>NC_138371.1:171112628-171143229 GCF_054177405.1 Leptonychotes weddellii | reverse complement strand
TTCTTCTTTTTTTTTTTTTTTTTAAAGATTTTATTTATTTATTTGAGAGAGAGAGAATGAGAGAGAGCACATGAGAGGGGGGAGGGCCAGAGGGAGAAGCAGACTCCCCGCCGAGCAGGGAGCCCGACGCGGGACTCGATCCCGGGACTCCAGGATCATGACCTGAGCCGAAGGCAGCCGCTTAACCAACTGAGCCACCCAGGCGCCCCAGACTTTTCTTCTTAAGACACGGTGTTCGCTTTACCCCGGGGACACTTCTCTCCTCAAACTGTCCCCTGACAGCAGCAGCCATCTCCACATCCCTTTTGGGGCTGCCCTTCCTTCTCATGCCTGCTTCTTGCAGACTGCCTCAAGATCCCTCTTTCTTCTCTGACCTTCTGTCCCAACAATAGGCTGCTGACAGTTAGCTCCAGCCTGGAGCTCAGCCCTGGACTTGAGACCAGTACAGCCCCCAGTCTGTTCATCAGCTCTATCTGGAAGCGCAACAGGCTTCTCAAACTGTTAGGGTTCTCCGGAGAAACAGAACCAATAGGATATGGAGAGAGAACTCTAACAGGAGATTTCCTGGAAGAAGTGGTCCAGGTCTACTGTGTGCAAGCCGGCCAGGAACACCGGTGGTGTGATTTGGTCCAAGTCCGAAGGCCTGAGAACCAGAGCACCTGCCTATGAGAGCAGAGGGGATGAAGGTTCCAGCTGAAAGGGCAGATTTGCCCTTTCCTGCTTTTTTGTTCCAATCAAGCCCTCCGTGGATTGGGTGATGCCCACCTGCTTTGGTGGGGGTGATCTTCTTTACTCAGGCTACCAAATCAAAGGCTAATCTCTTCTGGAAACATCCTCACAGACACAACCAGAAAAATGTTTTACCAGCTATCTGGGCGCCCCTTAGCCCAGTCAAACTGACGTACAAAATTCACCATCCCTCTGGGCAAGTGCAACGAGGGATTCTTGCTTTTCACTCCCTTCCCCAGCCCGCGCTTACAACTTGCTTCTTCTTGGGCAACTGCATCTCCGCTAACGACAGCACCATTGTTCACCCGTGGTTAGTCTCAGCTTTCTTCCCCGAGGCCTCTCTCTCTCCTTCCTTTATAGCTATATAAATATAAAATTTTGTGGGTAGGTGAATAGGGGATGACTTCCTCCATACCCATCTTTTATGCACCCCATTCCATCTCCTCACCTAACCACGCAGTCATTTGTGTCTACTTCTAGAATTTTACAAAATTATACAAGAAAATGCGACTATTTATTCTTAATTTTCTCCTTTTTTTTACATAAAAGATAGCATATTCAACACACTCTTCTTCTGGACTCTTGTTTTGTTTTTTTAAAGTCAGGTATATTGAAGTACAGCTTCTCTTCAGTAAAGTAGACCATGAAAATGCATATGGTTCAATGAGTTTTGGCAAATGCTTATGATCGGGTAAGCACAGCCGGGATCGAGATCTAGAATGGCCCTCACCCTTAGGAAGGTTCCTTCCTGCGTCTCTGAAGTCAATCCTTTCCCATGGCAACCTGTCTTCGGAATTCCGTGGGGATGGCTTGGTCTCATGCAGAAGCAGATTTGAGTGTGACCACATGGCAGGCAGCCTCCGTGGTCCGTTCATGGATATACCATGAGGTACTCTGTCTCCTGGGGCTGGACCCCCGGCCCCGTCTTCTCCCTCCCTTGCTCCCATGTATGGTGACCTGACCGTTACTCCCCGGTAGCCTCCAGGGTGCACCTCACGGATCTCCCGTTACAGCTGTGGGACTGGCCACAGGCCCCAGCTATACTTCGAAACCCACTGCTGTTTGAGTCATAGCCATACCCCGCCAGGGCTGCTCCATGCTAAGGACCGTGTGAGGCAAAGCGACTAAGGCAGCCATTCCCTGGACATGTGAGACTCCTCGGCCCACTTTGGCTCGGGGTTCCTTACAGGCCTTGCCCAGCCTCCCTCAGACTGCATGGCAGTGTAGGACGCTTCCGCCCAGCCCACATGTGGGGGACACTTGTAGGCCCCTCTGGGGGTTCTTCCAGCCTTCCAGACTCCTGCCTTGTCTCCACAAGGCGTTTCCGTATTAAGATCCTTGCCCAGGGGATCCCATCTTGTTGTCAGCTTCTGACACAGCTCCTGATTTCCCCTGTAGCCCCTTCGACTCCCCACGCCCATTGCCCATCTCCTGCATTTACGTAGCCTTCTGGCACACATCCTTGTGCTTGGACAATCTCTTTGCCACACTGATCACAGTCTTTGACAAATGTAAAATAGATCATGTCATTTTCTGTCTATAACTCCGAAGGGTCTCCATTACACTTAAATTAAAAATTCAAACCTTATTGTCCCTACAGGATCAAATCCTGGTCTTCCTCTACCACCTCACCCCTTCCCTTTACAGTCATGCTCTCATCCCACTGGGGCCCTAGCTCTTCCTGACCACAGACTTCTCCCTGCAGATCTCTGAATAGTCTCCTCCTTCTCCCCATTCAAGGGGCTGCTTCATTGTCACCTCCTTGGGGAGGACTTCCTTGATGACACCCTCAGCCTCACCAGGCGGTCCACATCCTTTGACCCTGTTTTAATTCTTTCATAAGCAATGCAACTCTCTGAATTTATATTATTGATTTATTTGTTTACTTGGTGACGATCCATGTCCCCTCCAGGAAGGTAAGTCCATGTTCTACACTATTTCTCCATCACCTAGAACATTGTCCAATACTTCACAGATGCTCACTAGTTATTTGTGTAATGAATGAGTGGATGTGTTTTAGGAGCTAATAAAAATGACAAATTTGATGTGTCTGGTGTATACTAAGTTTTGGTGAGCATATGACTATTCTTTATACTGGCGATGGTCCAAGAGGAGAGCTATAAGAACACGAAGCAGCATTTCTATATCCCAGAGGAGGCATTATTTCACAGGACTGCTGGATAGTACTAAATAGGCACATTCGAATCTGAGCGACTTGTAAATTACACGCAAAATTTCATCCGTGTCATCAGGTGTTATCATTGATTTGAGCAGGAACAAACTTTGTGGTAGATCCATGAGCTGTTGGAAGTTGGGCATCCTGGCTCAGGAAACAAGGAGCTGTTACTGAAATAAAATGGGGGTGGGGGGAGACGACTTACCAAAATAAGAAGATAAAAACAAATCTGTATTTCCAGTGGCCGTGTTGGTCTAAAAGAACACCATATGAAAAACGCAAGCCAAAGGAGTCTTTTTTCCTTCCTTTTTTTTTTGGATGATCATGATGATTAACACGACTTTACAAGCGTCAGTCCGCATCTGCTACAAAGCAGGGTGGGAGCTCTAACACCCACTGATGTAACCTTTAGGTGAATGAACTCACCTTCCTAAGTTCCTGTTCCTTGTTTTTTTTACGTTGTTGATTTTTTTTTCTTTTGAGTCAGCAGAGTAGAAGCCAAGAAATGGTTGAGATTAAATGATTAAGCCAACTAATTATAGCTTTTAGTTATGCTCTTTTTCCCGGGATTGCAGACATTTATGTTTGTTAAGAGTATTCCTGACCTGTCATTATAGTATTACTCCAAAATCCTGAAAATTTTCTTTAATATTTGGTAAATTTCACATAGGATTTGCATTTAAATATGTTCACTAAAATGTATAGATTTTGCTGAAGAATATTCATCTTTAAAAAATATGACCTACTGCTATGTGTCCTGGGGTTCCTTCTGGGTTTGTGGCTGAGAAGCATTTCTAGATTGATAATAAATAAAGGTAAATATGGTTAAATAGAACATATTTTATGCCATATTTCATATTTTTTAAAATAAAGCATCTGAGAAATGACATAAAGAAAGTAACAACGAATTTGATATAATTTAAATTTATTCCTCCTTCAAATGATATGAAAAATCCATTTGTTGCCTTTCTTTTAGGAAAGAAGTAAAATCCAAAAGGAATAAATGCAGAAAAAAGTAGATGAAGGAACATCCAATATTATCTCTGAGGGCAGAGACCTGAATTTTTTTAAAAAGATTTTATTTATTTATTTGACAGAGACAGACACAGGGAGAGAGGGAACACAAGCAGAGGGAGTGGGAGAGGGACAAGCAGGGGGAATGGGAGAGGGAGAAGCAGGCTCTCCACTGAGCAGGGAGCCCGATGCGGGGCACCATCCCAGGACCCTGGGATCATGACCTGAGCGGAAGGCAGACGCTTAATGACTGAGCCACCCAGGTGCCCCAAGACCTGAATATTTTACAGTTTCTTCTCCCTTAAAAAGTATGAATTATTTTTTTTTTTCTTCTTTTGAATGTGTCAGCCCCCAGCCTCCTTGTGCTTTCCTGGGACCTAGAACTGTGTGCGGGTACATGCTTACCTGAAAATGGAAACTATAAAAAGTGATATTAACTTATTTTTTAAAATGAGCAAGTTGAGATTAAGGAGTTAAGAAGACAGAGAGCTCAGATGCAGAATGCATTCCTTTTTGAACTCTCTTTGTGGTCAATTACCTTATGATGCCTCAGAGTCAAAGATGGCTTTAGCTGAGCTGAGTCAATGAAATATTTATGGATCAAAGGGTCCTGGAGACGCTTCCTATGGGAACGTGTATAATAATATAGTATTTATACAGCGCTGTCTTTGATGTGCTCAAAGACTTATATACTTCATGTGTACCACCCGTGAAGCAGGTTGGGGGTAAGAATGAATCTTGTTTACAAATGAGTGAAAGGAATACAGAGCAGGAATCCACTGAGGTTCACAGTGGGGCAATGACAGAGCAGGAAACCCCTGTCTCTTCAAAAGTGCAAGGAGAGAGATTAATTTCATCGTGTCCACATGGACTTTTCCTTCCAAACTCCTGATTTCTCTGGACACCCAATATCTTGGGCTTGATGACCTTCCCGTTCCCAAAATCTGTCGCTGAGTCCAGAATCACAGGTTGCATGACTGATGGAGGGAGGTCAGGCTCTGGAACAAGGTAATCCTGGGCTTGGATCCTGGCCTTGTTGCTCATTAGGGAGGTGAACCTGAACTAGTAGGTTAATTCATGCGTACTTCAGTTTCTTCATCCTTGAGATGAAGATTTAATCTCTGCCTCATGAGCTTGTTCTGGGACCAAGGGAGGTGAGGCAGAGCCCGGCACAGAGCAGTTCCTCCGAAAATGTGCCAGCCATGGAATCCTTGAAGGTTGTAGACATAGAAACTGGGCTCTTTCTTGCCTACCTGGCCATTTGGCAGGTTTGTGATACAAGCTCAAGAATTGGAAATTCTGTCCTTATTACAGAGTCGGATGTTTGAGTTCCGTTTTTCCTTTTAGGCATTGTTATTAGAGGGGTGGCTTCATTCAATAGGATAGCTTCGAATCCAGCGTGAGGTGCTGAAGGATACAGGTAGACTGGAGGACATCCGGACTCCTCCGTGTGGGGCCGGGAGCTGAGGCAACTCAGAGGGGAGCGTGCACGGAACCTTCCTGGGCCAGGTCATTCTGAACTGCTTCATCCCTGGAGGAAGGTGAAAGCCGCCAAGCCCCACAGGACATAGCGGGGGAAAGGAGCAAGGACTTCATATGATAACGAGAAAGGGAGGGACTCTTCATCTAAAAATATATTTAAAATTATATATCTCAGCGTCCTGGGCAGCTCAGTCGTTAAGCGTCTGCCTTGGGCTCAGGTCATGATCCCAGAGTCCTGGGATCGAGCACTGCATCGGGCTCCCTGCTCCATGGGAAGCCTGCTTCTCCCTCCCCCACTCCCTCTGCTTGTGTCCCCTCTCTCACTGGCTGTCTCTCTCTGTCAAATAAATAAATAAAATCTTTGAAAAAATTTCAAAAATTATATATCTCTATCTATATTTAGATAGATATAGCTAAAAATTTAAAAATATATTTAAATATATTGTCAAAGGGAAGCTCAAGATCCTGTGTTCCAGTACCCTTCTGGAATGCATCCACTGGGGGCCTCGTGTTCTTTCTCTAGTAACACACATTCACCCCAAAGAATGTCAGTGATAGTCACGTGCTTTACTAACAGAGGAATCAATGTATAGAACCAAAGACTGAAGGAAGAGAGTCATGATATTTACGTATGATACAAAATTTACATTGCTAATTCTGATATCATTGACTTAAAAATATATTCAGTGATGCAGCTTTACATGAACTAAAAAATTAGCAATTGAATTTGTACAAATTTGTACAAGTGAATTTGTACAAACATTCCATGTTTTTATACTTAGGTATGTTTATATTGATACACCATGTAAAGTTTTATACGAAAACCTTGTACACCAATGACATCCTGGCTATCCTTTATTTAATAAAAGTTAAAAAGCATTTAACAAACACATATTATAACATTTTAGAAGTGGCACCAGGAATATTTACATATTTTGCTACCAGGTGAGGTAAGAAAAACTGATCTCTAAGGAGAAACATTGAAAGTTGTCACAAAGTTCATGCATTAAATAACTAAATAAATTAATGAACTAAATAACACTTCCAAGATAAGGATTCATCATATTTCGCAGGAGCAAATTACAAAGGGAAACGGTCCAGGGTACAGTGTAGGCAATCGTGTGCTCAAAAGCTGGTTCTCAAAAAAAAAAAAAAAAAAAGGGTAATTTGTATTCAAGCAAAAAACAGCCCCGATTTGCAGCGTTTGCCCATGCGCATTGTGTAAAGGCTCCCACCACGGCAGGTGCGGGTTGCGCAAGGGACGTCACCGGAGGGGGAAGACGAGGCACCCCCCACACGCCCTGGAGCGGGCCCTGGACGGACCATCGCACGGGCAGACCACGTCGAGGGCGGGCACAGAAAAACAGTGAACACTTCGGCAAGAGGCCGTGAAAGCTCAGCCTTCTGGAATCGTTTAAGACGGGAACAAGTAGCAGTTCTCTCTAGCGCAAACAGAGCCCAATCATCTACAAACCAGCTGATGCTCTGAATAAAGAGCCAAGTCGGTTCGGCCTCGGAGACCTCCAGACCAGACTTCCGGGCCGTCCGCGAGGGGTCCCTTGTGTGACCGCAGGGCCCCCACTTTCTTCCTGTAAGAGGCAGGCTGGCGTGTGGGCCTCACGTGGTAGATGAGCAATGAAAAGAGTTAATGGAAGCGTGGAAGAAGTGCCTGGCTTCCATTAGGAGCCGAATTGTGTCCCCCATGTTCCATATGTTGAGGTCCCAACCTGCAGGACCTCCCAAGGTCACCAGTTAGGAGCAGGGACTTGGAAGAGGTTATGAAGTTAAAATGAGGCCATTGGTGTGGACCTGGTGTCCTTCTGGGAAGAGGAAGACCCCAGGGGTTCACGCGCACTGAGGCGGTCCACAAGCCAAGCCAAGAAGACAGGGTAAACCCACCCTGCCGGCACCGCAGTCTTAGACTTCCAGCTTCGGAAGGGTGAGAAAATCCATTTCTGCTGTTTGAGGCGCCAGCCCGAGGTATTTTTGGTCATGGCAGCCCATGCCAAGTGATACACACAGCAAATGTAAAGGCTTGGCGTTACTATTAGCAAATTGTGTTTTGTCTGCTTCAAGCATTCCAAGGAGGAAAGAAAGGAAGTGACTAGAATAAAAACAACACACAAAAAAGTAGTGTGGGATATGGAGGTGGCGAAAAATGATGTAGTCATTTAGAATGACCTGTTTACTGACGATTTCTTATGAAAAATGTTGTGATGTTGTTCTTACTTTTTGGAAAAATTTAATTATCATGTATCATGTTACCCTAGCAACAAACATGCCTCCTTAGAGGAGAGCCCATGTGTGTATGACTGGCGTTGGGATTATTGGTTTTTATTGCGTGTGTTTATTGAAGAGGTTTGAAAACAGATGTGCGTATACCAAAGGGTGGTTCCTTGTGATATTTTAGGGTTGCAAGGAAATCTGTACATTTAACATGTCCTGAAAGGCTGCGTGTTAAAATATCACCTCTAACCTTGTCTTGCTTTCGGTGTGTATTTATTGTGGATGTTGTTTTGCTTCTATTTCCTTGTTTCAATTTTAAGTAAACCATCACAGGCAGGAAAGACTTCTGACCTCTTAGGGGGTGAATTCCTAGGTCAAAGTCTGTTTCTTCAAAAACGAGATAAATACGCCTGGTAACTCATGGGGAGAAAAAAAAACTGATTTCTCTCTTGACTCTGGAAGCGGGCTTGCTGTGGTTCCCTTAAGCGCGTGCTGACAGTGTCTGTGATGAAGAATAGATTTCCCCATTTGCAGTGTCCTTCCCTGCAGGACATCCTCCAAGGAAAACTGAAGTGTGATCTCTGAAGTGCAGGCTGCCGAGCAACATACACATACAATCAAATCCAGCTATAAAAATACGACATGATCCACATGTAATATATTGGAATCCTAGCACTTCGGGTGCTTTTTATGATAGTCATTAAAAAGTGTCCATGAACGCTTACAAATTACGTGAACTTGAGGCGAAACATTTGTGGGACAACTTTGCTACCTTTCAAAAACCACCTTCAGAACAGGAAGAGAATTATGTAGATAACGACCACCAGCTCCAGAGGCATGTAGGTGCCTCGTGGGTCCCGAGAAAAAGACTACATTAAAATATAAATAATGAAGCACATTGCTTTAGAGAGATAAAGTATCAGTTCTGCCCAGCTAAGGCTTCTCAACATTTAAGATGCAGAAGGATCACTTAGAGATCTTACTAAAACGTCAGTTCTGTTTCTGTAGGTGTGGAGGTCTGTGAGGGACCTGGGACTCTGCATTTTACCAGGCCCCTGGTGCTGCAACTACTGGCCTCCATCCCACACTTTAAGTGGCAAGGGTCTTAGGGTCATGAGCTTCATAAGACCAGGAGCTATCTCACTCCTCTTTGTACATCCGGGGCGCAGTCTGGCGAATATCGCTGACCGCGGACCCACAGCTCTCTGCAGGATGGATGGCAGATGCATGCAAAGGCAAAATGCAAAGCTGAGACTGATGCATTTTGGTTTTGCTCTGTTCCCGGGGTCTCCTAGGATGCGAGGCTTATAGAAACCTGAAGGGCTTCTAGCATTCTCAAGTTCTCTACTGGTACAACAAGAACAGATGGATGGAGGCAAAAAGGGTTTTCTTTTCAAAATAAGGAAGTACTTTCGAAGAATAAGAGCGTTCAAACCATGAGTGGTGTGAGGTCGTGTGTTTTCTGTCCCTGGAAGTGCTCAGGAGAAGGCAGGACAACCATCCTCGGGTTGATGATAATGCAGATCCGCGTGCCTGGCCCATAGGACTAGAGAACATTTAAGATTTCTCCCAATCCTCCAAGCCTTCGGGAGTAAAGTTTGAAGGAGATGGAGGTTATCCTTCAGGCAGTCGCTTAAATTCTGGCACATTCCTTCTCCGAGCTTTAGTTTGCTTCTCTGAAAAAAACAAGGTTATAACAGCACCTGCCAGTGTCGATGTGAGAATTCAGGGCAATTTTTTCCTTAAATGAAAGTGGCGCGAAGTAGAGAGTAGACGTTCAATAATTGCTGCTTCTTTGGCATAGTGGTGTGCTGGTCAATGTTTAACAACTGCCCCCCCGCCGCCCCCATTTGTAGGTGATTGTGGTGCCTGCTGATTTCCAGGGGGAGAATATTCTAAACAGCCCCGTCATGGCCAATTTCAAGGTAGCAGTGGTTGAACAGCTGGCTTGCAGAATTCCTGGGAGTTCACCAGTGGTCTCCTGTGAGCCGCTGAAGGGAGTCAGCTACAGCACAGCGCTGCATCCAGGGCTCCCCTTCTTACCTTCGCGCCCACCTTTTGTGACCCTGAAGCCTAAGAGAGTATCGCTTTACATCTACTCCTGTCCCCCTCCGTGAAGCAGAGGGACTCAGCATCTTTATAAACCTCGCATGTTGGGTGAGAAAGGACGCAAAGGAGGAAGCAGGACTTGGGCTGGATGAGGTCACCCCCGAGAAGCTGGCCCAGGTGGGTGACACAAAGGTTCTTCGCTGACTTCAGGAGCTGCACACATTTGCTCCTAGGAAAAAAAGGGGATGGGAAGACACTGTGAAATAGCAGGAAATGTGGGACCGGAACCAGCCAAACAGTGGGCAGGTGCATTAAAACAGATGGCTTTTTTTTTTGAGTGTGTGCTTCTAAAATTTTTAACGTTTAAAACTCTCTTATGTGTCTCTCAGACTAAAGTGCTATATTCATGAACATAATTACTCCACAGTCCTTTGTGAAATGAATTTTGAATTTTAAAACCATATTCTTCCAAATTAGCCATTAAATATATGAGCATTTCTGTTTGAATTTAATTCCATTACCTGACAAGTACTAGTTCTTAATAATGACAGAAGTGTGATTAGATCATTAAGTTCAATGCCTCAGAACTGTTTTCAAATGATACACCCTTCATGCATGTGTATCAAGATATGTCCTGATGCAAGACCAAGAATCAAATATATTTTTCAATCACTGCTGAAAGAGTGACATTCTCTGGCCAGGTTGATGTCAGGTCATATGCATAATTTCCTTCTGCCATTTATAAAATAAGACAGTAATGGTGAATGGGAATATTGGACACGTTCATTGTTTAAAATGCAGGAAAAAAATATTCTATAAAGGAAAACAACGATCCCCTGACCTCTACATTTCAACACCAGTTCTTCTGATTAGCAATCCAGTTTTTTCATGAAATGAGCATACACAATGATCACATCCTTCAGATTGGATTATTCAGAAGTTTGCTAAGAGCAATTGTTTTGCCCTATTTCTAATCATACACAAAATGATACCGCAGCTATGAATTCTATTTCAGTTTTCTCCACTTTGGGGTTATTTATGGATCAGAACTTTTTGGAGGTCTTACCTGAAATTAAATAGCTAAAGGAAATTAATGACTGGGGTTAGTGTTAGTGCCTGAATATTCATTATACCCTTTGAAAGACCATATATCTAAATTTGATTCTGTTTCTTCTTTCCACAAATGCTATATACTAATAAAAGAGGCTGGTCCCAAATAAAGCCCTATTCTCTCTGGGCTGGCCCCACTTTGTCTTTTTAATCTGGACCCCAGGATGGTGCTAGAAGTTGAGGCAACTTTTTATTGTAATATCCAAGCAGGTTCTTTTAACTTGAGGTTTATAAGGAAAACAAAAGGATTAGTTGAGCAGAACTGAATTCATGCTCTGGTATGAGCCACACAGAACTCCAGAGCGGGTTTCAGAGCTAAATCATGTGCAGATACTTGAAGAAAATTATACATAATTTAGGACATAATTGCCTTGTGAATCTTGTGTTAACTAAAAACCTCTCCTCTCAGTGCACGAGTGTTGAAGCCGCTCTGAGATGGCACTATTGGGACTGGGTCTTGCGCTCGTTTGCCTGTTTTCGTCCCCCTCCTGCGTTCAGTTTGCATTATCTACTTTTGAGGTGTCCCCGTGGACAACTGGAACAGCCTGCATCCCAGGTGAGGCGACGGGGCCTGCGTGTACTTTCAACATCCCGCCTCCCGCAAGAAGGATCGTTTGGAAGCTGAGGTGCCAGAGTTGAGGTTGTGTTGATGATCTGCACGATCCCATTACTTCGAGGCTGCTCTTGTATATTTGCGAACCGGAAGCCCACCCCACAGCGAACCTGCCAAAAATCCATTGACAGTTCAACCTGAGAACATAGGTCCTTGGTTTCTAGCAAGAAGGGGGGATTGGGGAAGATCACGTGGGGATGGCACCTTGGGCAGGAGGGCATTTCTTGAAACACCTGTTCCAAGCTTATCAAAGCTTTCAGAGTTTGGACAAACAGGTCCGTGCTTCTCTTTCTTCTGCTTTCCTGTTGGTTTCTTCTCTGTGTCACAGCAAACATTATTTTCTGCTTTCTTTTCAATGATTTAAGTCTACTCTTTTTTTTTTTTAAAGATTTTATTTATTTATTCATGAGAGACAGAGAGAGAGAGACAGAGGCAGAGGGAGAGGCGGGCTCCCTGCGGAGCAGGGAGCCCGATGTGGGACTCGATCCCAGGACCCTGGGATCGTGACCTGAGCTGAAGGCAGACGCTTAACCGAATGAGCCACCCAGGCGTCCCTTAAGTCCACTCTTAAGATTCAGAAACTCTTTGCCACAACTACGAGACTTAATACACTGAATTTCTGTTACTCTGTTATTCTATGCCTGTTGCCCTGTGGCATACGACCACCTAGCCAAGTGGAGAGATGTGAATCCCGTACTCCCTCTGAATGCAGACGCTTTCCAAGACTGACTGGGAATCTCTTCTGCAGGAGGCTGTGTGTTCAAAGGCCACAGAGCTCTCTCATTTTCAAGCTTCTTGAAGTATCTTGCCATGTGACATTAGGTCTCTGGGGCTTTGTTGTCTGACTGCTTTGCATCAGCTAAGTGTGGGTAATTCTCGTTGGCTTATGGCCACAACCACGCAAACCGTAGCTGAGATGGTTTTGCAAATGTAATTGCTGGCTATGTCCTGGGACTCTAATTCTGTTACATGATACTGCCACACCTCCTTGTGTCTTCATTAATCACAGCAGAAGGTACAGAGCAGCGCCGGTGAGCATGGGCTTCCGGTGTCGTGCCCCTCACTGAGGCACTCCCGAATACCATGTTGCCACGGCACGTTTCCCATTCAGATGCTGTGCTCGGCGTGGCTGTTTAAGAATGGCGATATTTAAAAATCCTCCGGTGAGCTCTTCTCTTCTGCCTTGGAGAAGAGGAGACCCAAATCTACGTCACCCAGGTCACCCACTGCTTAGATGGAGGTGGAGGTTTGTTCTCAAGGGGTTGCGAGGGAATGACTAAGGAGATACTCAGCTCTTGGTTTTCAAAACAGAAGTGTTTCGGAAACCTATAGTGTTTTAAGTCAGGCTGGATTTCCAAACTCATGTATTTCCACCTTTTCCCTATTAACGACTAGGCTTGGAGACCTTGGTTGACAGAGAGGAAGGAGGAGGGAGGCAAGCTAAGGATGTTGCTCCCAGTTTCTCCCCTCTCTCGGCATTGGCCTGGAGAGTGGAGTGATGCATGGAGCAGCAACAGTAAACTTTACCATCCCTGGATGAGGGACTCCTACAGTCCTCGCCCTATTTGTTCTTTTATTTTTATGTTTCTGATTATGAGTGCCTCTTACAGGCCCCTCATACACGCTTGTTGATACGATGAACTCAGGATTAAATATTGTATTACACAGAAAGTTCACTAGGATGATTTCACAACATATTAACTATGATACGGTTATGATATTTTAGGGAGTTTTCCAGAACAAATGAAAGAGTTAGTTCCGGTTTGACCTCTTCTCTATATTGGCACCTCAACGTCTACCTTATTTTTCCTGTAACCTGTTGCCCTACCCAGAAGAAACTTTGTGTCGAGAGCTGGCGAGCAGTGACAATTAGGTCACGGGTATTACAAACCACCAGGGCTAAAGCAGGCCCAGGGATGAAGCACATGACAAATAAGGGCCTTCGTGAAGGACACTAACAGAGGTGAGTTAAGGGAGCCCACAGGGGTGTTAGGGACCCAGCAACCAGCCCCTGGGGGAGGCCTCCCAATCTCTAGGGCCAAAGAGGCAAGGTAAGGGAGCGTGTTCCTGAGACTCGGGGACCTGGAGCTTCCGAGGAGGCCCTCCCACCCCCCGACCGAGCTCTTGTTGCAGAGATATGGTGCTGCTAGACACCTGCCATCTTGAACTTTACCCAGACCCTGCGATCTGGGGCCACAGTGAAGGTAGTTTCCCCGTGTTTGAGTTCTGGGAAATGGTTTCCTGCAAGGAACTGCCCTTCCCCATGTGAACAGAGAGGACTCAGGGATGCCTCCTTCGTCAGCCTAAGACAAGGCCAGGCGCAGACCTTTGCAAGTCCCATTCTTGGGCTCATAAATGATTAGTTGAGCTGCTTATCTCCACTGACCAGTGGGAACAAAATGCTTGTTCATCAAACTTTGTTTAAGCTTCTCTTCTGCCTCCAGGTGCCCGAACTTTGGCCCACCCTCAGCCTGAGCCAGTTGACGCCCCCTCCCCAGCCCCTGAGAACAGGCTGACCTCAGAGTCAAACATTCTCTGATGTACAATCCGATCATGCTCTGCTTTCACCCACTCCCCCCCACACCAGGCTCTTTCTATCCTTGTTTATCCCTCTTTATCAAAGAAAACCCCTATCTGCCTAGCTCTGGAGACGCCTGCAGGTGTTATGGTCATGACATTCTCCCCGTTTCCATGGTCCCTTGCCCCCAGCCCCCCACAGTAATTCTTCCAAATAAAATCTCTCCTTACCAAGTCCAATTTTTTTTGTTGTTGTTGCTGTTGTTACGTGATGAGACACAGCATCAAACAGGAAGGAAGTGAGGAACAAACACCCTGACCTCTCTCGTCTTGCTCTCCAATTTCCCACAAGTGCCTCCCATTTCCCGAAGCTGACAGGAAGTCTGCAGGCTCAGCCTTTCGGGGAACATCAGGACAGAGAGCAGGGAGAGAGGTGAGGGTGGTGGGGGGGCTGGCGGTGCCCAGGGATGGGGAGACACGGGGCTTAGGTCTCTTTGTTTTTACTTTGCTTTACTAAGGTGGCACCTTTGTCCTGTTGTTTGGTTTAGCACCCCAGGGTTGGGTCTTCCAGTTCTTCCTGCTTATTTCTGCACCCCAGGTTTGTCCTGAAATGTCTTCTGTACTTTTAATATTCAGAAACCACTGTTAAAAGCTTGAGGTATATTACTTCAGACTTGAATATATGTATGTTTGAACATATACATCCAAACATGTACATAATTTCTTTTTAAAAAAATATTTTATTTATTTATTTGTCGTAGAGAGAAAGAGAGAGAGAGAGCACAAGCAGGGGGAACAGTTGGCAGAGGGAGAAGCAGGCTCCCCGCTGAGCAGGGAGCCCAACGCGGGGCTCGATCCCAGGACCCTGGGACCATGACCTGCGCCGAAGGCAGACGCTTCACCAACTCAGCCACCCAGGTGTCCCTGTACATAATTTCTTAACAAAAATGGTTTCATAGAGTATATCTAGTTTGGCAACTACCTTTTTTAAACTTAGCAACGTGTTTTGAATGTCATTTGGTGTGAGCATATTTAATTATCCTTTACTGAGAAAAAGTCAAGTTGCTCCTATTTTACCACTATAAACCATGTCGCAAAGAACGTCTTATTTTTTCATGTATTTGTGTGAGTTTTTCAATTGGATAAATTCTTAGAAGTGAAATTGTTAAAGAATATGAACATTAAACATTTTAATAGATATTGCAGTTTTTCCTTCCAGAAAATTAGCAAATTTTTGTACTCCCACTCGCAGCATGTGACAGCACTTGTTTTCCCATACTCTTGGCCAACACCGGGAATTATTAATCTTTTAACCACTGTCAATTAGAGAGTTGAAAAATGGTATCTTATTGTTATTTGAATTTAATTATTTGTGAGTTTGATTAGGTTCTCAAATGATTAATGGCCACTTCTGTTTTGTCCTCTATGAAATGACTCTATATCCCTTGCCCAATTAAAAATAGATGAGGTACTCTTTCCCAACTGACTTGTAAGGTTTCATAATGTCAAGAAATTAGCTGTTGTCAGATGTGTTGTAAATATTTTTCTCAATTTTTCTGTTCACTTTTTAAAGTTTACTTGTTTTTTGAAATAGAATTAATTTCCATTTTTAGATGTATATTTATAGAAATTACATAAAATAATATATTTTTAATAGAAATTTTATCTAGGTAGGTAGATAGGTCATAGATAGATAGATAGATAGATAGATTTTACTTTATAGCCTTTGCATTGGGTTTAGAAAATATTTACCATCCAAATTATAAAAATATTTAGACTTTTGGGGCACCTGGCTGGCTTAGTCTGTTAAGCATTAGACTCTTGATTTTGGCCCAGGTCTTGATCTCAGGGTCATGAGATCGAGCCCCACATCGGGGGTTCTGCTCTGGGTGTGGAGCCTGCTTGGGATTCTATCTCTCCCTCTCCCTCTGTCCCTGCCCCCCAAATATACATATATATATAAAGGTCTAAATATATATATAAGTCTAAATATAAATGTCTTATATTTATATATATAATTATATATATATATATTTAGACTTTTTTTCTTCCATTACCTTAGTGTTTCACCTCTAAATATTTGTTCCTTCTGGATTTTACTTTAGTCTTGGAAAGAGAGGTACAAATGCAGATGTATTCATTTATTTATCAAATGGCTGGTGAGCTCTGTTAACCTTGTGCGTGAAGACTGCTCGTCCTCACATTCATGTGTGTCTTTACCGTGCGCTGCATCTTCAGGTCCTGCGCTCTCGTCCAGACTCTGCTCCCACCGTTATTTTTCTGCATCATTCCTCTTCCATTGTAATTATTGTTTAGAATTCTGCTATTCTCTTTGTTCCTCTGAATTTTCCTGATTATTTGAAAACATATCCTTTCAAATAAACTTTGGAATGGTTTCATTAAATTCTTTAAAGATTGTTTTAAAAGTGTGATTATAACCACACTTAATCCAAATGCTAATTCATGGAGAACTGATGTCTTTACAACCTTGAGTACTCCCATTCATAAGCAGACGTGAACATTTTTGTGTTGCCTAGTGGAATTATATTGTGTGCTTTGTATAGTTCCTTTAACTTCCATGTTATATCAGACTGGGACTCTTTATACAAAATGTTCAGACAGGGCCGCAGAATTGAATTGACCTTAAAGATTTTGCTTCTGCCAATTTCTAATACTGTCCTTGGACAAGACACTTCCGAGATGACTTAGGAATGTTGACCATCCTCATACATGGGTCCATTCTATGGTTTGACATATATTTATATTTTGATTTGTATATGACTGGTCCCTAAGTACACTGCATGCCAAGTCAAGCAGAACTTCTGGCCCAGATTCAGCCCAACTGTTAACCATGTATATGCAGAAACAGGAGTTTCTCTCTACCCTTTCTACCCACTCAGAGAGGGAGGGTCTGGGATGGTAATCTTTGAGGGAGAGGTGGTTCCCTTGGCAGCTCGTGCATCTTGTCCATCTGACAGACGTGCTAGCTCTTTCTACATAAACTGCAAAGAGAAAGAAAGGCGAATATACAGGGAAGGTGGGCATTTTCTCAGCTCCTCAAGACTTCGTTGTCCTTGAAATGTGGATGTGTAATTCTGTTTGAGTGTTGTGAATTGCAAGAACATCAGACACATGTACATTAAAATGCAAGAGTAAATTTGCATTCCAAATTCAATTACATTTTGGATTATCCACTGTCTTTAAATATTTCCACAACTTCACTCTACTTCCAGCTCCCTTCATTCCCAATTCCCTACCTATAATTCTATTTCATACACAAACAGATTAAAATATGTGCTCTTTCTTAGAAAAAAAAAGTTGGCTTAAAAAAGGGTGAGTGGATAATTTATCTTTTCAAGCTGCTGCTAAATTTCTATTGCATCACTTTTGTACATCCGTGCCAACCATTTACTAGTATATCGACATTGCAAAATCCAGTGCCATTAAAAAAAGAAATTAATTTGAAAATTCATTATAAATTAGACATATTCTCTTCTGTCTTCCTTTAGTGTGTGATGATATAACAGTTCATCTGCTCATGCTAGATTATTAAATTCTAAGCCAAACTATCTTGTGATGGAGGGGGGTGGGAAAGCTCGTACAAAATATGATAGATCACTTGAAGGGGTTTCCATACTTTCCTGAACCACAATTTTTATTTCATGCCAATATCTTTCTTTGCCAAAATACACTCTGATTATGGCAGTAAATTTGGATAGCTTATGTTATAATTTTTGGAAGAGAAGAAATTCACAAAAAAATACAGTTTACAAATTAGGAATGACTTGGAATCCACAATATTAAAAAAACCCAGAAAGCCTACAAATGCCATTTTTCATATCACTTGGGTGTAATTGGTTCTTGAAAGATTAGCTCCTACATATTTTATTCCCATGATATAGTACATGGCTCACCAGCTTGCACATGAAGCTATTTAGTAATTGTCAAATAAGAAAGATGTTTTAAAAATAAGGAATGAGAAAAAGAATGGCTTTTGAATTTTGTGTGTTTTGGTGTATGCATTATCTCTTCGAAGGAGTTTTAAAATAATATTCTTTTTTCCTTAAAACAACTACAATTGGATCTTAAAACCAAAACACGTACAGGCCTAAAATTTTTTATCATGAAGAATTTCAAGCATTTGGAACGAGATAAAATTGTAGTGCGCACCCGTGAACGCATGTGTTAGTTTCCTCAGGCTGCTGCCGTAACAAGTCACAAACATGGTAGCTTTGAAACAACAGAAACGGGGGCGCCTGGGTGGCTCAGTCGTTAAGCGTCTGCCTTCGTCTCGGGTCATGATCCCAGGGTCCTGGGATCGAGCCCGCATCAGGCTCCCTGCTCCGTGGGAAGTCTGCTTCTCCCTCTCCCACTCCCCCTGCTTGTGTTCCCTCTCTCGCTGTGTCTCTCTCAAATAAATAAATAAAATCTTTAAAAAAAAATAAAACAACAGAAATCTATTCTCTTGTGGTTCTGGAGGTCATAAGTCTAAAATCAGTATTACTTGCTTGGCATCTGGGCATTGTC
Source organism: Leptonychotes weddellii (assembly GCF_054177405.1). Taxonomy (NCBI): domain Eukaryota; kingdom Metazoa; phylum Chordata; class Mammalia; order Carnivora; family Phocidae; genus Leptonychotes; species Leptonychotes weddellii. Next base: position 171,124,786 of record NC_138371.1, on the reverse strand, counting down.
AGGGGACTAGGAAGAGAATTTGTTCCGAGCTCCTTTCAGTTTTCGGTGGCTGCTGGTATTCCTTGGCTTGTGGCCCCATCCAGGCTTCAAGGTCAGCATCGTCAAATCTCCCTGTGCTCCAGCTTCACACTGCTCTTGTCCCTGTGAGATTCAAATCTCCTGCTACTGCCCTTTTGTAAGGGATACATGTGATCGCATTTAGGGCCGACCTGGATAATTTGGGATAATCTGCCCAGGTCAAAACCTTTAACATAATCACATCTTCAGTGACTCTGCTTTTGGGGGGGCAAATCAGGTAACATTCACAGGTTCCAGGGGTTTGAATGTGGATATACACTTTGGGCGCCTAGCCATTTTCCAGTCTACCACAATATATTGCCTGCATTTATTTTTTGCCCCACCGTTTTGGCTGTATAGATTAAGTTACTGACTAGGCACACCTGGGTGGCTCAGTGGGTTGAGTGTCCGACTCTTGGTTTCGGCTCAGGTCATGGGTCCTGGGATGGAGCCCCATGTCGGGCTCTGCACTTAGTGGGGAGTCGGCTTGAGATTCTCCCTCTCCGTCTGCCCCTCTCCTGCTCAAGCTCACTGTCTCTCTCTCTCAAATAAATAAATAAATCTTTTTTAAAAAAGTAATTGAGGACCACCTGGGTGGCTCAGTTAGTTAAACATCTGCCTTCAGCTCAGTTCATGATCTTGGGGTCCTGGGATCGAGCCCCACATCGGGCTCCTTGCTCACCAGGGAGTCTGCTTCTCACTCGCCCTCTGCCCTTCCCCCTGCTTGTGCTCTCTCTCTCTATGTCTCAAATAAATAAATAAAATCTAAAAAAGAAAGTTATTGACTGTGTGACATTTCCTCCCAAATATTTCAGTTTGCATTGCAGAGAAATAAGAACATATACCCACATACAATTCCATAATGGTACCTAACAAATTTAATGCTAATTTCTTAATAACATCCAACATCTAATCCATACACACTTTTCCTGAATTTGTCTTCCAGATGTCTTTTACAGTTTTACAGTTAAGGTTTCCACACCCCATTTGGTATGAATCTCTCTACTCCTGGTCTTTCCCCTTGACATTGACATATTGAAGAGACCTGGATTTTTTCTGTTGAATATCTGGCCTTGGTTGGTTTTACTGATTCTTCATGGTGACCTTGTAACTTGATTTTCTACCCACCAAAAAGTCTAATGATGGGAATTTAGGTTTAAAAGTTTGATTGCCTTTAGATTAAACATTTCTGTAAGAGATGTTCAAAGGTGATGCTGTCATATAGGAGATACTTAATGACAGTGGTCCCAACGTTAGTGATGCTGAGATTGATCACTACTTTGGAATTAACTGTCCTTCACTTTATTTCAATCTCTTATCTATCTTGAGTCTAATTGATGGGTCCCTTATTCTCATCATCATCTGATTAAAAGATAATCATCCATCTGATTTAAAAAAATAGTTTTATTCATTCTTCAGATTATAAAAGTAGCTAGTAATACTTGCAAACATTCAGAAAGAGAAAAGATGTGAAGAAGATGTTAAAAGTCCCATGTAATCCCATCATCCACACTATTAGCATTGATTAACCTCTGTGTGTGTGTGTGTGTGTGTGTGTGTATGCACGCATGTGCGGGCCTCAGTGTGCACATGTGCATCTGTCCCATAATGTATGGCAAATTGTTGAAATTTTTTGAATCCCAGGTAAATGTAACTTTGAATATTGTGTATTAATTCTTAAACACTATTGCAATCAAACATATAAATGATACTTGATATTAAAAGAAAATTTTGCCTGATGATGCATATAGGGACTCATTAGTGTTGAAATTCACTCGACTTTTTTTTCTGGACTCAAGAATCTCTCTGGATGTGTTTGTTACTTCCTCACTTTGAAGGGAGACATGGTCCCATTAATGCAGAGTAATGAAAACCGCTGAGAAGTAATCACTTCTAATGCTTGAGAAAGAATGGGGACATGACAGAACAAATGATTCACAAAAAGGTGACATCTGAGATTGAGTTTAAAGCAAGAGAGGCAGTTTGCCAAAGTTTAAATGGAAGAACAGATGAAAAAATGTTTTAGCCAGAGAACGAAAAACAAAAAACAAAGTGATATACAAAAGCAGGTTTTTTATTTGTTTTTTTTTTTAAATGTTTTTATTATGGAGAATTCTAAAAAAAAAGAATAGTGTGTTAACCCGAGTGCATCCATCTTCCAACACCAGCAATCATCGCCTCTTCAACAAGCTCTTGAACAACAAATGCTCGTATTATTAGAATCCATTCTCAGATTCTAGATCATGTCACCATTAAATATTCAAAATGCTTCTCGAAAAGATAAGGGCTCCAAAACCCCAAGCCCAAAATCGAAACACCATGACTCAGCTGACGTGAAGATTTCCTACTGTCATTCTTATTGGATGACAATATCTAAGGTTTCCTTCCACCTTTCTTATACATGCCAATGCTTAGGTTTGTACACTTGAAATCAGGATCCAAATCAAGTCTATCTATTGTGATTTGTGGATATGCTTTCCACTCTCTCTCTCTCTCATTCTTAACTGAGGAATCACTTTATATGCAGTGAAATGCATGAATCTTCAGTGTGTGATTTAACAAGTTTTGACAAATCTATTCCACCCTCCTAACCAACACCGAATCACGATATGGAAATTTCCCTATCAGTCTCTGTCCTTTATAGGTAACCATGAAGAGAATGGGAAAGGAAAGGTTTTTCCTCCCAAAAAGTAAGACTGAAAAAACTTCATAAATATATATGAAAAAAGGACCTCAACCCCTACTCACACGAACTTTCTAGGCTTAGGGTTTGCATGGTGTATTTCTTCTGTCATTTTACTTTTCACCTGTGTCTTTATATTGAGGTGTGCCTCCTGCAGGCTGGAGATAGTGGGTTCTTTCTCGCCCCACCCCCCCACAGTCTGAGAATTTCTGATTCAGTTGGACTGTTCAGTCCATTTACATTTAATATAATTATTGATATAGTTTAGTTTATGTCTATGTTGTGATTTATTTTCCAATTTTCCCATCTGTTTTTGGCCTTTTTTTCTTCCTGTCTTTTTATGGGTTAATTAAACATTTTTAGCATGCACTGTTAATTCCTTTCTTGGCTTTTAGACTCTCTTTACGTTATTTCTTAATGGTTGTTCTGGGAATTATAATATTCACCCTTAATTTAGAGTTAATATTGTCACATTTTACAAAAAAAAAAAGTAAAATTCTTACAACTACAGAGTTTCATTTACCCCTTAGTCCTTTGACCCTTTGGTGGCATATACCCTACATTCAAATACATTAAAAAATCCCCCAATGCGATGTTAATATTTTTGCTTTCAACACTCAGTTGCCTTTAGAAATATTGAAGAGAAAAACTGGTCTTTTATATTGATCCAAATATTTACCATTTTTGCTGCTCTTCAGTCTTTTGTGCAGACTTGGATGAGTCTTCCCTTCCACCCAAGAACTTCCTTCAGCAGTTCTGGTGTGCTGGTGAGAAAACTTTTTCAGATGTTTATCTGAAAATGTGTTGATTTTATCTTCATTTTAAGGGATATTTTTGCAGGATATAGAATTCTGAGTTGATAATTTCCTCCCTAATTCTTTGAAGATGTTATTTCATTATTCAAAGCTTCCTTTTTTTTTCTTTTGAATAAGAAGTCAGCTGCCATTTCTATCTTTGTGTGTGTACGAGGTCTATGTCTTTTTTCTCTGAGTGCTTTCAATATTTTCTTTTTGTCTTTGGTATTCAGCAGTTTAACAATAATATGATTAGGTGTGTGTTATGGGCTGAGTTGTGTTCTCCCCAAATTCCTAGACTGAAGCTTTAACGTCTAGTACCTCAGAAGGTGACTATATTTGGATCCAGGACATGTAAAGATGAGGCCATCAGGGTGGGCCCTAACCCAGTTTGACGGGTGTCCATGTCAGAAGAGGAAATTTGGACACTGAGAGATAATAGACATGCACAAGCACAGAGGGAAGACCATCTGAAGACACAGCGAGATGGTGGTCCTCTGCAAGTCAAAGGGCAGGCCTCAGAAGCAACCAAACCCACCAACACCTTGATCATGGACTTCTAGCCTCCAGAACAATGAGAAAATAAATGTCTGTTGTTTAAGCTCCCCAGTATAGAATCTTGTTATGGCAGCCTTAGCAAACTAATACAATTTAGATTTCTTTGTGTTTATTCTGCTTGGAGTTCACTGGGATTCTTGGATCTATAAATTGATGTTTTTCATGAATTTTGGGAAATTTTGCCATGAATTCTCCAGACACTTTTCCTTCCCCTTTCTCTCTTCCCTCCCTGTTTGGGATTCAATTATGTGTGTGTTAGACTGCTTGATATTGTGGAATATGTCAGTGAGGCTCTGTTTACTTTTTTTTCTCAGCGTATTTTCTCTTTTTCCAGTTAGATAATTTTTATTCGTCTATCTTCAAGTTTGCAAGCTTTTTCTTCTGTCATCTCCAGCCTGTTGCTAAACCTGTTTTGTGAGCCTAGGGTTAGTTTATCTACAGTGTCTGTCTTTGTGGCCACACTATATGCTATTTCACCAAAATATTGTGTAAGTCTTTCTGTACAGTAAAAAAACCCACTTTTATATAGTGCTTTATTTTAAAGGAACTCTACCAGCCTCAAAAAAAAATTTTTTTTTCAATGATTATAAATTCAACTTTGGATTTGTTGTTTGCCTTTGTCACACTGCATTGGGGAAAATATGTAATAGTTAATTACAGGCAAGAAATAAATAATTATAATAACATCAAATCAATAATATCCTAACAATAGCAATGGAAAAATATCTTTAATAATCCCAAAGACACCAACTAACCAGCTAGACAAGTAATTTGTCTATGTATAAAAGTTGTTGGGAAAAATGAATGATATTTGAATTTTCTGTATTCTAGTTATTTAATTAATACACACATAATGTGGTTAAATATTATTTAGCATCATAAAACATTTCATTTGACCTTTTAAGCATATGTAAGTTAAAGAACTGTTTCGAATGCAGCAAAATGAGGCCAATAAGAAATGTTTATAAAACTTTTAAGAGTCAGACACACAAATGTGCTTTGGCTTGGCTTAGCTGCTATTTTATGTCATTGCAATAGGGATTAAGGGTGAAAAATTTAACGATTCATCCGGACCCATGTAGCTAATGTAACACTAAACACTGTATTTTTTTCAGATCTATTTTTCCCTCCCATTGTCTCTCCCCTCTGATACTTATATGTAAACCAAACATCAGGCTGAAAGAACGTATTCATTGACTTCAAGGTGTTTTGACAATGAATGTAAACATCCTCAAAATAAACTTAACTACCAACGTGAAATGTTTTTCTCCTTGCTGTGATCGTGTTCAGCAATGGTATCAAAGAGAAGGGAAACTTCCAAGTATCTAGCAGTTTGACCATGTTTTTCAGAGGTTTGTAGTCTTGTGGGGAGAGGTGCTATGTGAGAGAGACTTGCTCTTCTGCATACCAGCTGGGGCCATGAGAAGGAAAGGAGCATCAGAAGGTTATTCCCTGTGCCTTACAAAAGTAGACATTCAGCTGGGTTTATAAATTCTCCTTTTAAAATGTAAAAGCTCTAGAAAGGATTAACCGTATTAATTATTTACATCTTAAAATAGCTACTCTTAAAAAAGACTGGTTTCCTCCAAAATACCTTACTGAGAGCAATTTCCCTGAGCACAAAGGCAATTGGTTGAGGGAAAGGTCTTGCCAAGAATTGAGTAACCCAGAAGTTCTTAGAAAAGAGACAGACCTATGAACTACAATATGTTGGCGTCTAGATAGCCAGATAGAAATATAAAGATTCTGAGTATTTGGAAAAGAAGCAAAGACCTTACATAATAGGATAGGATAAATTTTTTGCCCAGGATCTTACTCTTTCTGAAAAATCATATTTTATGTCACTTTTACTTGAGACAGACCAAGCATCTGAATAATTGAATGAGTGTTGAAGTTTCCATTGATGTGTTTGGCTCTTTGGAGTTTCCTATTGTTCAGAAAGCACTGTGGAAAAAGCACTATGGAAAGAGAGCAAATAAACAAAATATTTGATTCCTACTCTGCAGGGGCTTCTGTTAGGCTGAAAGGCTGAATTTGAGAGGTTTGCAGCAAGATTTAATGAACTCAACAATTTTTGGTTTAGCTTCTTCTGTGTTTAGGCACTGTTTTAGACTCTGGGAATACACTGGCAAATAAAACACACCCAAATTCCTACCTTTGTGGAACTCTCACTGTCGTGGATGAAAACAGACTATGAATGTAATAAAAAGTTAAGCACATAGTGTATTAGAGATTGTTATTTTTATATAATATGCTATTTCTAAATAGTATGTTAGACATTATCTAGTATGTTCGGAATTGTCAAGTGCTATGAGAGAAAGAGCAAAGGTGACAAGAACATGTGTAGAGATTGTATTATTAAACAGGAGAGATCGTGGTGCTCAGTGGGAAAGTGTCATTTAAGCTAAGACTTGTAGGAGCTAGAGGAACTGGTTATGCAGATTTTGGAGGTGGGGGGAAGATGATTCTAGGCAACAGGAAGGCTTTGAGGTAGAAGCAAGGCTGACCATTTTAGGAATAAGGAGTTGGCTGATGAAGTAGAGTGGGGGAGTGAGGGAAGATTATAGAAATGTGATAGAGATGTAACAGGGGGCTTGATTGGGGAGTGTCTTGGGGTCATGCGAGAGGATGTGGAGTTCACTGGATGAACCCATCGGGGAACCACTAGACGGTTTTCAGCACAGGAGTCACATGATCTGATTCATGTTTTAGTGGGATCTTCTGGCTGCTGCAGGGGGAATGGTTTGCGAGGAGCCAATGGTTGGAAGCAAGGAGACATGTTATTGGGGGAGCCATTGCAATAATCCCGATGAGAGATTCTGGGACCCAAGGCTTGGAGCAATGAAGGTAAAGGGAAGTGGTCACATTTGGTTAGATTTTGAAAGTGAAGCCAACAGAATTTCATTTTGGATTGGGAACAAGGTATGAGAGGAATCGTGTAGTAAAGGATGATTCCAAGGTAGCTGGAGGGATGGAGTTGCCATGAACTGAGAGGGCAGGGGCAGGGAGCAGGTTTGCAGGCCAATATCAATATCAAGTTAGTATTGTTTTTAATCATACTCATATGAGCAATCATTTGGAAACCATCTCATGAGAACTAAAATTAAGGAAAATCTTGCTCTGTTTGGACAAGCAAATGCATCTTTGTTTAGGATAGTCTACCATAATGGGCTCTCTTTTGATGTGTCATTGTGGTACAGGATCTTTTTAATGTGGGATTCTCTGACTGAAACCCAAGAGTGACAGTGAGGTCTGTGTGGTAGGTCGAAGGAATGTTTATGCTTCTTGGATTTATTTATCCCAAAAAAGTACTAAAACATATTGAATTGAAAGTTATTCACTTAGTCCTAATAATTCAGAAACTGAAGATCTAAGTGTCAGTATTTCAACACTATTAATTTATGATCCCTGTGAGGTCATAGAAATCTTTTGAGTTCTATGATAGCTGATAGATTTTTTTTTGAAGTCTACACAAATGTCTATTTCCAACACCTCAGAGACCCGATTTTATGTCCAAGTTTTGTAACTGTCCTTCCTTTTCTTGTCTTCTGTCATCCTCCATCTCCTCCTACTCCATGACTTCTAGTCTTCCATCCGCACCATCGGGAAGACTATATATGCAGCTTTGGGTTTAGGCCATTTCTAATGCCTCGGGATAGGTAGGTTAAATTGAACAGGAAACATTGTACCTAATATATAAAGTAAATAGCGGTCATTTGGATTTATATATACTTATTATTTTTGGATGATTAAATTCCATTTCAAAATCAGGGGAACAATGCCTGGATCATACAATTAGATATATCTCTAATTGCAAAAATTCCACTTTTCAAAGGTTACTTAGGACATGGTGCTGGATGGAGCAGAGGAGCTCAGCTATGGAGAGAAAGCAAGAGGGGGTTATATTAGTTTGCTTGGGCTACATAACAAATACCACAGATTGAGTGGCCTTAACAGCAGAAACTCATTTCTCATAGTTCTGGAGGCTAAAAGTCTGAGATCTAGTTGTCAGCAAGGATGTTTTCTTCAAAGTCTTCTGTCCTTGGCTTGTAGATGACTGTCTTCTCCCTGTGTCTTCACACGGTCTTCCCTATGCGTGTGTCTGTGTCCTAATCTCTTCTTAGAAGGACACCTGTCATATTGGATTATGGCCCAACCATATGATTTCATTTTACCCAAATTATCTCTTTGAAGGCCCTGTCTCTAAACATAGTCATGTTCTGAGATACTGGGGGTTAGGACTTCGACACAGGAATTTGGTTGGGGGGTGAAGGAGTGGGTGGGGGAGGGTGGTGGGGACAAATTTCAGTCCATAACAGAGAAAATGGGCTTAAAACAATTTACCTGCAGAGAAGAGCCCTCTGAAATGAAGGCCCAAGGCTCCAAGGAGAAGCACAAGGCATTAGATTGTCAGGACATGTTCCTGCTCTTAAACGTTCTTACACTGAGATTTGGGAACCAGCAAATCAGGTCAATTCAGTTCATTCCTGAGGGACTTTTGCTGTTTAGAGATCAGAAAGTATGAAAAGAAAATTCATTAATAAATAAAACTAAGGGGTTGATTACCCTTTGTTAGTGACAGTAATAAACATTCATCATCGGTGAAAAACTTGTATTCTGTCGGCATTATGTCTGTAAAATTCCTTCAACGTTACCCATGTACACATTGTCATTGTTCTTACTTTCCCCATCATCCAAGTAATTTGAGATTTTTAAGGTATAATGATACAATTTTAAAGAAAATAACATTTCTGAAACAAAAGGTGGTAAGAAAAATGACATTTTTTATACTTCCATTTCAATTCCAAGGCAATTGGTTGAGGGGAGGGTCTTGCCAAGAATTGAGTTACCCAGAAGTTCTTAGAAGAGAGGCAGATCTATGAACAGAAACAGAGTTTCTGCTGTTAAGTCCACTCAATCTGTGGTATTTGTTATGTAGCCCAAGCAAACTAATATACCCCCCTCTTGCTTTCTCTCCATAGCTGAACTCCTCTGCTCCATCCAGCACCATGTCCTAAGTAGCCTTTGGAAAGTGGAATTTTTGCAGTTAGAGATATATCTAATTGTATGGTTCAGGCGTTGTTCCCCTGATTTTGAAATGGAATTTAATCATCCAAAAATAATAAGTATATATAAACCCAAATGACTGCTATTTATTTATACAAATCATGTCAAGATTTGATGAAAGGCTACTGAATTCTTGTATCTGCTTCTCGCTCATTGCTTGCAATCTGTTGTTTTGGTTGAAGTATGTAAAGAAAATCCAGCCTCACACATTTGTGCTGTGGGAACAGGTAATTATAGTTTGTTTACTTTGATACTATCCCAACACTCAACAAGTGGTCATTACTAGAGATTAGTTACAGTGTTGAATATAAGACTGTATAAATGAAATTCCTGAGAAGTCATAAAAAATCTATTGATCTATCTTGCATTTTGAATGGACCTTTTATCTATTTCTATGGTAAAAATTGTCTTCCATGAAAAAATACCAATTAGTTGAGTGCTTTTCTTGAGACAACCATCGTACCTGGGTATGTAACAGAAGTGCTGTGTGTGTATGTCCCCCTTTGCTGCAGGGAACATCAAAAAAGACATGTAATCAAAGGTTGAGATTTATAAACTTAACAGTCTATACCACTCTGTTAAGGACATCTGGCACAAAATTGTTAATTTTCTTTTATTGCAAGTGTGTGGTGGTGAAGAGTACCGTACCTGTTGGTACAGTTGGGTCCCATGAGCATGAATCAAGCTAAGGTGAGAGCAGTTTATCCACCACTGTTTTTGTCCATCAGTGCAAATGTCAACACAATGGAAAAGGCAAATGATATATCAACATTGATGTAAGGAACTGTTCGATGTGTTGGAACATATATTAGATTATTGAAGCCTCCAAACACACCTAGGAGTCTTCCGCTCTTTATGATTTGGTAGATGAGGAATCTGAGGCAGAGTGTAACACCAGTCTAAGTAACTGTGCAGCTGGGATGGGACCTAGCCTGTCTGGCTCTAGGTCATGTGGCTTCAGCCACCAAACTGGCCTCATCTATCCCTAATCCTCCACTACCTAATATTTAACTAGGTTTAATTATGACAAGACATGCTCCTTCTCAATTATTATTTAGAATGACACCGCTTTTCAAAGAAATGAGAAAGACGTGTTCACAGGCAGCTTTTAAATTATCCTCAGGTTTTCTAAACCACAGTTACTAAATTGTTCTCTTTTTAAACAGTTAACCATACTCTTTGTATTAATATATTTAGAGAGAACATGTGTTGAACCATTTGCTCTGTGGTGAAACTAGTTTTTGAATGTATTTATAAACAGATTCACACAAACGCATGAAGAAATCTAGAAATCGATGCCATATGACCATTTAGAATTTCTTAGTTCACATGGAATGGAAGTTTTTCACTAGGATGTGAAAGAAGAAGGAAAAGGAGAATGCTGGTGAGGCCCCGTGCAAAGCGTCCTTTCGGCAGTGACTCCCGCACTCGCCTTAGCAGTCAAGGTGACCCCCAGGCACAGTCTCTTAACTACACATTTCTGTCTTTTTAAGGCTTTAAGTGTCTTTTTTTCTTGGCAGTGGACAGTTCCTGAAATCCAGCGCTCCAGCCCAGAGCCTCACACCTGGGAGGAAGACCCGGGGAGGGGGTTCACCTGCTACCCCAGGAGCTGCAGGGGGGCCCTCGCTGACCCTCCAGCCCAGCCTGCAGCATTCCCTGTTGAGGAGCCCGAGGGTGTAACACCAGCCATTCTCACGTCAGTACCAGTGCTTTCCATAGGGACACAAAACACTTTCACCCTTTGCACTTGGTCCTGAGCGGTCGGTCCTCTACCTGCGCTCAGGCCCACGCTCATGCGCACAGCCGCTCGCCGCTCATTATCGATAATTCGAGCTCATCCCGACCAGGAAGGTTCTAACTTACGACCCGATGTAGTTCATGACAGCTCCCCTTCCCCTCTCACAGGGTAAAATTAAAATAAAATCAGTAAAATAGGGAAAGGAACTCGGATAAAAAGATTTTATTAACCTTAGCATTCCAAATAAGCCACGGACCTGGTGCTGAAACACGACAGATTTCACCTTCGTGGAATCAGGAACCCTTTCTGGGCTTTCCTTCTCTCTGGATGTCACGGATTCATTTCTGAATTTTATGGGTTGTCAAACTTCCTCGAGTGGTGTGAGGAACGGCTAGAGGGCTTTGAGTAAAAGGTTTCAGGCCATGATTGACACCGCGCGGTCAGGGCATAGCTCTCCTGACAAGCTGTAAATTCGGTGGTGAATTACAGGGTACAGGGGCTGCTAAGGAAGCCTCTGACCAGGTAATTTGTGAGCATCAGCCTATATATCAACCGCGGGAGCTCACAAATGACTCCAGTATTGGATGCAGGTGCATCTTCTCTTTGTGAGATGGGTTCCTTCCTTCGCTGAGCTCAGGAGAAGGTGTGTGTGTGTGTGTGTGCACGCGTGTGTGTGTGCGTGTGTGCGCGCGTGTGCGCGCGCGCGTGTGTGTGTGTCTGAGGCAATGAATTACAGCAGCCAATGGAAGCGGGGATTATGGATGATGCTGATGAAAAGTGCAACCATCCCCCACACCAGCTTTGACAGAGTCTTCCAATCAAGATTCCACTTCCTGGCCCTGGTGGATTAAGTTAAAAAACAAAAAAAGTGCTCGAAGTTCCACTGGGGAGATGCCACATCTTCATAAATAAGGCTGGACAACAAAGGTGCTTGAAGATATATGCTCTTCAAATCTAGGGAATGTAAATCATGAGTAAAATGTCTCTGTGTGAACAGCGGTGTCCCACCGATGCTGGTTTTCTTTTTCTTGATAAGAACTTAGTTTTATTCTCTTGTTAAAGTCAGGTGTTTCTTGCCTCATCAGGATTTGAAATAAGGCTAGGTTTCAGATGAAAGAAAGGGGGGAGTAACTTTATTAATAATATGAAAATATTAATCTATAAATAAGTGAAAGAGCTCCTCATTTTATTTTAACCATTTATGGGACTGTCTAGGCAAAGTTCCCTGCCTGTACTCCGCCCTTCCCCCCCCCCCCCCCCC
>NC_138371.1:171081670-171112128 GCF_054177405.1 Leptonychotes weddellii | reverse complement strand
TGTGCAAAAGCATTTTATCTTGATGAAGTCCCAATAGTTCATTTTTGCCCTTGCTTCCCTTGCCTTTGGCAATGTTTCTAGGAAGAAGTTGCTGTGGCTGAGGTCGAAGAGGTTGCTGCCTGTGTTCTTTAGGATTTTGATGGACTCCGTGACAGATTTCCCTTAATGAAAGATGTTTAGAGATATAATTTCCTCATCAGATTTTTAGGCCACACCTATTAATTAAAGCAGAACTTTTCTTTGTGTTGATTTAATGCTAACAAAGCGTAGTGTGCACACACATGCACACCCACGTATGCTATGTTTGAAATGTGTAAGAACCTAAAGATATAGTCATCTATTTTAATAATCATAATAAAGACGAGATATTGGTTTTCAACTAAACTTCTGTTTTCTAAGGGCTATCACGAACCACATATAGTTAATAACGTTTGATGCCAAGTATTAAAATGACTGAGAAACTCAGTGAGACATTTTTTTCCCTTCCATGTTTCATTTGGCAATTTGGCATTGTATGAGTAGAGGCTCAATGGAAGATTCTAAAAATAATGCTTGGGACTAAAATTGTGTCTGGTTAAGATTTCTCTACACTGTCTCTTCAAATTTGCACTACCGTTAAGAATTTGCATGGACTGGAAGCAAAAAATCAAAACGTAATAACTTGTGTAATGTGATGACCCAGTAGCAAACCAGCTGGATGCTGGTAGTTTGCTGAGGACATTGCAGGGAGATTTTGTGCAAAGAGATTGGAGTGGACTCCTCCTCACGATTCTACTGGGAACCCCATCAGCCCACGCTCACCACACATCACCACACATCTCCTCTCTTCCTAAATCCACTTATGCTTTGGGGTCTGAACTCACATTCACAGCAGCATTGGACAGTGCTGATTCTCTCTCTTTCCCTCTCCCTTTCTGTTTCTTAGATATTAATATTCTGTTTTTCTTCTTCCCACTCTGGGCACTTTTTTCCAATCACTTTTGTTAATTCCTCTTCTATGGTACTTCTCTTGAATGCTGGGAGTTATCCATTATCTTTCTGAGGCTTCTTCCAATTCTTCAGCTACCCTCTGCACCCCCCTCCCCACCTCATGTGATACTTTCTTTTTGCTTCAATGAGCATGCGAATGCAAACAACTTTGAACTCTAACCCTTTAGTCCCGACTTCTTTTCTGAGTTCTAGGCTCTTATGTTCAAGTGTTAACTGAACATCTCCACTTGGATATATTCCTAAATGTAACATTCTGGATACTTCCTCCCTTCCTCACCCTTACTCTTTATTGGCCACCACTTCATGTTGGTTCTCTCGCCTAAACAATTCTTGAATCAGTCCATGGATTTCCATTCCCCTAGACCAGCTGTCCGTAAACAAAGACCTGCAGATCAAATCTGGCCCACTGCCTATTTTTGTGAATAAAGTTTTATTGGAACACAGCCATGTCCATTTGTCATGTATTGTCTATGGCTGTTTTTATGCTATAGCTGCCAAGTTAAGTTTTGGTGACAGAGAACATATGGTCCACAGAGCTTAAAATACTTACTATATGGCCCTTTATGGAAATGTTTGCTGAACCCTGCCACGGAGAATACTCCCACACAGGTCACCATAGCAACTCTTCCTAATTATCCCAACTTACTCCTAAAGGGACTGCCCGCTTGCTACCCCAAATCCAATTCTCCACAATACAAGGAGAGTCATTATATATATAATATAATTCTCATCATGTCACTTCTCATTAGCCCTTCAATGACTCCCCCCTTGCCTTTGGGAAAAAAAAATCCAACTCCTTGACATGGTCAACAGAACGTGTCATGAGCTAGCCTTGTGTCTCTCCTTAACAACTTGTGTTGTGATTCTCACTGTTGCAGATGCATCAGACTCCTTTCGAGTCTTCACGTGTGCCATGTGACTCTTACTCTGGGCTTCCGCACGTGTTATTCCTATGTCTGAACATAGCCTCTGGATCAGACGTTATACTTCATGGAAACCTCCTGTGACTACTGAAGTTTGAGATAAGGCTTCTTCTTTGTGTTTGGACTGTGCTGTGTGTTTCTTCTGTAGGCTCCTTCACTCTGAATGGAAAATATCTGCTTGCTACTTGTGATCGTTATTTTTTTATTATTTATTTATTTATTTATTTTTCTTTTTAGAGAGAGAGAGAAAGAGAGTGAGAGAGAGCAGAGGGAAGGGCAGAGAGAATCCCAAGCAGGCTCCAGCTCAGCATGGAGCCCAACAGAGCTCGATCCCATGACCCTGAGATCATGAACTGAGCCGAAATTAAGAATCCGATGCTCAACCAACTAAGCCACCCAGGTGCCCCTGTGATGTGTCAACTTGGCTAGGCTACCACACGCAGATATTTGCTCAAACACTAATCTAGATGTTGCTGTGAAGGTATATTTTAGATGAGATTAACATTTAAATCAACGACTTTGAGTATAGCACATTATCTTCCATTATGTGGGTGGGCCTTATTCAATAAGTTGACCTTAAGAGAAAAGATGGAGGTCCCCTGAGGAAGAACGAATTCTGTCCCCAGATTGTCTTCAGACTCAAAATGCAATATCAACTCTTCCTTGGGTCTCCAGCCTGCTGGTCTACCCTGAGATTTTTGACTTGTCAGCCTCTACAATCGCATGAGCCAATTCCTTAAAATCAGTCTGTGTGTATGCAGGTATGCATGCATGTGTTTGTGTATTTATCTGTCTATGTCCACCCATCCATTTGTCCATCTACACCCTACTGGTTCTGTTTCTCTGGAGAACCCTGACTAATACACCTCTCCATATATTCCTGCAGGAGGTAGGGAGCATGTTTACCTTGCTCATCATTATTGCACCAGAGGCTAGCATAGTGCCTGGAGTATAGCTGATATATTTTAAATAAGAATAAAGAGTGGGCATATTATCTCACATAGACATGTAGTAAAACAGGTAACATAAGAGAGAGGGAAAAACTGACGCAATGAGAGAAAAATAGGTCTACATGTCATGTCAGGGCAACTCAAGACAGTTCTTTGCTGAGGCAAATGGAAGTCTCTGAATGGTCTATGGGTTCCTGATAGGACAAGGGCGCCACAGGCCATTTTCCTGGGACACAGTATAAGTGCTGGGAGCCTAGCAATGAGAAAGCATGAATGAAAATCTTCCCACGCCTCAAACTATCATAAGATGGGAATTCTCACTACACACACCAGTCGCTGATGGAGGTTTTGTTGTCGCGGTCATTGCTGTTACGGAAAATTACTAATCCAGCGCCGTGGTAGGAACGTGAGTTACTCAGGTCCGCTGTTCTCAGGAGCACTGTTAAGAGACAGTACCAACAGTGGTAGTATTACGCGAAACTGTTCACCCGCGGGGACTGGTATAAAAGGGACCGACATGAATGTTGAATTAACCTTCCACTTCATGATGGGAATTACAATGATCATGTGGTCTCCAAAAACATGCTCTCAATTTGTAAACATATTTCTCTTTTATGTTTCTCAGCGTCCTCTCAAATCTGACCTGGGCAGACACGCTTAACCACTGTTTTCCACTCGAGGATTTAGCCAAGGGCTTCCCCATCAGAGGCGTGTTTTCTGGGACACCACACCCTAGATATTATTCTTTCAGATTCTTTGCTAATCTGATTGAGTCACTTTGTTTAATAAACATGTATACATAGTATTTATTATGTACGAGGCATTGTTCCAAGTCCTTTACTAATAATTAAATGGTAGGAACACCAGGGGATAAGCATGACTCTTATCCATATGTTGTAAAAGAAGAAACTGAGGCACACACAAGTCAGGTAAGTTGTCCAGGTTCCTGCAACAGTAAGTGAAAGGAGCAGCATTCATCCCTTGGCGGGGTCCCAGGGTCACGTCTAAGTGGCTCTCTAAGCTGCCCATTCTTTGCTCCATCTTGCTCTGTGCCTCCCATTGGGGCAGATTACATCACGTTGTGCTTCTAGGCTTTCTAGGCTTCTAGAGAGGATGGGCACACTTAAAGTACTCAGTGTGTCAAAGAAATAAATTATTTTTAAGAAGGAGAGGGGAAATAAACAGAACTCACTTTTCGTATCTTGAGTCAAATCATTGAAATGGGGTTCATTTAGAAGTATAACCACTTGATAAATGAGGTGGGGTTAGTCACCTGCAGGTTCAAGGGAGAGAGGTACCACCTGGGTATCTCAGTTAATAGGCATTTATTGCAATGAAGACAGAAAAGCTGTATCAGCAGCCTCATGGCCAGTCTGCGGAAAACCAAAACATGATTCATGGCCATTACTCTGACCACTGGCCATGGCTGTGGTGTGCCCGTGGCCACCGGGGTCCTGCCAGGCTCATACCTCAAACCTCTGACCACAGCCCCTGCCCCCGAACCACCAGCCAGCCCCACTCTGACTCCTGGGTCCCTTGCATTCTCTCTGCCTCCTGCTTTCTGGTTCTTCATGACTTCCACTCCCCCAGGCTTCCAACTAAATGCTAAATTTGCTTCTATTAGTGGAATGGGACTCTGAGTCATTCATTTTTTCTACTTCTTTCAATAGTCTATATTTCATCAGGGGAGGATATATTGTAAAGTATTATACTTAAAAAAACCTATTGGAACATGTGGAAATTATTCATTATAATATATGGTCTCTCTTTCTCTCTCTCTCTTTTTTTACATCAGGCTTTCTCTACATGATAGTCCCCAAATACTTTAAAAACGAATTATAGATTAGATTTTGTTTTTATGTCTCCAACACTTGTAACTAAAAAAAGAGGAATCTGGCCAGCTTCACACGGTCAAACCTTACTCACCTCTCCTGTCCCCAGAGCGCATTGTTTTTTTCCCCTCCAGGTTGCTATGCCTCCCAGGAGGCGGGCTTGCAGAGCAGCTGACAATTGAGGCAAGCCAGCCGGTGACAGGGACAGTGCCCACACAGGTGGTGCAGGGGCTCCGCGAGCCCGGAACCCTGGAGAACTCCACTGACAGTCTCAGCCTGTCCTGCCACTTGCAATGGTCCACGGGTTCCTCAGACATTGCAGCAAGGCAGGGCTGCAGGCAATAACTTTTTTTGTTTGTTTTAATTATAGAAGAAATCGCCCATAGAAACATTTACTTGCTCTTGACATTTTCTTCTTAGACTCGGTATCGGGATGCATTGTATGTTTCCTGGTGTTCTAGCTCTGTCTTACTAGAATGAGAATGAGGGTGGTTTACTATTGTGCACCTGGCATGGAGCAAGCACCCGATAAACGTTTGTGGGGAGAATTCACAAGTGAACGTAGGCAGGCATGACGTAGGCGTGCGTTCTCCACAAGGCAGTATCAGCTCTGCAGGGTGAAGCCAAACCACCGTCCTCTTTGTATATATAAAGTGTAGATACACATACAGCTCACAAACAGATGGACAATGCACCTGAAATGGGACAATTTCACAGTGAGGGGCAGTTAGGGGAATAAAGGATCTCAAAAGTCTCTTTGGAGGAAGAAGGCAATACTGAAAAAGTGCTTGAGAAAAACACTGCAACAGAATTGAGATGGTCATTATTTCGACAGCTTTGGTTTCCACTCATCTATGAATGTGTTCATACTGCATACAGAATTGCTGTGGGGCTGAGAAACTGCTCGCGGGTTTTACCGGACTTTAGGGCCATACTCTTTCTGTGAATATGGAGAAGTCATTTTTTTAAAAGACTTTATTTATTTGATAGAGAGAGAGAAAGAGAGCACAAGCAGGGGTAGCTGCAGAGGGAGAGGGAGAAGCAGACTCCCTGCTGAGCAGGGAGCCCAATTCGGGGCTGGATCCCAGGACTCCGCGATCATGACCTGAGCTGAAGGCAGACTCTTAACCGACTGAGCCACCCAGGCGCCCCAAGGAGAAGTCATTTTCATTTCAAGGACAAATTAATCATGGACCTAATATAATTTATTTTTCTGGAAAAGGCCTGTTACTAATTACACACGGGAACATTATGATTTTTAAGTGTAATTTAACAAGATGAAAGAGGGATTCCAACGGATGCTCTTTCCCGTCTACACCCTTCATCCATCTTCTCCCTCTGAACAGACTGTTCTGAAGGCCACATGCGGCTGTGTTTCATATTACAACCTACAGTTTGGGAGTTAATTAGGAAAATATTCTGTCAATTAATTTCCTGAGCGCTTCTTATCAGTACACAGGCAAACTGTCAAGCTCATTTTAAGGAAACAGTTTAGTTCAGCTATTGCTATTTATTAGACACTTCATTGATTTCGTAGTGTCTTTTAGGGAATGGTGGGGTATGATAATTCTAGTTCTGCTAGATTTCTTAAAGGCAGGGGAGTGGATTAGGCCAAAATGACGAAGGAAAAACAATGAAAAAGAGAAGAAAAAGACAAGTCATATAATACTGATTTTAATGGGTGCACGTGGAAAGAATAGACTTTCAAAATAGAAATATAATGCTAACTGAAAAATGCCTGAAATAGGTCTCTTTCCATAATCTAAAATTTATTTAGAGCACAGTGCCCAAACCTTGTAGGAACAAGTGCACGCACGTGTGTGGAATAAGACTTTCCAGATATTGGTACCTCTTAAATAGGTGATCTGGCAATGGTGAACATAGTTCTTGTGATATGTACTGGCTTGGCTCTTGGTTTTTGCTTTTCATTAGTGTGGTAGGCAGAATAATGGCTCCTAAAGATGTTCGTGTTACGCTCCCTGGGACGTGTGAATCTGCTGGGTTACAGAGCAAAGGGGAATTAAGATTGCAGATGGAAATACGGTTGCAGTCGGCTGACCTGGAGATGGAGAGATGACCCTAGATTACCCTGGATTATCGTGGTGGGTCCAATATCATCACCCAGGTCCTTCCAAGTGGAATAGGGGGTCGGGGGAGAGAGAGAGATTGAGAGAGAGCAGGAGAGAGAGCGAGAGTCAGGATAATGCAATATGAAGATTTGACTGGTCATGCTGGCTTGAAGATGGAAGAGGGCCTTGAACGAGGGCATGTGGGCAGCCTCTATGCACTGAAAAGACAAGACAATAAGTCCTCCCCAGACCTTCCAGAAAGGAACTCAGTCAGTCCTGCTGAACGACACCCTGATTTTAGCCAATGACACCTGTGTCAGAAAGCTAACCGAGAGGTTTCTTCACTGAATCTTTCAACAAGTGTATCAAGCAAGGATGATGATTTTTCCTTTTACAGATGAAGAACTCAAGATGCAGATATTTTAAGTTGCTCGTCTAAATACCCAGGGCTGGTATGAGAGCCACAGCTCAAGTCAGGTGTGTCTAACTTGTAAAATTTGTCTTCTTTTCTCTGTGCTACAATCATTCTGAATCTAGTTACGTAAAATATCACTGGAAGCATCTGATACGCAGGTGTCCTTTCTTGGAAGCAGGTTTATTTGTTGATTATTTACTTATTTTTAAATGCCCTGTTCATAGGGTACTTAAGTAAAAGAGAACACAAGACTTGCTCAGTATGGGAATATTGAAAGAATGAAAATATAAATAAGTCAACGAACAATTTCGGTTGCTGCTCCAAAGAGGGGTGACATTTTAGTCAGGGGATCCTCATGTATTAAGAACAAAATTAATGCTCTCTGTTAACCACTGGAGTTTCTCTGTGAACTTCCTCTGAAATTGAACAAAATGAGTTGTTTATTCATAGACACTCAGATAATGTATTTTCATACTCTTGGGAGAGCATGTATGTATCTCTCTGCATAAATTCCAAATTCCTTGAGGTGCTGGAGCATGTCTTCCTTATTTCTGGTACTAAGTACCTGGTGGAAGCATCATTATGATAGAGCCCCTGGGAGGTAACCTTTACTTGCAAGTACCAGAAACCAACTCTGAAAAACACGAGACAAAAGGCTTAATGGGAAGATCTTGAGCGGCTCCTGGTTTTCAGCCACCTATGACTAAGCTCCAGCTTCCTTCTTGCCCTGGGGTCTTTGTTCAACATTCAGATGTGCAGGGGAATCTGAATAGTCTAGCCTGGTTTCATGAGCCACCTCTGGAACCCTTGGCTCTACCACAAGGAAGCTGGAAGAAACAGTTTCCCCAAGGAAAGTGGGGGTACCAGAAGGAAGGACAATGACATTCTGGATAGACCAAAGTTACAGACGTCCTCATCAGAAGCGCCTTGAGTAAGACAAACATGGGCCTCCTCCTACCTTTCCCGTTCACTATGTATGTGTGACCTTAATCATGTGAAATTTCTGTCTTCACTTCTCAAATGTAAATTGTAATGGTTTCTTCTTTATAGTGTTGCAAGGATTAAATGAGATAATACGTACATATGTTTCTGGCAAAGTCCTGACACAAAATATGCAAACAAGAACATGTTTAAAAAGAGAAGGGTCATACATCAAAACTAGGGAGTCACATCCTTGATGATGAATGGAGAGAAATAATCTCTCTTCATTCTCTTCACTGCATTGTAGTTGCCGTAATTTGCCAGTGTGGCCCAGGGGGGCTGACGAGAGGTTTCCTGGCAGGTCCAGGTGGCCTGTGTTCTGGAACAGCACAAAGACCTGTTGGTGGGCAAGATATCGACAACACTGCTGGCCCACGGGTGGGTAAATCCGCCCCCAGAAAAAACCGAGTTGACAATATTTGCTTTTCATTAGTTTCTTTTTAGTCACTCAAATTTGCCAGCTCAACACTGACCAGTTTCAACCTGCTCAATTTATGAACATTGATAAGATCACAGACATTATTCAAGAGCTGCAGTGGTATAATTTTCTCCTCCCATATTCATTCAAGTTGTCTGAATACCGTGTCATTCATTCCGGTCCTTGTCTTCTTTCTCATTTTTTTTTTTTTCTATTGCATTGTTGAAAAACTAAAGCAAAAGCTTTTAGTTAGCTGATCTTATTCTGTAGAGTTGACAGTCTCATAAGGTTGGAATTGTTTTGTTACAAAAGCAAACATTTGAAACCACAGATCTACAGCTAAGACTATTTGACTGGGCAGGTGACTTCAAAGATGAATAACCAGATAGACTTCTAGAGTTCTTCAGGTTTGATGAAATAAAGTGGAACCGTTTTTTTTTTTTTTTTAAGAAGAGTCCTTTAAAATGTTTTTCTCTTTTCCCTGTTGATAGGATCAGTATTGCATATCAAAGAACTTGATTTTGAATGGCCACAAATACAGATACACACAATCACTTGAATTTTGTGTCCTTCATTCCTTTTGAAGGAGCAAACATTTCACGAGTCATGAAGGATCAATTCTCCGTGCTCCTAAACTGCATCAAGTTGCCCACATGAAACGGAAGGGTATTTCAATGAAGGGCTCACGCCAAGACGCAGAGGTGTCGTTTGAGACCTCCCCTCACCAACTAGCTTCATTCCGTGGAAGGTTTTGTACCCAGGCAACAAAGAGACCATGTTCGAAAAGTGTAACTTCTTAATTAGAGCAATGTCCGAGTGGGTGCTTACTACACAAGAAGTAAGTCATCGCTATTATTGTTATTATTATTTTTTTGCTACAATATAAAGACTTACCTTTGGTAAGCTACAAGGATGAGACTCTTTAGCTTCATCATAAAACAAACACTCGAATGACAGAGGCAGTGAGAAGCGATTGCTAATGATCTCTCCACAGTTGATGGCAGGCTTTGTCTGTCCCCGACCAGTTATTAGGAACAGTGATTTACCGTGAGACGTAGAATACTTGGGACCAACGTGATACTTCTCCTGCAGTCAATGCTCCTGTCGCAGGGCTCCTTTGGCTACCCTTTCGGCAAATATAAAGAGGTATTTGTTCCACAACAGAGTTAACTTTTCCCTCTGACAACTACAAGTAACAGAAGCAACAGGAATGCGGCAGCAGAAAATGTATAGTTGAGACTTGAAAGCAAAGTTAAGACATCCTCAGGAGGGCAAGGATCTCTGCTTCAGTACACGAACCCGCGGTCCTAGAAGCACCAGCAGGGTTTGTCTGGAGAATCGAAAACTGATTTTGCTACGGGTACGATTGTGGTGTTTGCATCCATCACTATAAAAAGGTCATTCAGATTCCGTGCGTGTTTCCCCCTCTCACTGAAATGCATGGTCACCCGAGGTTCACAGCTGCCTTGTCAGTGTCTGAAAAAGTTGGCACATTGCTATAAATTGCATAGTTCTTATCAAAGTATTTCAAGAGTGCTAAGGAATGTTTAATTGCAAGTAGAGGGAAAAAGCCACATTGGGAACATCTTTTTCCAAGAAAATGTCAAAAGCTAATTCGCTTAATTAAAAGTCTGAATTACGGCACCTATTTTTTAATTGAATGAGAATATTATAATAATTAAAGACAAACAATGTTTTGGAGCAATTGACGATTAACATTAAACTTAGAAATTCAATATCCCACAGCAGCACTGATCTACATTTCTGCATTTTTTAGAATCGACGTCCTCCCTCATTGGGGGTCTTTTCGGCAGCCGGCTTTCTAAGGCCATGGCCACATGTGCGGAAAGTGACCAGAACCCTATTCTCATGGTTTATAGGTATGTGTTGTCATCCTTAAAGCAATTCTTTATGGCGGTCTGTAGAACTTGCTAGGAAACTCTTAAATTCTTTTTTAGGACAGGACACTCTGAGGTGATATGGTTCTTCCCATTAACAGCCTCGGTTCTCTGTTATTTAATTCTTTCTGGGAAGTCATTTAGGAGAATGGCAGGCATTTCAGAGGATAGATCTCTATCTATCTAAGTAATGAGTAGAGTTGCCAGGACCGGAGCGGGGCTGTGCCTTGCCTGCCCCCGCTGTTTGTGCGAAGGGGAGGAAGATGGGGTGGGCAATGGGTAGGCACCACCTTGGAGAGCTATGCCAGCAGCCCAGACTTTCCAGCCGACATTTGTCACCTCAAGTGGTACGTGCCATCCTTCCGGATGGCGCATACCACCGGACCCTATGATTCTCTCTCGCCCCTGCCATTGGGATACGATGTGGATCGATCCCATTAACAACTTGAGAGGAAAAAGGCTCTGAGGCCAGCGCCGGGGGTAGAGATGCGTTGATGACGATTGCAGAGAGTGCTGGTGGGCAAATCTCCTGACTCTGGCACTCCCACTGTCTTCCAACCTCAATTGGGGAAAACTACCCTCATTTTGCTTCATAGGTTTGCTGGGTGGATGTGCGCTCCTGGGAGGAGGAGCCCAATCAAAGGGACGTGCCTGGGGCCCCGAGTGTACCAACACAGCCGTGTTCCTCCTGTTGGCCTAGATGAGAGGCATAATGAACCTCAGTCTCCCAGCGTGGGGCTCGGCTGGCTGACAACATCCTCATTAAGAGTGACAAGCCAGGCTGGTGGGGCCCACCCTCTACCCTTGGTGGAGAGGGGCGCTAAGAAGAGGTCTACATGGAGCTCTCTAAGCAGGAGAGCGCAAAAGCCGGGGCAGGAAGGAGTTGGTTTCTCAGGGGCTTTTAGGGGTAATCTTGTTAAGAAACATAGGAAGATTATTTAAATACCTCTTAAGCAGCAGTTCCTCCCTCTTGATATTTTCAAGGCCAGTAATCTGGTCTTTGTTTTATTTCGGGGCTGCCAGCCCGACCAGTGATAGGGCTGGCATGCGGCTGATATTGGCAACGGGCTCGCTGTCATCAGACGCCAGCCTAACTGGAAACGGCTCGGAAAAGCCAGAATCCCGGGCTTCAAATGCCAGCTCGGATTTGTACGAAACCAGCAGGTAATTTTCTTTGTTTGGAGGGATGATTCCCCCCCCCCACTTTCATGATTCATAATTAATTTTCTGGCTAGAAATAATCTCTGGAAATTACACACTGTTGTCCATTGTACACTGGTACAGAAAATACCAGGTACGTAAGAGGCCATCAGTAAACATTGCGTTTCGTGAAGATTATCTTATGTGTGTGTGAAATATCGCCCATGTGGCCGATTTGTTTCCCCAAAAAATAGAACCCGAAAAGCCTTATTACAAGGGTTAATGCTTTTCTTACCATGCCAACGGAATAAGAAAAGCTGTTAAAATGTTTCGTTATGATCTGAAGAGTTTTTTTTTTTACAATGTATTCAAATTTAGTACCTAACCCCTGTGATGCATGGCAATGAACATAACTTGTATAATAAATTGACAATAATAATTTATTTTCAGATAGGAATGAAGATTTAAGGCATGGATTTGTCTTTAAACAGGTTGACATGATTCACTGAGGTTTTGGCTTATGACTGCTTCCTTCTTAAGTAGCTAGTTAGCTGAGAAACCTCAAATACTTCATTCCCCCCGCACCTCCCCCGCCCCAGGAAACCTCAGGCTGCAAAACATGCTGACTATATAAAAGCCATTCTCAAAATACACGGTCATTTTCTTGGAAGAAGTCACGGTGTTGGGTCGGAGATTGTGGAATGTGGATTGCAGTTCGTTATGCTAACATCTCGTCTAATCCCTTCAAAATTAAATAAATTAAATGCTAATAAAACTCTTTTACTGAGGTGTCTACCAACCCTGTGAAGGTCTCAGAGGGATACCTACAGCTGCATTTGGGGTTCCAATAGAGTGCAAGATTATTTTCTCAAGTTTCAAGCTTGAATAAGCTGAAGATTTTGTTGGTTCTGGGTTAAGGTGGGGGGTGGTTGTGTGAGGATTAATGGAGCCATTTTGAAAACCTTTGCTAATCAGGCTAAAATGAATCACACATTTATAGGAATGCTGGCCATCAGGCTTACCTCTCTGTGTTTGTGTGTGTAGCATACTGAGCCTACTTAGTATGTTTTGTGAACTTATTTAAGTCAGTGGTAATTCCTTGTTAAATATCCAAATCTTTGGGGAATCAAGCTATGATCCAAAATAAACCAACGCTGGAAGGTCATGTGTATCTGACTATTATGGACTCTCGTGAAATGAGTAGTATGGTCATTTGAATTTCTACTTGACAACAGCCCACTATAAAGTAACGCTTCCCTAGTGGCCAAGCTTATTTTAAATAAAAGCATCTGAGTTATTTTCTGGTTTGAAGGACTTTTTTTTTCCTTTGAAATATTTGAAGCAAAATTGATCTGAAAAAAACATAAGTGTGCCTACTAAATAATAAAAGAGGGTATTAGAAAAGATTTGTGTGTTTACAAATCCATTGTTTATTGTATTTTCAAAGCACCATGAAAATTGTTTTAGTGTTGTTACATGTAAAAACCTAACCCCTGTAATAAAATCAATTGTGTTTTTAAAAAGTTCCTTCGTATAGATGCTTCTTTAAAATGTGTTTTTGGACTGTACTTTCTAGAACATTCATTCCTGTGGCCAGAAATGGATATAAAGGCCCAGAACATGAAATCCTTTGTTTGCCAATACTTCTGATCACTCAAGATATGATATCCTGGACGATCACAGAAAATGTGGAATATATTTAGTTACACAAGCTGAGTCTATAACCATAATGTGTGATTTTGTAAGGAAGTTGGAGCTAAGTGGGTGGGGTAATTACACCCACCCGGCTCCGTTTCTCTCTGAGGAAGGTTTTGTCTGTTGCGGAAAGCGTGTGTTATGGACTAGGCTGTCTTCCTTGTCGCAGCTGTTCCCCTGGTAAACAGTCCAATATGTTATCTTGGTCCACGGTTCTGAATATTTGAACAATGATTTCCGTTAACGGTTGAAGTCGTTGGATTGTACACAAGTCCTAGGCTCTCGGTAGTTTTACACTAAACTGATTTGACTGTAGCAGAAACTGCTATTCAATCCTATTTAAGCAGGATAAGAGCAATCCAAATAAACTCTAGAGCAGTTTCATCAGTCGGCTGCCTAGAAATGATTATTGAGCCTTATGTTTTCAGTTGGAGATTCATGGATAAACCTTACACATTTGTTTAAAACTTTGGGGGTAAGGCAGAGTGGAATGTTGTTCAAGATAAAACTCGTACCTCAGTCTGTGGGATAGGAGGATGTAAGGGCTTCCCTCCCACCCCCAGCCCACTTTTGTAGACATTCAGGAATTTGATGAAGAAAATCAAGTGAGTCTTTGCTCAGTGAAGAGACATGGTCAAAGGCAGCAAATCATATCATAAAGCCCGAGGTGGGAGATGCTTCATTTCTTTGGCATGTATCATGACAACC
This sequence comes from Leptonychotes weddellii, assembly GCF_054177405.1. Lineage (NCBI taxonomy): Eukaryota > Metazoa > Chordata > Mammalia > Carnivora > Phocidae > Leptonychotes > Leptonychotes weddellii. The sequence continues at coordinate 171,098,109 of NC_138371.1, read as the reverse complement.
TTGGTATTTTTTTAAGACATAAGTTGTGGTGCAGAAATACCTCTGGAGAATCTTCAAGAAAATAAAACTATGGAGAAAAAAAGTGTTCTGTAATGACACAGCTTTGAGTTTCTATTGTACATTCAAATTATCGGTTGGATGTGGGTTCTTGTCAACATGTTACTTCCATGTGACCAACCAGGAGGTGCCCTCAATTTTAAAATTATTTTTGTAATTATTAATAGATGCTTATATGATGTTTATTTTATTATTATTATTATTTTAAGATTTATTTATTTATTTGAGAGAGAGAAAGAGTGCACACAGAGGGAGAGAGAGAGAGAGAGATGGAGAAGCAGACTCCCCACTGAGCAAGGAGCCCGATGAGGAACTTAGTCCCAGGACCCTGAAATATGACCTGAGCTGAAGGCAGATGCTTCACCGTCTGAGCCACCCAGGCTCTCCTAAAGGCTTTTTTTTTTTTTTGTAGGCTCCATGACCAGCGTGGAGCTCAATGTGGGGATTGAACTCACAACCCTGAGAGCGAGACCTGAGCTGGCTTGTACCATATTTAAACTGGAAAATGTTTTAGTCATTTGTGGCCGTTTGCATGTTTTCAAGAATGAGGTAATCCAGTACCTCAGTGATGTAGAAATATTGGTGTCAAATGAGAAATAAAATAAATCTCATCTTCTCTAGGACTCTGTAACACAAAACGAATATTGACCATGTTTTCCCCCCCCCTTTATTGCTGGACAATGATGACAAGTTAATCTATGGAGTCACCACAAATGCGATTTTGATGCCTGGCTTTTCTTTATAGTTTCTAGGTACAACTGATCCTTCAATGAATGACTTTGGCTGTGCTTTTTCAGGGAATATTCCTGTTTGGGTCTCTACAGCTTTATGAGGAGTGTGGGGCCTGAACGTGATCTATTCATATCACCGACAGGTGAATGAGTTTAATCCTGCCTATTCATGCATTCAGAGGGTCATAAAAATCTTAGTTTTTAAAGGATCTTTGAAGGTAATTCTAGACCAACCCCCTCAGCAGGAATTCTCCTTTGCAGCACTCTGAGCTTGCATCAGATGAGTGGGGAGCTGAAGTGGGGCTGAATGCAAAGCCATGCTCTGGAGGAGTGGGGTTGAATATTAACAAACACCACAAATAAACAAAAGGTCTCAAGATACCAGCTGTTGAGCATCCCGATAATGGCCTGTGGGAGCTCAAGTGAGGGGCCAACAAGGGCAGCAGTGATTTTAGGAGTTCAAGGCCAGCAGAAGAAATAGAACCAGTTTGCCTTGAGTCCACCATTTTTAGTCCTCGATGGCTTTGAAAGTGTGAGACCAACGTCTTTCTGGACACTCACTGGATATTTTTAAAATATCATCTTGTAGCTGGCATTAAATGCTGGAACTTTTCCAAGGATGGAGAACTTATTACCTTAAAGGTAGATATTTTGGCTTATTTCTTAAAAATATATAATGACAATCATATCTTTTAATAGTATTCATTTTGGGTCATTTATTATTTTTGTCAAATTATCATAGCTTGATGAGAAAGTCCTGTTGCTTTAGAAATTGGCACTTACTGAACAGTGTAACATCTCCATGTGATTTATTAATATATGTATGTTTAAATTTGTGATAATAATTAAGAATTCTTAAATTAAAAATAATCACATATCTTCTTTGTTTGGCTTGAAAATATTTATTATTTGAAATGGTTATTTTTATTTATTTATTTTATTAGAGAGAGAGAGAGAGGGAGAGCCAGAGGGAGAGGGAGAGGGAGAATCTCAAGCAGACTCCACACCCAGTGCTGAGCCCGACAAGGGGTTCAAGCCCACGACCCTGAGATCATGACCTGAGCTGAATCAAGAGTTGGACGCTTAACCCACTGAGACACTCAGACATCCCTGAAATTGTTTTGGAGGATTTCAAGATCTAGAGGGAAAAAAGGGCCCGAAGAGCTGAGAATGAAGGAATCAAAACTACTACTTCAAACAACTTTCTAAGTGGATGTGGAGAACACTGTAGTGTTGAACCATTTCACACAAGGAATCCTACCTGCATTTTGATTACGAGAAACAGGCGAAAGTAGGAAACCAGTCAGCAAGTATTAATAAACAATTACAGGAAGTGTGAAGATTAATAAATTAGGCAACGGAAGAGGGAGAAAAGACAACAAAAAAATAGAAGTGTTTTTGTTTGTTTCTTTTTAGCCGTCTTGGGATGATTTTTTCCTCATGGTGGCAAACTTGTGAATAGTAGTAGATCTTACCGACAGCTATTGTAGCTACAAAGAGCTTGATAATTTTTGTCAACTAGGAACATTTGAGTTTTTTCCAGCCACACCCTCATTCATGGATTGTGATTTCTATCGAATCTTTGCTCTCTGAATACCCAAGCTAATGAGATTGCCGTAGTGCCCTTTAAGTTTCTGTAGCAGGTGTATACTTGAGATTCTCCAGTTGCTTGTTTGGACACACTTGGGTGAGGTGAAATGTCATCATTAGTCCCCCAGGTGTCCAAGTGCCCCATGGACAGAAGGTCAATGCAAGTACCTGGCAGTGAGATGTGTGTATGTGTGTGGAGTGTGGCTGGGGGAGTCCCTGAGGCCCCCACAAATGTCACTCCCCGCTGGGTTGCCCTCCATGTCTCTGTTGGAGTTGGGGGTCTCCCAGATTGAAGCAGGAGCAGAGTCAGCTCTGCAGGGTGTCTGCTCCCAGCTTCCAACAGAGCTTCCTGAGGGAGTGCTCCCTGCCAGCTCCAAGGCCATCCCACTGCCCCCTCTCTTTGCCATGTTTCTCCTCGTTCTCCTCTGTCTCTGGGCCACCGTCATTTACCTCGTCTTAGCAACCAGAGAAACAGGCTTTTCAAGAATGTTTCTGAATCTTTCTGTCTGAAGCCACCTTCACAGACTTGGTTTCTACAGCGGACCCAGTCTGTGAGTGAGAAGGGGTGAGGAGAGGAGAGTCCTTCGGGAGAGCACCGAGAGCGTTTGTCTGTGGTGTGAGGGGGAGAACAAGCAGCGAGGCTGGTCACATGTGATCACATGTCCACTCATAGAAAAACACTCTCTCTCTGCCATACAAACTACGCTCGCGTGTCCAAGTGATTGCCATTTTATGTCAAGAAGACAGTATTTCTCCTAACGTGTGGAAGTGCATCTGGAAAAACTGAAGTGTGTCTAGCATTTCTTTTGACAGCATACCTTTGCAGATGGCTTGTTAGTGTGTGCCTGTAACCATTCTGTTTCGTGGCACTTTGTAGTGTCAACGCTTCCTTTGAATTGTTAAGCTGCTTTGGAAGCCATATTAACTCCTTGGGGATCAGTAAAAATAAAACGATTAACGCAGGTTGAGCACTTACTATATGCCAGATAAGGTGGGGAGTTCTTCTTTCTCATGATGGCCTTGTGTTGTCCTCATTTTTTACAGGAAAGCATCGAGGCTCACGTAGGAAGAGAATTGCCACAGACCATACAGGTTTTAGGTAGCAGGGTTGAGATTTGAAGCCCAGAAGTTTGGCTGTAAAATTTATAATCCTCACCAAACACTATATTGCCTCTCAATAGTTTATCAACGATCAACGGACATCTCAGAGTGGGAACTCCCCTTTCTCCACTGGCTGAAACGGGAACAGGTACAACTTCAAAAATATGGGTCTCAAATGTCTGCCCAACAGAGTCATGTGGAGGGTGTGTTAAAACACAGACTGCTGGGCCCCACCTCTAGAAGCTTTGATTCAATAGGTCTGGGGTGGGACCTGAGAATCTGCATTTCTCACAAGTTCCCAGGTGATGCTGCTGCTGTGGGCCCAGAGGTCTCACTTGGAGAACCACTGGTGTGCAGTAAGCCTTGATGCATTTATATCAATCCCCCGGGGGGTCTGGTCTGGGTGGAAGAATGCCTGATGCAGTATTACTGGCTGGGAGCTAAGCTCTCTAATGCACCTGCTGATAGATGTGGTAACCCCAGCAAGTGTTCCATTCAAGATCATCTTGAGTGGGAAGTGAATTTGGATGGGCTTGAACACTCTTCTTTTGGGGGAGTAGGTGTGTGAGGGGAGAAAGTGGCCATGGGGATTTCTCTGACCTTGCTCTTTAGGGAAAATGAATTTTAACTTTTAAAGATCATCAATTTGATACAATTCAAAGCTTCAGTTTCACTAAATCCCAACTATTATTTTCATTTTTAGATCTGGAATTTTGATCCACTCTGATCTTGACCAAACTACTGAAATTATAAGCATATTTTCCCTTTTCCTCCACCATGGCAGAGACTTTTAATCACTTTGTTTTTGTATGGAGCTGTGTGAAATAGTTTGCATGAATAATTATAATTATGTAGACTTCACTACAAATTTTTTGTACTAAGTAAAATGGTTTTTACTCCAAGGACCTAAAATATACTTGGCAAGCATACTAAATACTTTCATGTGTCATATTACAATAGCATAGAGTTTTAAATTTGCAAATAATTTATAGGTGACAAGAATGCTATTCAGATTGCATATTTCCCATTCTCATAGATTTATATTTAATACGAAGAACTGACATACATGGTGAATGAAAAAACACATTTTCTTTATGTTGGAGAATAGACACATCTTATGCTGAAGGAGCTTTAAAAAAAAAAAAAAAAAAACCAAAAGAAGGGAAAAGAAGGGTCCAAACAGTGAGTTTGAAATTCCCTAATTTGAGTAAGAGTATAGGATATTTCCTAATACTTTCATTGGGCAATATATGAACATATGCATAATTTACTAAAAGATTGTATTTAGCTGCTTACCTAGTTATTCTGCTAAATATTCTACTAAATTCTTACATATAGGACTTATCAACGGACTCTAGTTTTGCTAGCTCATGTATGTTGTTGAATGAAATTACTTAATTTACTTACTGAATTAAATTATAGAAGAAAATGTGAATCGTATTAGCGGGATGTCTGTTTTGCAGGGGCCCATTCTCATGTGAAAAATGCCACGTTTTAATTGTCACCTGCCCTCTGCTCTCACCAATACATGCTGTGTGCTCAGGGTCACACATATGAGGGGTTCCCTTTCATTCTATGGTTGAGGCAGCTGGGGATACAGTTTTGGGTCTTTGTTTTATAAATAGTTTTGGAGTGGATGCCATCCTGTTACACCTGGCCCACCCACTGCTCATGTCATTGTGTAGACCCAGCCCGCACTTCCGGCCAATTGGTGGCCAACCTTTCCTCCATGGCTCATGTCTCACAACATGGTCTGCTCAGTGAACCTCACAGCATTTTCCTTATTGGTTAATTAATACACACTGGTACATTTTCTGAGTTATATTCATATCCTCAGGCAGTTTTCCTTACAGTGCAGGCAACTCGTTAAAAATCAGGGTGCACTTCCTTGTTTTCCACTGGACATGGACAACATCCTTCTGTCCATAATGGCGCATCTCATATTCTTACTGCTCCAAAGAGTTGCCTGGCTCTTTTTCAGAAGAGCCAGTGTCTTCTCACTTCAGACCACCTAAAGCTAGGTATCTCTCATTTTATGTTACTCTAGGATGAGGAATCTAATTTTGATTTACAAGTCAGAGGCCTAGGTCTAAGAAATCTGTTGTGTTAAATTCAATTTGTACCCAAACTCCCAATTGTTACTCCTACTATCCTGCGATGTTAAGGTCCCATTTTCTCTTACTCTTGGGTAGGTGTGGCTCTTTCCCTGATCTTAGTTAAAATAGAAGTCGAGTGAAAGAAAGAAAGAGAACAAAGGAAAGCAAATTGACCAAGTGTCTTATTACTTGGGCCATTTAAAAATCTTGTGCTAAATTTCCCTTGAAAAGCTTTCCCTGATTGAATTCTAATTTCAGTTAGTATTAGAGACCGAAAGAGACCTAAAATTCTACATGCTAGAATATCAGCTTTGTTCCTTTGTTTCATTTCTGCGTGAACTTATCTAATGTAGGGAGTAACATCAGCAACACTCTCAAATCAGTAGAACTTTACCTACATGCAATAGTGGGTGTTTCTCATAGATGTGGCAGCAAATAAAAGTTCATTTTTAATAGGTTTTAACTCCGTAATTATAAGCTAAGTGTTGCCTGGATGGGAATGTTGAGGTTGAATTGAAGACTACAGTTCTGTTTATAGATTTAAAATCTTTTCTTCATTCAGTATGAGGCTTTGAATAGATCTAAATAAAATCCTACTCTGCAACTTATCTACATTTTCATATTTATTATAAATCTCCAGGCAGGGGGAAAAAACAGATTTGAGTTAGTTTATTTCACATTTTAGCTCTATGATAGCATTTAGTTAAAAAAATTTTTTTTCTTTCTGATATTTGCCCATGTGTCTTTTTTTTTTTCAGTTTTATTGAGAACTAATTGACATACATCACTGTATAAGTATAAGGAGTATAGCTCAAGGTTTGATTTGTGTCTGTTGTGAAATGACCACAATAGGCTCAGCTAACATCAGTCTTCTCATCAACACAATAAGAAGAAAACAAAGAAGTGGGCGCCCGGGTGGCTCAGTCAGTTAGGCATCAGACTCTTGATTTCAGCTCAGGTCATGATCTCTGATCTCGGGGTCCTGAGATGGAGCCCCTTGTTGGGCTCTGGGCTCCTGGGCTTAGTGCAAATCTGCTTGTCCCTCTCCCTCCCCCTCTGTTCCTCCCCCTCCGTCCCTCCCCTTGCTCAGTGCACAGGTGTGCGCATACTCTCTCTCTCAAATAAATAAATACAATATTAAAAAAAGAAAAAAGGAAAGAATAAAGGAAAAAATGTTCTCGTTGTGATGAGAGCTCTTGGGATCTACTCTCTTAACACTTTCCTAGATATCACATAGCAGTGTTGCTACTATAAATGGAAGTTTGCACCTTTTGATCACCTTCTTCATTTCTTCCTCCTTCCAAGCTCCACCCCTGGTAACTACAAGTCTGATCTCTAAAAAAAAAATTCTTTATTACAGATTTATTTGATTCTTTCATATTATTGATCCAAAGCATATGGAAAAAAAATAGGAGTCCTTATATGTGAGATGGTGCCCTGTAGGTTGCAGATTATTTTAATATTGGGAGACTGAGACTTTTTCAACTATAAATATATGTTATCATGGAATTCTTTGCTATACCAAATTTTATTCATCATATTCATTAACAGCTGATTATAGTTGGAAAAAAAATCCAAAATTTTTATCAAAAGTACATTAGAATAATATACAAAGGGAAATACACTTCAACTTTCACTTCTAATCACGTAATTTTTAGGCTTATAAAAGACCTGTAGGTATTTCCTCCTAAATAATTCTCATTTGCTGAATCTACTCATGCAAAAGTAAGTTAAGAAATGAGATCTTGTTTTGTCTTTCTCTTCTCTTGAGACAAATCTTTTTAAGACCCCACAATATGGCATCTCAGAACATAGAAGATGTGTAGCATTTCTTTATAATGTTCTGTGGGTCATGGGGGAGCTTATGCCATACACGGGAGCTGGCCCCTTGTGTGGGTGACTGCTGCCGGCAGATATTGATATGCCTCTAGATCATGCTTAGGGATTAATTTTCTATTACAGTTGGATTTATTCTTAGATTTTAATCAAATATGCTCTTCTTCTGAGTCCATTCTATTAAAAAATTCAATGCATAATATTCTATAGAATTGCTTCCCACTGAGATAGAAACCTATTTGAAGTATGAGGATATTTGATAAGCCTTGATATCCTAGCCCTGACCATCCCTCTCCCCTTTTAATAGGTAACAAAAATAACTATACAATAAAAACAGTTTGATGGTAAGAGCGAATTTCGTTGTAATGAATTCCTAGAAAGTCTCCTATGTTTGTGTAATAAAACGTATTGATAATGATTAATATATTATGATAGAGAAAGGCAGAAACGTCCAGATAAACTAATCAGATGAAAGAAATTTTTGATAGTTTACTGTCCCATTAAATGAAATTGGACTTTGAAAGAACAAATGTTATGTAAGTTTTATGGTCACCCTATTCAAGACAATTGGGGCAAACTCTGTGGAATGCATTGGGTCTGGCAAAAAGGAGAATAACACCTCTCTTAAATTACAGAGCAGTTAGAACATGTTATTCCAGTCAAATCAGCTCATTTTACTTGGCAGCTTCTTAGAAGTTTGAATAAGTTGCTGTAGTTTATTAAACCAAATGAGTTGCTTAAGAATGTTAGACTCAGAGATTGTGGACAGATAGCAAGGTTCAAGGTGTGTACTTTTCTCTTTCCTGTGGATGTGTCATGTCAGAACCATGATACTCTCCTGTGGATGGGGGAGCCATCAAGCTCTCCCCCCCACCCCATCAAATGTAATTTCTGTGAAACTGTGTCAATTGAAGCCTACAGCTAGAAACTTATGTTCCCCCGCCCCCCTCCGCCACGCTAAATTCCTAGATACATACATATTAACTTTGCATTTGATGCCAATGTTATCAAACAAATGCATCAGCAAAGTGAGCTAATGGAGCACCGCATGGGGGCTGTTTTTATTTTTGTTTTTGTTTTCATTTTAGGACGTATCTTGAGCTCTGAGACCAATGTATATTTTCTTCAGATCCATTCTTGGTCTCATTTTATAATTTTCCTCACTTTCATGTCTTGCTCTGTTTAACAGTGGATTTTCCTGGCCCCTTATGTGGTAACTTCAGTGCTTTAGGACAAGTTGGAGCAGTATTCAGTTTGCAAGGGTCTTTATGATTTTTAATGGGCTAGACTGGTGAATAGTCATAAGACTTAGTAAAACAACTGTCAGGAAAAATTAGGATTTCTCAGTGAGATTAATGACCATTAGGATTTTTCTTTGCATGGCCCCACCACTGTGCCTCTGGCCTTAATCAAAACCAAGTGAAAACTTTGAGCCAATGTCTAGAATCAGTATTGGTGCCTTTATAATGCGGCTGGAAAAATTCTAACAGAGTTTTGAGTCTCGGTTCCTTCTGATGATTGATTTTTTTGTTCATCGTCCACTTAATAAACACACCTGTGGTATGCCAGGTGTGGGGATACACTGAAAAGTAAAATCCAGAATTGTCCTCTAGCATCTCTTAAGCTGGCAAGGAGTGATAGATGTATATACATGTGGGCACCACACAATACAAGGGAAGACAAGGCACAGGGATGGTTCCAATGGTGATGATCAGCTTGAGAGAAGAGAGGTTTTTACAGAGTGGGAGGTTTCTGAAGGATGGATAGGAATTTTGCACGTTGATTGGGCATGAGAGTGTATTTCAAATAGAGAAAAGGCTTTGAAAATGGGTTAAAACAGGAAGCAGACCATGTGCTCCCCAACTATTCGGGACCTAAAGTGGCTGGAATGTGGGGCACAGGGTCAGGGCACAAGAGAGGTGGGCAGCCCCAGATGAACCCGGAGAGAGGCTGGATGGTCCCAAGCATCGCATGCCAGGGTCAGCTAGGTGGAGGGCTGGACCACAGATGGAGATCACAGCTGACTGTGACATGGTCGCAGTTATGGTTTTGAAGAATTGCTTGAGCAGCAGAGGAGAGTGAATGAGAGAGCCTAAGGCCGAGGCTGCAGGTGCACACAGCCACCTGCATGGCGGCAAAACCCTGGGAACCATGACTCTGGAGAGGGGTGCAGCCTTCAGTGGGCGGACCAGCCACCCCGCCAGCCACAGGCCATGGCCAAACAAAATTAAAAAGGCCTTGCTGAATTGTTACCGCTATTTGGATGGTTCAGTCAAGCTTGGCTATATCGTGCATCACCTTCTTGACAGAGGAGAGCTCAGAACACTGGAGTGGAATGCATGAAGCATGCTGAATAATTAGAGGAATAAGACATGAATACAATTAGGTTGGTGGATCTGGAAGGACTTTGTAAACTATAAATATACAAATATTTGATGGTGCTATTATTTTCCATATGCTAATAGAGCTGGGGTAATAGTCCCAGGCACAGGAAGAACAGATGTGTTTGTCCTATTCCATAGCCAGAGACCTGGAACCAGAACAAAGTCACAATCTCATAAATACATCATTGCAAAGCATGCGTCTTACCAAAAGGAGGGCATAAGCTTCACCTCCATGTAGAAAGGGCACCATACGTGTATCTTTGAATATTTTGGTAAATTTCCATTCAATTCAGCCAACTTTTCTGGAGCTCCTGCTGTATCTTGAAATAGATAACCTGGTAGTGAATGAGACCCAGCCCCCATCTTCTCCAAGACTTATTCTAGTGGAGGAAACCACGGGTTAGTGGGAATTTCAAGTAGGTATTCCAAGGGGAAAAACCTGGAGGGAGCTGACCACAGGGTACCTGGGGAACATGCAGCCTGGCTTAGGGGTCACAGAAGGAAGTCACATCGAAGCCGAGACCTGAGGAGTGGCAGGGACTGGTCAAGTAAAATAAGTTGTCCATTTGGAGCAGAGGAGAAATGTGCACCTCTTGGAGAATGTTCCTATGTTGGAGCACAGTACACCAGGAGGACATTCTCGGGAGAAGGAGCCCAGGTAATGGGAGGACCTGTTAGAGCAAAGGGGGGGCTCATGAACTTGTTTCTGAAAGGTCACTCTGTGCGATGTGGGCGTGGTTTGGAGGACACCCACACTGCACAAAGGAAAAGCTACCCAAGAAATGATAGCATCTTGTGGAAATGACAGTGGGAATGGATACAAGTGGGTTGAGCAGAGAGATATTTAGGAAGTAGCACTGGCAAGACTTGGGATGGACTGGATGTAGGGTCAAAACTAAAGGAGGGTGGAGGCAGATACACCAGGTTTGGTTTGTGCAACCAGGTACAAGGATATTCAATTAACTGCAGTGCATCTGTTAATGCACTATAAAAGTCACTCATATTACATTCATATTACATTTCATTGTACATTTTCACAGGAGATATATTTATGTCTGTTACACAGGTGATATAATGAAACGCCTTAACTTGTTCTCTAAAATGAAAGAAAACACATATTTGAGTAGTAGCATAGGGCAATGGAAACAAAGCACATAGTCCATTCACGGAGGGGAATGACACGTGGAAGGGACCAGGTTTGGCAGAGGATGGAGGGTCCATTTGTTAAGGTGGAGGTGTCTGTGGGACAGGGGAACAGTCTGGAACAGTCTGTGGTAGGTAGCTGGGACCTGGGGCCAGAGAAAGAGAGGAGAGAGAGAAAGAGAGAGATGTCTAGACTGGACACACAGTGGGTGATTCTTGAACCTACCATAACAGAGAAGATTAATCTCACATTCAGATCATCATCAAAAAAATATTGATGTTTAATATGGAAAACTCCATGGCAAACTGGTATCATATAGAAACTTAAGGGAGACATGCAGTTTGAAGACTGAAACTTGAACGAATGAACCTCAGGCTCTATCATACCGGTCATTTGAAGCTCTTAAAAAATTAACTTCCTTGATATCATTTGCCAATAACATTTGACTTTTCCTTTAGACTTTATCTCCCTGGTAAACCTTTATATATTTTTAAGTTTCTATGGCATCACAATGCCATGGTGCTAAATTATTAATGTCTGTAAGGGGTTGACACTTGATTTCCATTTTCTCAAAAAAAAATTTGAATGTTTTAAACTTGCTAATCTTGTGAAACTAGTTTTCCCGTATTTCCCCATAAATAGCCCATTGTCAGTGGGAGGAGGTTTACTCTTCTGATGGAAAAAAAAAATCAATGTACTTGAAAATACACTATTTTTGATCTGCTCACAATTTTTTTCATTTGCTTAAATGGTATTAGACAATCACACAAAACTTACACTAAAACTTTCACAATCCTATATTTGAATTAAAATGTGATACTCTAAAATTTATTTCAGTCATTTGAATTACAAAATAATATAGGCTATTTTAGCAAATTCACAAGATGTCCTAAATGTAAAATGAAACAACCTCCTTCTTCCCTTTCCCAGTGTTAACCTTTTGTGGTAACGTGGTAAACAATTATTGTGTACGCTTCCATCCTTTGGATGTTAAATTACGTATGAACATGCCCAAATGTTTGCTTTTTTTTGTTTGTTTGTTTTACAAAACATTCTGTACGTGATATTCTAAAATGTACTATTTTTTCCTGAACAATTTTATCATGGATTCTTTCCAAGTATGTATAGATCTATCTTAATGTTTAAATGCCCAAACAGTATTCCAGAAGGATGCGTCATAATTTAAACAATAAAACCCTATCGATGGTTCTTCAGGTTGTTTCCAGTTTCCAATCATGACCAACAATGCCAGGATGAGCAAGCTTATTCATGTAAATTCGTGATGTGGTTCTTTGTTGTTTTTGTAGGATAAAATAAGCAAATAAATAAGAAAAAGACGAATGATTTAACATACATGTAAGAACAATATAGAATAGGACTTGTTCCAGCAGAGGAAATGCAAATGACCAATACATGTGTGGAGACATTGACATCATTAGTAGTCAAGGAAATGCAAAGAAACACACACACAAACAACACACACACAAACAAAAATGAAAACAAAACAAAACAACATACCAATTTTCACTCACTGTATTGTCAAGGGTTGGAAATATTCATAATCTCCAGTGGTGGCAAGTATTCATAACATCCACTGGTGGGATTATAAATTATCTTACATTTTTAAGAGAGCATTTGTCAGTATTTAATAAAATTAAACATGCGCAAACCGTATGACTTGACAATCCTACTCCTGGAAATTAAACTGGGCTATTTTTAGAGAATACCTAGAAACATTTAGGAAGTGGGTGATATGGCAAAAATTTTCCCAAACATTTTTATTGATAAAAATAAAGCAAATATAAGAAGCTATTACAGAGCAGTTGGGAAGGGAAGCAGTGAGCAATTACCCCCAAATATTGACATTTATCCTACCCTGCATATATTTCCTCATAGTATTTAATGACTTCTTTTGAAAAAAATAATTTGATATGTACTGGTGTTTTCTAATCTGCTCAAAATGCATGCATGAAGGGCATAAATAATTTTTAAACCAACCAATTAACTCTTATCCCAGGTTAAGAGACATGTGAATCCTGTTCAGTCACTCATAGAAAGGCTACACGTGAGGCCTCATGGGGGTTCTGGCTTTCCAGAGTGAAGGAGGGGCTGGTTCTCTCTGCCCAGCCTGTGGCTCTGAATTTATTTGCAACCTGAGTCTTAAATGGGATTTTATTTATTTATTTATTTATTTATTTATTTATTTATTTATTTTTAAAGATTTTATTTATTTATTTGACAGAGAGACACAGTGAGAGAGGGAACACAAGCAGGGGGAGTGGGAGAGGGAGAAGCAGGCCTCCTGCCGAGCAACGAGCCTGATGTGGGGCTCGATCCCAGGACCCCGGGATCATGACCTGAGCTGAAGGCAGACGCTTAACGGCTGAGCCACCCAGGCGCCCCTTAAATGGGATTTTAAATAAAGCAGAGGACACTGTTTGATATTAGGGAGAAGTGGCAGGTTGGGAGCTCATTGCATCATGGGCCTTTGGAAAGGCCTGGCAAGGAGGGGTCCTCACTGAGGGATGGACTCAAGGCGATGGGCCAGTTCTGGGGGGAAGGGGGAAGGGGCTACCAGCTGCAGGGAATAAACAGAAGTGCAGTCAGGCAGGCTGAACAATCTTCATACAGTACGTGAGTGGCAGAGGTGGTAGCCATGGCAGGTGTCGGATCCAGGAAAGACCTTGGAGAGTGGCACCAAGGTAGGTGTCCCGGACATAGCCGTTGGCAAGATGTGTGCCAAGATCAGGCAAGAAGTTCGATGGTCAGTCTCTGGAGAGTCCCTCTGGGTCTCTGGTTCAGAGCAGGCAACTAGTTCCTGGAGTGGCTAGAAATGACAAACACATGCCAGTGTTTTAGCTTCCTAGAGCTGCCACAAGCAAGCCACGATCCACTGGGTGGCTTAAGATGACATGAAGTTGGTAGGATAGTTCTGGAGGCCAGAACTCCAAAATCAAGGTATGGGCGGGCCCTGCTCCCTCTCCTAGTTTTCTGGTGTTGTCAACAATCTTTGGCATTCCTTGGCTTGTGGTTGCGTTGTTCCTATCTGCCCCTGCCAGCACATGGTGCCTTCTCTCTGCGTGTCTGTCTTCACATGTTCTCCTCTCTGTATTTCTCTTCTCTTCTCTTCTCTTCTCTTCTCTTCTCTCTTCTCTACTCTTCCTTCCTTTCTTCCTTCCTTTTTTTCTTTCTTTCTAGAGAGAGAGAGAGAGAATATGATCGGGGGCAGGGAGGGGCAGACGGAGAGGGAGAGAGAGAATCTTAAGCATGCTCCACATCTAGCATGGAGCTGGATGCAGGACTCAATCTCAGGACCCTGAGATCATGACCTGAGCTTAAATTAAGAGTCAGATGCTCAACTGACTGCACCACACAGGTGCTCCTCCTTTCTGTATTTCTGCAGCTTCTTATAAGGTCCCAGAGCTGGGGCAGAGTGCAGCCCCCAGAGGAGAAACATGAGTGGTCCTGGCCAGTAGGGTTGGGTGGTGTGAAAGATGGCATTCAGAGAAAAGGATAGTGAAGGGCTGCTAGTCATGTTGACATTCACTGAGTGTTACATGTCGATAACTGACGACTCATACAGATCTAAATTTCCAGGATTGTATGTGAGTAATCTAGAAGCAAGAAGTAAAATTTACATACAGCCAGGAAAAAATTAATTACTAGAGAACTGAAGAGGAGATTAACACATATTAACTCATTTAATCCTTGTGACAAATCTAGGGGTTAGGTCCTATTTTGATTGGTATCATATAGACAAGTCCCTGGGTCATATGGCCAACAGGAGGCTGATCCAAGCTTTCAGCACAAGGGTCTCATTGCAGAGCCTGGATCATCACTGATGCCTTGGAAAGTCACCTGGGGCTTCTCGAACATACACCTTTGCTTCTGAGTGTCTTCACTGTGAAGCCTCCCAGGCACCTCACCTCCCCACTTTCGCATAGAAGGAACCCCTGTCTGCTTGATCCCTGTGATGGCTCCATTATTTTATTCATGACAGTGCCTCCCAGGCTGTGCCCCATTGTACTTTGTGAGCCTCAAGAGAAATGAGGAATGGAAAAGGGCTCTGGATACTGTAATGTGCCAACTACACATGAATTATTGGTGAGAATCTCACCTCTCAGGGACTGGTTACTTGGCCACTATCCTCACTGTCACTTTTGGTTCTTCTGCTTGAGCTCCTTCCTGAAGTCAAAGCAGGTCTGCAGTTGTGGCTTTTTCACTCATATTCTAAATAAATTCTCAAAGTGTCTTGAGGTTTGCAAGGCATTTTTACTGTTGGTAACACAGAAAGAGAGGAGTTAAAGTTTGTGAGCAATTTCAGAAGCCTTGGGGTCTGGTGGTTAGGCGCCTCTGCTTTTTCCAGGAATGGAAATGGAGCATGGGGGTGGGCGATGATTCTCATTGTCCCCACTGAGGGACCATCCATTCCAAGCCCCTTCCAACCAGTCTCCCTCTCTTTTGTGTGCTGGACTAGTTCTATCCATTTTGCAATCTTAGGATGCCTCCATTTTCTCCCAGAGCTCCAAACCAGCAGTCCTTAAGATGGGGCAGTTAGACAACGAAGAGATCAGAATTTCTCCCGTAAAGTGTGAAATGAGATCCATTTGCATTTCAGAGTATTTGGGGTTTAAAAATTCAATTGCCTGTATTCCAATGTCATTTTACATTATGGCCTCATAGACACCACCTGTGCAGGAGCCCATGTGGGAGTGAGGAGGCCTCTTAATTTCCAGCGCATGAGCAGATCGAATGGGGCGGTGCTTCTGTCTCTCTTTCTGATTCTTTCTCTGGACATTAGCCCCGCCCTCGAACGCCTGGAAGTAGAATTGCTAAATGATGCCATTTCCATGGTAATTTCTGTAGCAAGAGTGAGAGGTGTTTGGTGTGGATTTAGTGTCAGCAATAATGAAAATCTCTCCCACAGCACCCGTGAGCAGAACTGGTTGATTATACAGAGAATTTATGACCTGGGAGATCATTATTTCACATAAAATCAGAAAACCCAAGCATTACTTTGGGATTTTGGAAAACTTTACTGTTTAATTCTCAAAATTGAAATACTTGAAATAATGTAAAGTATCATTTCACAAAAAAACAATGGATTAATCCTGTATCCCTGAATTAGAGCCAGGAGAAAGAATACTAAAAACAGAGAAGTCACTCTTGTGGGTTACAAAACTCAGTTTCTTGCTTCTGGAATATTCACATCACCATCTTATATAAGGTAACTGAGTAATCTTTTGATGTCATGATTTTAAGCTTTTAATAGTGATATGTAGTAATGGTAGATATTATTAATTGAGGGTTTACCATCCTGTGCTGGGAGGATATGCTTTGATGACAGTTTGGTTTTCACTATAATTTTATAGGGTAGTATAATTTCTCTTTTACAGATGAGAAAACAGAGATTATATAACTTGTTCAATCACAGAGCTGGTAGTTATAAGAGCTGGATTTATAACTAGGAATCTTGTATAGTTTCTTTTTTTTTTTTACT
>NC_138371.1:170930414-171081170 GCF_054177405.1 Leptonychotes weddellii | reverse complement strand
TATACCTTCTGCCCCTCTCTCTCTTTCTTCTTCTTCTGGGATCCCAATTATTCTAATATTGTTTCGTGTTACAGTATCACTTATCTCTCGAATTCTGCCCTTGTGATCCAGTAGTCGTTTGTCTCTCTTTTTCTCTCTTCTTTATTTTCCAGCACTTGGTCTTCTATATCACTAATTCTCTCTTCTGCCTCATTTATCCTAGCAGTTAGAGCCTCCATTTTTGATTGCACCTCATTAATAGCCTTTTTGATTTCAACTTGGTTAGATTTTAGTTCTTTTATTTCTCCAGAAAGTGTTTCTTTAATATCTTCCATGCTTTTTTCAAGCCCAGCTAGTATCTTTAACATCATCATTCTGAACTCTAATTCCAACATCTTACTAATGTCCGTATTGATTAGGTCGCTGGCAGTCAGTACTGCCTCTTGTTCTTTTTGTTGATGTGATTTTTTTCTGTCTTGTCATTTTGTCCAGAGGAGAATAGATGAATGAGAGAACAAAATGCTAACAGGGTAAAAACGTCCCCAGAAAAATATACACTAAACAAATCAGAAGAGACCTGAAACCAGGGGAAAAGAAAGGGAAAGAAAGAAAAAGAAAAAGATAATAACAAAAAAACAAAAAACAAACAAACAAACAAACAAACAAAAAACCCAGAATATGATCAAATATGATCAGACTGGTGCATAGATCAGTGCCAAACACTAGATTTTGGGTGTATTTTGGTCTGTTAGAAGAAAGTGCCTCCCAAAATTTTAAAGGAAGGAAAACTTATATACGTACAAAAATAAGGGTTAATACGATGAAGGGATGGAATATGACTGTAAAGATGAAAATTATAAAAAATTTTATAAAAGGAATTGATAAGATAAGAAGTTGGTTAAAAAAAAAAGAAGATGATTTAAAAAAAAAAGAAAAGAAAAAAAAGGGGGAGAATGTGATCAGGCAGGAGACTAGAACAAAGCCATACACTAGAGATTTAGGGTATATTTTGGTCTGTTAGAAGAAACTGTATCCCAAAATTTTAAAGAGAGAACAGCTTATATATATATATATACACCAAAAATAAGGTTAACTACTATGAAGGGATAGAATATGACTTTAAAAATGGAAAATAAAAAAGATTTTTTTAAAAAAGGGATTGAGAAGATGTTGATTGAAAAAGGGAAAAAGAAAAATTCAAAAAAAAAAAAAAAGAAAAAGAAAGTAAAAAAAAATTAATTTCAAAGACTAAAGAATCATGGTAAAAAAGCCATGAATTCTATGTGCAGTATTCCCCTAGCGCTGGAGTTCTGCCATTCTCATTGATCAATAAACTTGGTCTTGACTGGCTATTCTCACTGATCTTCTAGGGGAGAGGCCTGTTGCCGTGGTTCCCAGATGTCTTTGCTGGAGGCGGAATTGCCCCACCCTTGCCGGGGTCCGGGCAAAGTAATCTGCTCGGGTTTGTTCTCAGGAGCTTTTGTCCCTGCAAGCTTTCTGTACAGCTTTGGAAGATGAGAGTGAAAATGGCAGCCTCCCAATCTCCGCCCCAGAGGAGCTGAGAACTCGGGGCCCCACTCCTCAGTGAGCCCCCAGAGAAAAGCATTCAGTCACTCCCGTCTCCCCATCTCCGGCCGCACTCTGTGCTCACCCGGCCTGTGACCGAGTGTTTCTATCTCTGACACCCGACAGATCTCCCCAGATCTGCCGCTTGTTGGGTCCCTGCTGGAGGAGCAGTGGCCCAGCTGTGCTGCGGATCACGGTTTATGGCAACCCCGAGCTGAGAGCCCGCACCTTGGCTCCATCTCTGTAGCCGGCTTCCCTGCTCCGATACCTGGGAGCTCTGCTGCACTCAGGCACCCCCGGTCTTTCTGTGACCCTGAGGGTCCTGAGACCACACTGTCCCCACGAGGGTTCCACCCCCTGCTTAGCCACCAGAGTGACGTCCCTCAGTGGAGCCGACTTTTAAAAGTTCCAATTTTGTGCTCCGCTGCTCTATCACTTGCTGGTAGCGGCTCACAGAGGCCCCCTCCCCCTCCGTCTATCTTCCTGAATATCGCCTCAGATTCACTTCTCTGCACGTCCTACCTTTCAGAAAGTGGTCACTTTTCCATTCAGAGAGTTGCTGCTATTCTTTTCTTCAATCTCCTGTTGAGTTCCTAGGTGTTCAGAATGGTTTGATCCCTATCCAGCTGAATTCCCAGGAACAGATGAAATTTAGGTCTCCTACTCCTCCACCATCTTGCTCCTCCCCCATCTTGTATAGTTTCAGTGTCTGAGCTCTTTCTAAAATACCACAACACCTTTCCTGAAATTGGTATAAGAATGAAGCTTTTCTGAGTAGCATCCTTGGAGAAGGATGTTTACAAACTAAGAAACATCCAAACAAATGTAAGATGGTAGTTGTCTGGAAACCATGACATAGAGCACAAGTTGAAATGACCAAGGTTAAGTCAGTGAAAGAGCCACTTAAGAATACAATAGCTTTCTGCAAATACCTGGAGAGCTGGACAAAAGGCTGGACATAGTCTGTGGGGTCAAAGCATGAGTAACAGCTGATAGTTGAAGGAGGCAACTTAAACCCAAAGGAGGTCAAAGTGTTTTGAGAGAGGCTGCCTAGCAATGGGAAGAGAGTGAGTTGATCTCTGGGAGGAAAAGTGATGCTTGCTTCTCAAGGGTATTGAAGAGTTGATCTTATATTAGGTAGAAGGTTGGGCTGGATGGTCTCTGATACATATTTCAATCCTGAGATTACATGGATGTCAGTTCACAGCACTTTGGTATGAATAAATTTACCAGGTCCTTCTCTTTTGTGAAGGGGGAAGACTAGACAATGTGGAAACACTGAGTGCCAGAAAATGGAAGAGTCTTGGAGACATTTTGTCTGTTTAGCGATTTCATTCAGGGTTGGTTTATAGTTACATCTTCCATCTCAGAGGAACATGAAAATTCTAGTATTTGATTTTCTCAGAAATTCTATTTCTGAACTTAAAGAAAACTACATTTCAGTTTTTGTAAGTCTGATGTTATTTTTAATGGATTTGGGAGTTCTTCTGACTAAACATTTAATGGATAACAAAGAACCTGGTGGGAGGTTTTCCAGGTTGGTAAATGGGTGTAAGTGAGTTGTGACAAAATCTCAGAAGGAAGTCAGAATAACAGGTAATTCATTGCAGATAAGAAGAATTTTCTCCATGAACTCTGAACATCAGTAAAGTATTTATGAACCAATAGTGTTAGTACATTGATATGCTGTATTTGGATATATGTTAACAAATTGCTGGATAACTGTTTCTTACATGGATGTAATGCTTACAACATTTTGAAAAAGCTAGAAGCATGACACCCTGGAAAATATTTAAAAAGTCTTGGCAAGAAGTCAAGTTTAATTAAATTGTGGGGAGTGCATAATTTTGATTTGATTAGACTAAGAAAACTAGCCATGGCCCTTTTCTGGAAAAGCTGGGATGGTGGGGACATGTCAACTTTTTATGATGCTTACTGTATATTTCTTAATTTCATGAACACTTTTAGCTGGTATGACTTGATTCGTCCACTCAAGGGACACATGTGGTCACATATTCTTTTTTTCCAGCTACCCTCTTGAGCTCCCAGTGTCTTCCTTGTGCTGAGGTTCCCAGAGAAAGGGACCGATCTTGTTTTCCAGATGTTAGTGGCCACCATTTCTTTTTTCTGAGACAGAGTATTCTTTTGAGGATTGGCCTGTCCCCCATGGCACTCTTGTCCATCATTGTAGGGAAACCACTGTCAGTCTGGTAGCACTGGCCCTGTGTTACCCCTTGGTGGGGCCTCAAAAGTCACCATTTAACACTTAGCTTTTCTGTTGAATCTGAACCATCAGCATCGACGAACATGGGGATTTCATTCCATACTCTCATTGTCTTTCTCTGCCAATGAGAAAATCTTGACTGGGGCCACTCTGGTCTACCTTACCAGTTCACACAAACTTCAGTTATCAAAAAGCAGATATTTGGATGACCCTGGGCCCATTTCATAATGAGGTGATCCACCTCTGCCTCAGTGGTTAGTTTTGTCACCAATTGATGTAGATCTTGATTAGTTAATGAGAGGTCTGCTACTCCTCCTTCGCCTATACTTTTATGATGGTATTTACATAATGTACAAAATCTACACACATGTGTATAATATTCATATGAGAGGGGGATCATCAGACGTGTACTTTTCAGAAGTAAAAAGATATTTTTCAAAGTGGCTGTATGTCTCCATACATAGGGCATAGTAGAGATTGCCATAAATTCAAGTAGCTCCTTCAAAGGGCATTTCACTTAATTTTAGTCTTAAATATTACACGTCTGGTGCCAATGACAATGTCATGAGCATTTCCTGAGCACTCCCTTATCTGAGAGGCTGCACAAGAAATATTTGACATACATCAAAGCCTTACAGCTATTTGTTGTAGATACCACTCTCCCCATTTTACAGATGGGAAACTAGATTCATACAAGTTAAAAGGCACAACTAGTATCAGCATCAAGAATTAAAACAAGCCTATGAGTCTTCATTTCTGAGCCCTGAACCACTATGAGGGGGAGACAATGAGTCCCTTTTATGCCTCGTGTACCCTACTGGTGAGCTTTTAATGTTGATGGTCTCACACAAACTTTTATTTTTATAAAAGGGCACATAGTGATGCTTTTTTTAGAGTCCTTGTGTGTCTGAAAATGTCTTTCTGTTGATTCCGTCCATGAAAGACAACTTGGCCAAAGACAGTTCAGCCTGTTCCCCAGAGAACTCTAGCTCTCGTCTGGGGCATCCATCATCATCAGTATTATTATTTTGGCCTGGCTGTATTTTGATGGGATGAACTTTTTCTTGTTTTGCTTTTTTTTTTTTTTTACCTGCAATGTAGTGTATTCTCTCAAATTGTTCTTACAGATCTTTTCAGCTCAACGGATTTTCCCCATTGATTGTCCTTTCCTTTTCCTTTTTAAAAAAATTCTGGAATATTAATGATCTCGATGTTACAGCTCTGTTCCTGCTTTGGCAGGGCTATTCTCCACTCTCTAGTGAGCTTCATCTCTGTCATTGTCCTCTTGATCCTTGGGCACCTTTTCAAGTTTGTCTTTCCATGGTACTGCCTTAATTTTTTTCAGTGTGAATTCTGCTCTTCCCTGTCTCCTGCAGGGATTTTTTAACCTGATTTGTCATTCTTAATTTGCTTGTGATTTTCTCTTTTCTCAATCACCCTTCTTTTCTCTCCATTCTGTTGATTTAAACTCAGTTTGTTCCCTCTATACAATTTCCTGTCCCGTGTTCTATAGGTCGCCACTGGTCGGTTGCTGGAGAAGGAGGCTGGTGGTGGTGACACTTGAGATGGGGACCAGTATTTGCTCCCCTTCCAATCATCCTGTCCCAATGAGAGGGAGAGCTGCACCACACCCCTTCCCTGAATGTTTTTTAGGGTTAGGATAAGACAAAAAAAAAAAAAAAAAAAAGGAAGCCTCCATGCATGTCTGAAATTTAAAGGTATAAATCAGACTTAACAAGATGTTAAATAAAAGATGTTTTATACTCCTGTCTTGACAAATATACCTTCATAATGTCAAAACAAAAAATATCCAAAGTTGTAGCTTTTATATGACTAAATGCTAGCAAAATGTGACTGAATTTCATGGTTATTACATATCTGGGTGTTCCGTTGATAGGTGTGTTCCAGTGTTGTTTGAGGAGTATAAAATGAAGGCATATGCAATTCTTAAACTTACTATGTATTCCATAAAAATTTTCTTGCCTTAAGTTAACAAAAATCACTACTTTTTTTGAGAGAGCAGGCAGGGGAGGGGCAGAGGGAGACAGAGAGAATCTCAAGCAGGCTTCACACTCAGCGCAGAGCCTTACATGGGGCTGGATCTCACAACACTGAGATCAAGACCTGAGCTGAAATCAAGAATCAGGAGCTTAACTGACTGAGCTGCCCAAGGGGCCCCCTAATTGTTTTTATACTAAAGATTTTCACAACATTGTTGTTCTTTTGAGAATAGTGCCCTAAAAAACTAAAACATGTAATTGCACTCAGAATGTTCAAAACCTGAATATATTTTATTGAAATACAACAAACTAAAAACAATTTCAATTACTACTGCTTTCTAAAAGCAATTCTTTCTAAAAATTCAACATTATCCATTATATAATTTTATATATAATATAAATTATAAGTGATGAGTATGAAAATTTCCAATGCAATTATTGAAATAAATTTGAGCTTTCATAATTTGATTTTTGGAAAACTTACATTTCATTTTTCAAAAATCAAGACCTACATCCACACAACTCATACATTGCTCAATATTGCATGATATTCTTCAGCCACCGTATGCAAGTGTAGTGAATAAGAAACTAACAAGGAAGTGGACGCCTGCCTCCATCAGAACATGGCACCTCATTGTACGAGAATCTATTGTGTTTGTATGCCATTGCAGAGGAAGAAACCCACATGGTGCTCGTTTGCTTTCTCTTTGTCTAAGTGCTCTGCCACCTCATTGCTCCCTGCTCCTCCAGGCTCTGCCCACCTTGGGTGAGAGCAGGCATACCTCGTAAGCCACTGTTGCATCAAACAAAATTGAATTCTGCTTCAAGGACACAGGGCAAGAGCTGTGGAGAAGTGTTTCTAGGGAGTTGGCCTGGTGTGATTCATGGGCAAATCCCCAGTAAGGAGCCGCCCATATGTGTCAACGTATACATTATTTCTGTGTGCATGTGCGTTTGTGATATGCAAGGCCCAGGGCAGTCTCTCAGGGGGGCACCACGCCCATCTTCCTTGGCTGGTGGAGTAACTGGGTCTCTGGATTAGGCAGCAGGTACCAGAGGAGTCAGGAAGCATCTTGCTACCTTTTGGAAGGCCTTCTGCACTCTGTCATTACCGTGTCCTGGGAAGAAGATCTGTACAGAAGAAACAAATATTCAACAGAAACGCAGGGAATGGGTCTCAAATATTTGTGACATTGTTAATTTAGGAGTAGAAATTCTTTAAAGACACAATTTTTTTTTTCCACCAAAAATATGAAAACTAATTTGTAACATCTTCAGCGACGTTGGCTTGCAGATCTGATGTCTCCCATACACTCTTTCAGAATGAGGAATGACAAAAGCCTCACAGTCTGATTGTCTCATGCTTAAATTACTTTCTTATTGCCAGTCACCAACCTTCAGATGTTGTTTTAACTATGAAAAATAGCAGCAAATGACTCCATGGATGTATTAAATAGCATTTACAGAACTAAAAGAGTCAACTTGCCAAGCTTGTTAGACTCCAGTATGAGCCTGTGTAAATTCTGGAGGAATATTTCTATTTAGAGGACAGTGACTAATGTGAAATCATCACAGGCTTTCAATTGTGTTGGTTTTGTGTGTGTATCTTGCAGATTACAGGTTCTTACCCAAATTTGGTCTATACTCAAGAAGTCACTTTGGATTCATTTCTGACTGAACTGTTGTTTTATGCAAATGATTTCAGACAATGACTCTCTTAAGTGATAATCTTCACTGTGCAGAATATGCCATCCATTCGTTGACTGTGGCCTGAACATCCCTTGCAAACCAAAAGCAAATGTATTGTGGTCAATTATCAGTCAATAGAGGGATCTTAGTAATGAGGACGCAGTTACCAAAATGCTTAAAAATTCCAGAACATCCTCTTTCACACCATCCATTTTAAATATCTTAAAAAATAAAGTACTTAATATTCTTTTTTGTGTGTGTGTGAGAGAAAGCCTCAGAACTTTGTTAAGTGATCAACACTATTCAACTTTATTCTTTTTCATTTTTTATCTACTCATTAAACATCTTAGAATTTAAAAGATACACTTGTGATTTTAATAGTGGGAGAAAGAAGACGAGATAACGATGATTAGACTAATAGACATTTAAAAACCTTCACTTTGAAATAAGAAAGCACATTCTACTATGTTCCTTGAGCACTTAATGAATGAAATGGTTTGTCGGTCTCAGCAGGCTTCCATAATTCATGAAATGGACTCTGATTGGTTTTCATGATTGGAAATTGATCTAATTTTTATTGTTTTCACTTACGTTATGATTTAGGACTGCTCTCAGATAAATCATCCTTATGTTTAATTCTTTCTGTTTGAGATGACTACTTCACACAGATTTTTTTTTGTTGTTGTTTTTTGGTATCACTTTCTTTTTCAAGGAGTATACTGTATAATCACTGAACTCCTCTATAATTACATGGCAAAGACTATGTAAATACGTAATTATGTTCATGCAGATTACTTGATAATTATACTTCCAGTTACCAAGTAATGAACAGAATAATCATCATGCAACTTGCAGCTCTTAGATTTTCAGCTTGGTCTTTGTTTTAAAAAAGGAGAGAAGTAGATAATTGCTCTCTGGTAACATGGCACTTACATTGTCAACAGTCATGTATTTACGTTGTTATTATATGGTTATTTTTTACCTTGTAAAATAAAGTGGTACTGTTTTTAAAGAAGTCCTTCCCTCCTCTTTTCAATAGGAATTTCATGTCTCACACTGATGAATAGCAAAGCTGAGCTTCTCTTTTGTGTATGCTCTAATACACGGGGCGGCGCAGAACTAGAACGGGAAAGGTCTCTGAACTCATCTTCGCCAGAATAAAAGTAAAAAGAGAGAGAGAGAAACTGTACGTCAAGTTTTATCAGTGATACATGAAACACATAGTTATTAATCCTAAATCCAGGAGACTGCTCCCCAGCCGACAATGATTTTTTGTTTGTGTGTTTAGCATATCCACAGTACCACTTACCCCATGTTCCCTCCATCTGGGATGTGCTTCCTGCATGGTTTCAGGAACCAGTTCTATTGCCTCTCGTAGGACACATCACTTCCAAACCCTTGTGTACATCCTATCTTCTTCCCCCAACCCTGTGCACATGCCTTTATGACAGAACTTATTGTAGTAAGTCTTTACTTGATGTCCTGAATAAAAACCTATTCAAGTCTCTCTGACACCCTGGTTTTCATCTGATCTCCAGAATCTAACACACAGCATGGGTACAAATCGTTTATGAATACGTTTTCCACAAATAACTTAATTAACAGATAGACATGCAAATAGAAAAAAGAGATATGTAATATACCAGTAATATATAACTGATTAATGAATTCCAAAATCATTATCTTTTGTTATTCCGTTGGCCTAGTCTTGCCTAGATACAATGACAGACAACATTTTTGACAATTTCAGTATTGTTATCTCAAAAGTTTTGTTTTGTTTGTTTATTCTTTTCATCGCATGCTTTGTCCTTGACTTTGGGAGCTTAATGAAGTTTCTTTATTTTTTTTTTAAGATTTTATGTATTTATTTGAGAGAGAGAGTGAGAGAGAACATGAGCAGGGAGGAGAGGGAGAAGCAGGCTCCCCGTGGGCAGGGAGCCCAACGTGGGGCTCGATCCCAGGACACTGAGATCATGACCTGACTCAAAGGCAGACGCTTAACCGACTGAGCCAGACAGGCGCCCCCTTAATGAAGTTTCAAATAAAAATGTATGACATTGGATCCATGCCTTCACATCATTGAGCTGACGTTTACTTAACACACATTATATTCTATGCACTGTGATCAGCACAGAGGAGATTCGAAGATAAATAAGCTACTTTTCTATCTTTAATAACTGAACTCACCATTCACAGGGAGAAGGAAGAACATCCATTTTAAAATGGACTATAATACAAAGCAGAAGCAACTAAGAACTATAATACAAAGCAACCAAACCATGCGTGTATTGCTTTCCTTGTGATTTCAAGTAACTGTACAGTTTACGAACTACTTTTATTTTTCCAGAGCTAATTGGCCCATGTCTGCTCAGATGAATTAATCTTTCATTTTGTGTGACCCATATGTTGTGAATTTATAATTAATTTTGTTAATTCCAGAAATTATAGAAACATACTGTTGTGTTTCCGTGCTAACAAACATTAAGTGAAAATGGCCATTGCTGTTTTTCTTTTGTTCTTCAGGGCATGTGAACTTTAAAAAAAACCTCTCTACACTTTTTGAAGGATAATTTTATAATATGATAATTTGATGACCAGTTGGAATTTGTATGACGCTTGCTAGAATCTTTTTATTAAATTTTAAACTCAAATTCATTAATGGCATCTATAGATGTCAAATGATTTTATTATTTCATATTTAAAGTTATTAAATTGACAATAAACCAAAGCCAAGAATTTGTGCATGAATCAAAAAATAGAAGAAAAAACCTAAATGGACATGAGAATTTAGTATATAGAGATTACATTTAAATAATTAGGGAAAAATAGCCACCTGGAAGAGATTACAACTAGATCTCTACATCACTATTATAGCACCATAAATTAAAGGTATCCCGAATATGGAATGTAAAAAATCAACATATAAAATATCTAAAAGAAAATGTGAAGACACTAATATTAGAGTAAAATAGTCCTATTAATTATGACCATAACAGAAAGATGGATACATTTGATTATATACACATTAAAAATTTATTCATAGCACAAAAGGAATTAATTTCTCAATATATAAAAGTCTAATAATTCAATAAAAAATTAACAATATGAAGGGTAAAATAGGTTAGCAGATAGTTCGCAGAGGAAAAAACACACAAAAAACCCTGTCAAATCTGCAAAAAGATGCTTCAAAGCCTGCCACAGTTAAAGAAATATGAACTAAAACAATTGGATTGGATAATACACTCTATTGACTTGGGCTATGGAGACTCCAGTCATTCCTGAACACTGTGTTTGGAGCGTCTTGTGATTGGAATGAATCTCATGGCATGTCAGTCTTGAGGTAGTAAGACATTTTGCCTCTCATTTCCAAGGAAAAGAAGCAGCTAGTGCCCTCAAAAGACTCAGTCCTGAGCTGTGATTGGTGTTCTTTTGCCATATTCAATTGGTTGAAGTAGTGACAAGACTGGTCTAGACTCCAGGGGATAGGGAGACAGACTCCATCTGTTCATAGGAGGGCAGCAAGCAACCTCGAGACATCTTTTTTCTTTTCTTTTTTTTTTTTAGAGAGAGAGGGGGTAGGGAAGGGCGGAGGGAGAGGGAGACAGAATCTCAAGCAGACTCCACGCCCAGTTGGAGCCCACTCTGGAGCTCTATCCCAGGATCCTGAGATCATGACCTGATCCAAAATCAAGAGTCGGTTGCTTAACTGACTGAGCCACCCAGGCGCCCCTGTCTGCAGCTGCAGGCATCTTTCATCTCTCTCTCCCCATATATATTTATGTTTACATTAGGTCTATTTAATGACTTTACCTAAGACTGTGCCTGGACAAAGAGAACAGGAGGGAGACTAGAGAGTTGAAATTAGAAGGACATAATTTTCACTTTATTCCTTTTTGTGGTCTTCGAATTTTTTTTTAACATTATGTATGTTTTATATTTTAATTTTTTAAAAAAGCCAATTTAATCTATGCCTGCTAATATGGAAAGCTCTCCAAGATGTACTATCAAGTTAAAAAAAAAAGCAAACTGCACAACAGTGTATAAAAATTCTCATATTTACTGAAATATAGGTGCTGACACCTCAGTTATGTATGTGTGTGTGTATGTGTGTGTGTTTGTAAGTCATGCAACACACTGTGAACACACACACCAACAAGCAAAGGCCCTACACAAAGTTGGGTGGGAAAATGGGCAGAAGAAAGAGCAAAATGTTCTCAGTTGCAAGTATCACCAACATGGAGGCAGTGGGTGAAGCCCTCACTATGTGGATTTTCATTATCTTCATCAAAACGGAGCTCTGCTACAGAAGAGCAATGCACCTTTATCTTCTTGCAGTGTGTTGCGATGTGCACACCATGAGGCTGATAAGAGCTCAGAACCCGGGCTCACTCGAAGCCGCAGCTCATTTAGAACAGGGACTCAGCACACAGATACATTCAAGCACTTTCTACAAAAATGATAAGCCTCTTATCTCCATCATGAGAATTTAAACTTCTGTCTTAAAGTTAATTCTACTGTCTGCTTCTGGTTTCAGAAGTGAATTCAGGTCCATCCCAGATTCCCGAGAAATCCAGGTTGTAAAAGGCAATAACAAAGGAGGCATCCTCATCCCAGTGAATCTATGCCTACGGACTGCAAAGCCATCAGAGACTCTGATCTGCTGTGTGAGCTTGCAATTACTCTTCATCTTTCTGATCTGCTGTGTGAGCTTGCAATTACTCTTCATCTTCACCATTGGTGGTCCTGGACGCCGAGGCAGAGTCTTTCAGAGGCACTTGGTTTCAGATCAAAGACAGATGATGGGTACGTCATTCTTTTTTTTTTTTTTTGGGGGTACGTCATTCTTACCTTAGTCAGAAAGTGCTGGCCTGTCTATGGGGTCAGTGGTAATCCTCTAAGTGCTAAGGTCCAGCCTAAGAAAAGAAAAGAAAAAAATCTGAAAACATGGCAACTATTCTCTGCATTTTCTGCCATTGAATGACCCAACAGCGATTCAGAGATACAGCTCCTCCCCATGTCATTTAGCACCGCCTTTGTCTCTTCTTCCGCCACGGACTCTTGCGTGTGACAGCTCTAAAGTTATTGATCACATGGAACCTTCGAATACTGGAGAAAGAGAGGGATGTCTCATTCCTTAGAAGAGCTGAGGGTAAGAGTCACAGGGATTGGATTACTAGAGCTTCTCCTGCACAAATTACATAAGATGGAATGTGTGTTTGGTCGTCCCATGACAATCTTTCTTTTGCCCATTCAAGTGCTTTGGATCATTGAGCTGTTCGATAAATACCGATGTGTAACATATGGAATATTCCACTCTGCCAGAGACCCTTAGTGAAGGTGGAAATATCCTACGATGTTAATGCCAAAATTCTTAGTCAGGATCTAGCATAGTCCACAGTGGGTCTGTAAGTCTCCCAGGACTATGAACACAGTGTGATTTTTCTTTCCAAAGAGAATCTCTCTCATTAAGTTCTTAACGGGAGAGGGTTGCCCCACAATAAGTTGAGAGCATTCTGCTGAAGTATTTTATGCTTCATAATTATTTTCGATCAAATGAAAGAACAGACGGAGACAAGACAAAGTTCTGTACACATGTACATTATTAGTACTTAGGTGGAAAGTGATATGTGTGTGTGTTACTGGTACACAATTATTATTTTATTTTGGTGTGAAATTCAGTTATGTGTTTTGAGTGTGATTACTTGTTGTGGGAATGACTTAGTGTTTTTACTTAACTGACCAATGACATCGGATAGAACTCAGACATAAGAAAGTCTCACTTGTCACTTCTAGGAGCAATTAGAATATAAAATATAGGGTTATTTTTGGCCAGGCACATTACTTATGACAGTAGTCACCATTTCTTTTTACATCTTTCCAACTTTAAATACCTCATTTGTTTAGCTATTTATGCCCTCCAGTTTAAAAATAAAGTCTTTTTTCCCCAGTGGTTCAACTAGGTGACACTACTAGATTGAGTGCCTATTAGAGGCCAAGTGGTAACCATTTGACACACAACACTTTAAAGCTAGAAGAATCCCAAAGGTGAGTCAGTTGGGACAAGCTAGGTTATGCTGTGGTAACAAAATTCACCAATACTTAGTGGCTCAAAACCACAGTGATGTTTCTCTTCTTTTTATTGCTCATTCTACAGGTGCATTCCAAGTCATCAGAGGCCCTGTTCCACTTCATCTCCACTCAGGGGCGCAGGCTCATGGAGGCTCCTGGATCCACCTGAAAGGTTGCTCATCACTGTGGCGCTGGAAAGAACCAGCAAAAGGCACACTGGCTCTTCAAGCTTTCTGCCTCTAAGTGACATGTATGCTCTCATCTGTTGGCATGAGTTAATGGCATGGCCATTGCCCAGTTTCAATAGAATGGGAAGTACAATCAACCTTACTGGGCGTCCAGAGGCGACAACTGGGATGTTGCTGAGCAGCAGAGTGACTGCCCTAGCAGAGGGGGTGTTATTTATTTTACAAACAGCTAAGGATCAGAGAGTTTGAGTAATGTGGGTAAGCTCACTAGCTGGCATTTGGGCAGCATGCTGCCGTAATGAAGAAAGAGGTTACTATTAAGAAGTGATTATTGGAAGATATGAAAATACGATCACACTTAACATCGATTGAATGACTTAGAGCATGTTCAGGAGGGAATTAAATTGTTCAGCTTTCCAGTGTAGCCATTAACATATCATCGTGGACCCTAGCGTTAGGTGCTGTGAACTCTCGTAAGGACGCTGAACTCCTTCCTCCCCAGCCCCCGTGAGCTCTGTAACTTTGGACGATCACCCACCTTCCCCACGTCTCAGTTTCCTTCTCTCTGGTGGGGCTATTGGGTTTGCAGATATGCTCTGTGCTGACCATCTACATATGAAGTTGAATGCTTGGCTGCCGGTCAGCTCCGACTTTTAACTCTTCTTTTTGTTTCGGTAGAGGAATCTGACATCCAGTAAGTGGATTAGGAATTAAGCTTATTTGCAATTCTAGCATCGCTCCATTGACCTCCAGTTTTTAAAGCCTTATTATAACTCAAATAACCTAAAGTACTCTCAAGGGTTTTCCCACTCCTCAAAAATAATCCCTCTCATAATGATTTGTGTAAGTGCAATCCAAAATTGAGCTGCTGTTTTGAAAGTATTTTAAAGTCATTATTGAAAAATTGTATTCTGTTCAACAATTTCTGAATATCTGATGAAGTGGAAACCACATTTAGGGTAACGTGGCATCGCAGAGATGCGTGGATCCCTTTGTAGGCTCAAGGGCCATCAATTATCCTAGAGAACCCTAAGAAAAAAATTTTAGAGCTATTGATTACTTAGGAAAATAAAACATTGCCAAAGTACAGAGCCTTTGGACCAAAAGTTTCTAGGTTTAATATAAAAGAAAAGTAAATCTGAAATAAACTTAGATGTACCATATGTATACCATTGGTTTTCCCAGAAAACATGGTCAAGGCATAGTTCAAATGGATATTTTATAGAAGCAAAATGAACTAGAGATAACATATCTGATAAAAAATTATGATGTATTTGGATTATATTTGAGTAAAAATCCAAGAAGAGTGCAATACAGAATTTTGTCCTCTCTATACTCCTCTCCACAGAGGCTATTAAGTCAGGACTCCCTGCTAGTTTAATTTGCAGTAAGTGGAGAATCTCTTCTGCTGTCCACCGAATGAGCCTCTTCCTCAGTCCTTGTCCCTTGGCAAGGGGTCCAGTGATGGAGAGCCTCGCGGTGGCCGGCTGGAGGTCCTGATGCCTCGCTGATGCATTTTGTGCAGAGCCTTCGTGAGCAAGGGGACATTCTAGAGCCAACAAGGAGCGCTGAGGTCCCAGGGAAATGCTCTGCAAAAGAACATTGCCTAGCGCAGTCCTGGGTGTGAACCTTCCATAACGCTGACCGGAATTCTTATTTGCAAGACAATATTGGAGGGTACTTGGGCAATTTTTTTGAATTTCACATTTTTAAGCAGTCGCTGCAAAGAAATGATGTAAAAATAAAATGACCCATCGAGACAAACACAGTCATATCAGAATTAAATAAAGACTAAATGAGGTAACAAAGTAAAAGTGCTTTGTAAACTTTTAAACACTGCACAGCCGTGTGTTCTTTCGTTCTGATTTGACTTGCGGTTTTGATTTCCCATGACTCGAGAGGACATGCCGTTTGGCTGAAAGCAAAAGGAATCTCCTTCTCCAGGTATAAAGGGTTCCTCAGGCACCTCACAGCCAAAGTAAGAAAATGTATTGCCCAAGTTAAGAGGTCTCTTTTCAGAGCTGGCTCACAGAACAATTTTGTCAATACTGTGAGGAACAGGTTCTGCGCATGCCTTGTCGTCTTATTATTACTACTGCCTCATCTTTGCCTTGCCTTTGTGTACTACTCACAAAGTCAAATCACATTTGTGGTTTGTTTTACGGTAATATCTCAAGGTAGACAGGGCAGGCAATACCATCTCCATTATACAGATGAGTCAATCAAGTCTTAGAGGAACTAAATGATCAGTCAAGATCTCAAAGACACTAAATGGCTGGTAGAATATCAGACCCCATTATTCTCAATCCATGGCTAGTGCTCTCTCTAGCAAATGACTGTCCCACCTTATGCCTCCCAAAGGCAAAGACCGGGGCTGATTTGTTCGCCTTTGTTTTTCTGTGACTTTGCATTATGGTCACCCAGAGAATGCACCGTAGCAATGTCCACTGATTGATTATGCTCAGGTTATGATTTCTTTTAACTCTAAAAAATTCAGTGTCTGGGGGAGGGAAGAAGTATCCTCATTAAGGAAGTGCTTATCTTTAGGGAAACTCTTAACTTCTCTAAAAAGGCATTGGCACTTGAATTAATGGCAGGGTTTTTTCATTCCATTGGATATTTTATCATCAAGTTATTTAGTTGAAAGAGGTCTTTTATACTCCAAAGTCCAGGAAATAAAAAAGTAACTCATCTGTCAATGAAATATATGAAATTGAGCATGAGGTTCAGTTAACATTTGCCACTTCAAAACGTTTCTGAAAAAAGTAAATCAACAATTATATTTAAAGATGGGAAACAGCTTAATTTTAAGAAAAAAAAATTATAAGCATCTGGCAGGAATTTGGATTCATCCTCTTGCTCTTGACCTATGTATATTTTAGCCTTCCCTCAAGGCCACCTTATGCCTTAGCCATAGCATTTGATCATTTACAAACTGTGGTGCGTATTGCTTACACCATAGGGAAGTTGGAATTGAGAAGAGGTGTGGCTGGAGTAAGCTTACCCTATTTTCCAGGAAGGAAAAGAACAGGAAGGTAGAAGAACCTTAGCCCCTGAGAATGTCAGGAACTGGACTTCACACAGGGACCTGGCTACTGAATCTGGAAGGTGAAATGAGGGTTTTACCCAAGTCTGTTCATGGGAAGTAGAACGCAAGTAAGGAAAGATGGCCTCTCTTCTGACCTGGTTTCCCTCACTGGAGAGACCCCGAGGTCCCGCACCAGGGTTTCCCAATGTCCTTGAGTGAGAGGTGGATGGTCTGAGGAGCTAAGGGACAGTGGTATATATGTGTGTGTGTGGGTGGGGGATGCACATGAAGCTACCATCCCCGAGGGCTAGGGAGAAACCTGGAAGCAGGGGGCTCAGTCCGCACTCGGTTTGGGACCCTTTGCCTATCAGAATAAAACTGGCCTTTTGGTAGTTGAGGTAGAGGAGGAGGTTCTGAGATGAGTTCTGTCAGCTGTTGTGCAGGTGGCTGGTATCCTCGTCATGCAAGTGGTCTTTGGGGAGACTGTGATAAGTGGCCGATGACACTGGCCAGAGAGCTTGCTGGGGACACTGCCATAGTCCTGGTGTATGGACCAGCCAGGCCAGGATAGAATGAGATTCTTAGGTGGACTTGAGTCTCTCAAAAGTGCGAGCAAGCCCAGGTGGGTCTGGGCCAATGGGGACCCCACCTGGTTCTGATCCAGCCCAGAAGGAACTGATCAGGAGCCCACCAGCATCAGGCATTCCCAGCACATGAGGGGCAAGCAGAGCCATGCAGGGCACCAGGGACATTTTTCGCCCTCATGGTCAGGGAGGATGCAGAGAAGGACATTCACGGCAACTCCCATGGTGGCCACAAAACAGTGGCCATTGTTGGAAACAGTGGACAGGTGACACTTTCAAGAACTGACCTTCAGCCTGAAAGGGCCTGTTGTGGACTGAGAGGAGATGGAGCTGGAAGCAGAGAAGCCAGCATGAACTGGTGAATTTTCTTCTCTGCTTGCCCCTCAGTGGAGTGGAGGTGGCAAGAACGATGAGCTCAAGTATAGAAAAATGCAAAGCCCTTACTTTCTTTGCGCATTTGGGAATGCTAAATACATTGGCATCCCACTACGTATGTACCCTTTTGAAACTAGGAAGTTAGGTGGAGGATTTGGTGTTAAACCGTGAGAATAGGCACCTCAGTCCTATAAGATCTCAGAGAATTATTAACCCATTTTGAAGACTGAATAAATGGATGAAAAAGCAATTGGAGTTTGAAGGTCCATTTACTTTTCTAAGGTTTATGAAGAAATCACGGCTCGGTCATAAATTACCTGTGCTGAATGCATGGGAACTAACGTGCATACTGTATGTGCTTATATTTATGTTTGACTATCTATATGTTAATATGTGTGTTAAAAGTATTTTTTTTATAAAGATTTTATTTATTTATTTGAGAGAGAGAATGAGATAGAGCATGAGAGAGGGGAGGGCCAGAGGGAGAAGCAGACTCCCTGCTGAGCAGGGAGCCCGATGCGGGACTCAATCCCGGGACTCCAGGATCATGACCTGAGCCAAAGGCAGTCGCTTAACCAACTGAGCCACCCAGGCGCCCTGTGTGTTAAAAGTATTAAAGAAGGCAGACCCAGAGCAGAATGAGGGAGGTTCTCAGCCAGCCTACAGCTTTTCCAGCCAGCCCTGTTCCCTGAAGTCTCGCCTCGATCAGAGGTTACATCCCTCTGCTCTTTCTCTCTTCACCACGTTACATACTGCATGATTAATAAATGAGTGAATTCCAATTAAGTTAATTGAGACCCTCCTGCTAAAAGAATCCTAATTCCGGAGACAAAAGAAACTTTATGGACTTGGAATATCTTCTTAAAACACTGCCAACATGTTAGATAAGAAACAAATACATATATCCAGAGCGTGCGAGGGAGGAACTATGCGTTCGAGGGATTTTTGATTGCTGTCAATAAATGACATCACCACCTTGGAGCGATGGTTATGGTTTGCAAATGAAGCTAGGTGGATGGCAACTTAATGTAAGGCTAGCATTGTGAAGAAGGAACGCAGCTTAAAATAGTGAATAATTCTGCTTCTGGCTTTCAAGCCACTTCTTACGTTGGCGTGCCCTGAGTTAACACGGTTAGATGAAGTCATACTGTTTCATTGAATTAGGATTTCTGTTATAAGTAGTCAAATCCCTTCAAATGCCTTTCATCAAAAGGCCACTTTATTCATGTGGAGGTGACCTTTATTTTCGCTCTTCTTTCCAGGAGAAGGAGAAATAAAGAAATACAAGTTGGCTTATCCATCTTGCCCTGGCGAGATTGCTGTGGTGAGTTAGGACGCTGCCCTCCCTCCTGCAAGCCAGTGTAGACATTCTATCACACAGAAGCCCGGCAGGCAGGGTCAGTGTAAGTGAAAGTGGGGAGATTAGTGAGGGATTTTTAAAAGCACCAGAGAGGTATTATTAATCCTTTGAAAGTGTGAGCCTTTCTGATATGGCAGCCGGACTCCTGGGGGAACCCGCACAGCATTCTGTACCCTTGATAAGGAGAGTGTAAAGTAAAATGCAATGAACTTAATGACCCAGAAATTATTATTAGAGGAAATTAATACCATCTTCAGGAGATTTGTGTCACTTAACCTAGCATTTGAAAGAAGTAAAGATTCCTTTATATCAAGCTGCCTTTCATTTTAAGTATAAACACATGCATTTGCATTCTGTCCCATGAAGATTAAAGATCTGGCTTGGAATTAGCAAAGGCTATTTAGCGTTGGAGCGGAAGCCGGGTGGCAGTTGTGGGTGGATTTCGGAGAGATGTGTGCATTCTTGAGCTCGTCTGCAGTTCTCTTCTCAACAATCATTTAGCGTTGGGGTTATAATTTTGATCCTTTCCAAACATCATTCCAGTCTGGGATGCTTGGCACAGGAGAAGTTTTTAGTGCCCTGTTCTCTGTGGCGCTGCAATGCCAGACAGAGAGCCCACCTGTCCTGTCCATTCACTGTCCTCCTGTCTGTCGGCTGGGGCTGAGAAAGGACGGTGCGCGGGAGCTAGGATGTGATTTCCCTTGGCAAGGCTACCCCTGGTGGCTCCCATTGTTTCTGTGGCCTTTGGGGGGCCACCTCCACGTCCATCAAGAGCTAAAACATGGAGATTAACTGGGCTTCGTGTTTGATCTGGGCTGGATATAGAGGCCGATCCAGCTGGGATTTTCCTGAGAATGCTCAGCAGCCAACGCCCATAAGCCCTACACAGCAAACAACCCCCCTTCTGCATAGAATCATGGAATTTTCGAACTAGAAGAACCCACAGTTATTGTGTTGAAACCCTCCATTGTATAAAGGAGACTCAACCAAGAGAGAGAAAATAATCTCATCAATGCACACAGCTATTTAGTGAGAAACCAGGTTTTTCTTACTATTACATTAAGGTTTTTTTGTTTTGTTTTGTTTTTGTTTTTGTTTTGGAATCCTAGCTTGACTCAAGTTTTAATCAACTTTTCCAACAGAGTGATCAGAATTATTTTAAAATTATATTTAAATTATTTTAAAATTTACATTAGGTAACATTTTTCTATTCTGGAAAGTGACCTTACTTTCTTTTCCTTTGAAGACAAATGGAAGGCAGGGAAGAGGCGCTGATGAGAAGCAGGGTGGGTCATACATTCGTAAAGCCTTTCCAGGATCCCTGAGAGACCTGAGCACCTGGTGCTTTGGAATCTACCACCGAAACCTTTCCCTAGAGGCCTCATTCTGAAGGGAAATGAACAAACCTCCAATGCTTCTTCATCCTCTTTTCATTCTAGGACAGCCGAGACCCAAAAGTCTGTGAGAGGATATTGGGTCTATTATACAAATTA
The DNA here is from genome assembly GCF_054177405.1 of Leptonychotes weddellii. Lineage (NCBI taxonomy): Eukaryota > Metazoa > Chordata > Mammalia > Carnivora > Phocidae > Leptonychotes > Leptonychotes weddellii. The sequence continues at coordinate 171,060,615 of NC_138371.1, read as the reverse complement.
ATTAATTTCTTCTTCATGGAATTTTGTAGATTCTGGGAGTGAACCCACATGAACTAGAACCAAGTTTCTTGCTAAGGGGTCTGAAGAGTGTCTTTGTCATAACAAAATTAAGCCAACATATAACTGTCATCTGCTTTATTCTTATGGAAATTGAACATTAGCATGTGTATAATTGATCTGAAGTCCAGACACATCAAAAGCCATGAATCTATGTATCTAGGTGCTTTTAATCTAATTATAAGGAACTACATATGTTCTTACTCAAAACTTCTGTTTGCTTTAATTTTTTTTTTTTTTTTTTAATGAGAGGAAATGTCTTTATTCCATGCCCCTGCCCCCGGCTTTTAAGAATCTCTTTCCTTTTCCCCTCAAATGACCGGAGCTCCAGTCATGAGCCTCTCTAGGGCCCTTGAACTGAACACTTATTCTTTTAAAAATTATCAACACAGGGTCTGTTGCCAAGTGGAGAAGCCAAGTCTTCCCTCCACGCTCTGGGACGTGTTTCTTTGTTACTCTGGCTGGCACAGAGCAGAGGCTCTGTGGAACTGGGTACTGAAATGGTGTGAAGAGGACTGCTATGGGATACAGTTGATTTCAGAATTCAAGCAAATACACCCAGAACGTGGATTCAGGATATTCAAACATAAGCACATGAAAAATTGTAAATGTGATCACATGAGCATCTCTTACATGAGACCAACAGAAAATGAAGGATATTTGCTTTATTATCACAAAGTACATGCAGATTTGCCCTTCTGTCAATAATTTTACCAAAGTAGGGAAGTAAACTCAAACGTTCGAACAAAAATTAATTCTACGTAATGTGTGAACATGAGTGTTTATTAGACATACATCTATAGCTAGATATTTGGTTCATATTTCTAATGACGATTACAGACTGAATAAAAATTCTTACATAAAAGGAAAATGACCATAAAGGTAGATGTATTAAAAGAAGGGCTATAGAAATTTCAAATTCAACACACAGTTTTTGGGATCCTTTCATGTGTTTGATATGTGTATGTAGTTCTGTGTTTTCTGCATAATATAAAAAAGGTGCATTTCTGCTATTTCATAGTAGTATGTGGAAAAAATTAGTATGCTGTAAAATACAACAGGATGTTCCTGCGTGTATGTAATTCTGTGAAAGGTGAACAGATACTGGTTTTCTTAACCTGCTTTTATTAGTTGTGGCTAAGATTTTCTAAGAAGAATGAATTACTGTGTTTTCTTTCTATATTGATGCTTTCCATATGACAAGGGAAGCCTCATGGAGTTAGGATGCGTTACTGGAATTGCAGAGCAAGTATTCCAGGTTATGTATACATGGATATCACAAAATGCTTATTGCTCTGGCACTTGGTAGTCGTGTGTGTGTGTGTGTGTGTCACACGCGCATGCATACACACGAATATATGGGGAAGGAAAAAAATGTTTCCTTCTGGGACCGCATGCCAAAACAATTTTAGTAATAGCTTATATAAAAAAATTTGCATTCTTAAGATTAATTTAAAAACTCTCTTTGATACCCAACTGGTTCACACTGTATGTGGATATTGAAAATTTTTTAGCAAAACTTTTTTAGCAAACTACTTTTAAAATTTTAAACCAACTGCTAAAATATAAAAGTCTATATATGCAACTGTGTCTTGACAGTTCTTACATGACAAACTAAAAATGTCTAAAGTAGAGGATTTGCTTTTCCCCACAAATCTGCCCCTCTCCTGATCTTCCTCATCTCAGCAAATGACACCAAACTTCACTGAGTTGTTCCTATGTATTTTTTTAAAAAAGATTTTATTCATTTATTTGAGGGAGAGAGAGAGAGAGAGCATGAGAGGGGGAAAGGAGAGGGACAAGAAGATCGGGCGCTGAGTGTGGAGCATGATGCGGGGTTCGATCCCAGGACCCTGAGATTAGGATCTGAGCCGAAATCAAGAGTCGGATGCTTAACCGACTGAGTCACTCAGGCGTCCCTGTTCCTATGCATTTTTAAATTTAAATTTTGTGTATGTGTGTAAAGGGGAGTAATCTGAGGCACAGTCGCTGGAAGTTTGCCATATGTTGTCCCAACATACATTATGAAGTTCCTGTTAAGGGGGAATCTTTGTGTGGAGACAGAAAGACCTTGAGAAAGTTTTTCATAAACAGTGGTGCTGGATCACAAGTGCTTTGCATAGGCATGTGTACGTTAGTATCTATCGAGTGTCTACAAAGTGCTAGGCACTCTTTTAAGCACTGGGGATACATGTGAATTGATGTACACTAGCTTGAAAAAAACAAAACCAAATGGATGGATCATACCATCTGATTATAGTCAGCTCCACTACTATAGTTTCCTATTAAAGACACGCACACAAAATTGCTAAATTTGTTTATGTCATTAAGAATGTCTAATTTTGGGTAGAACCAATTAAAGAATTAAAAATAAGATGAGGAGAAGATAATCCAGGCAATCTATTAAGTCAGTACGAGTTTGTGTGGCTTATACAACGTACCTGTATATACATGCATGAGGAAGTCAGAGAAAATAAAAGGATATGGCAAAATTTAAATAAACTCATATTGAGAACTGGTTAGCAAGTTGATGCATTTGGTATGCCTACCTGTTGGACACGGTTGTGACCATTTTTTGTCTCTTTCATTCAACACGTGTTTATCGAGGGCCTCCTCCATGGTCGGCACTGGGCAAGGTGCTGGGAATAAAGGTGGGATCGGCACATCCTTGTCCTCCTGGATTTCAGGCAGGATCTACTTGGTCTCATGATAGGGCCATTTTCTGAATCATTCTATACTTTCTGGAAGCTGATACTTCTTGTTTACAGGGTGATCACCTCACACGTGTGGCTACCATGATGCGTCACCATCTGCCAAACTCAGGGCAACCACAGTGGGATCAGGCGCATCCCAATAGTGATTGTAAGAGCCCTTGTCTTGTGAAGTAGCTGCCTCTTTGGCAAGATCTCTGGGCCTGATCTTATGTCCTGCCCTAATGACTGGGCATGGTAGGTGTTCTACTCTTCTCTGTTACCCACCAGGACTTTTTGGAATTTTGAAGTATTGTTGTTCTCTATTGTATGGCTTGAGCCTTCAAACCATGGAGTGGGGTTGGATGAGCTTTGGACTGGGTTCCAGAAAACCAAGCCTTCACCTGAGCGGGTGACCCTGAGCTGTGTGGCTTCAAGGCTCTAACCTATACCTTGACAGGTACAACAAAGACTTTAAGGAACTTTCAGGATGCCTGGGTTTCATTTAGCTCTAATTCCTCTTCTTTCTCCAAACAACAATAAATGGAAGGAAGAATCCAGTGACTCTCAGATGGTCTGAAGAGCCCAAGAGCAGGGTGTTTGCTCCCACGGCTCTTTTATAGATGTGGATGCATGCCACACACCCATGCTGAGGCGAGCACTGATATTTACAATAAAACCCTTGCCTACCTCACTGCTGTTGGGCAATGAGTTTATCACAGAAAGTTAGAGGAAGAAGGGATTTTAGCAACCAACCATTTACCCCATTGTTTGATAGATGGAAAAACCTGAGGTCTGAAGGTATCTAAGAGAACTGAACTCTCTTGACCACAAATCAATGTATTATACTGCCCTCTTAACTTAAACTAATAGGCTAGGATTTTTAAAAAGTAAAATTATTGATGGGAATACTTGAGAAATGATATTATACTCTGCCTTGTTACTTAGATTAGTAACAAACTTTGACTCTTCTTGAAAACTCAGGGAATATATCATTATGAACTTGGTGTAATAGTTGATTGTACATTCTCTGGAGAATGAACTGGGTTCAAGTTGAGTCGTGGCTCTATGACCAGTTGCACTTTGTGATGTAACATATTTAACCTCTCTGATCCTCAGTGTCCTAGCCTATAAAATGGAAGTTATATTCATTGGTACCAAACTCATTGGGAGTTTGTGAGAATTAAATGAGATAACGTTCATGGAAAACACTCAGTAGGGTGTTTGACAGATAGTAAGCATTGGATCCCATTGGATATTGGTATTATGGTTATTACTATTATAATTTGGAACTTCTCTGTCCCTTGATAACTTATTTAGAATCTTTAACAGTCAGTGTAAGCACAGGGTCTTTCCATAATTTCTCTTAAATCCCAAGTACACACTCCCTCCTTAAGGCACCTCTTTTTCCGTTCCCCCATTGATGTATGCCATCTTGTTTGGCTTGAGTTTACCTTTGTGCCACACTGAGCCAAGCATCTGTAAAGGTGCCCCTTTACTGAAGGTGTGGTGGCTCACACGGGAGGGATTAAGTTACAGTCTCCACAGCTCCTGACTTTAGCCCTTCTGTATTCATGTCCTGCTCTTTCCAGAACCCATAGGCCAACATGTGCCTTCCCTACCTCATGTAGCCCTTGGTTGGCTAATTTATTCTGACAGTTTTAATTTAATTAAAATCAGTTTTTAATTTAAAACAATCAAATTGGTTTTTAATTTAAACTGACAGTTTTTCTCTTGAATACACCCAACTGTCAGGACTTTCTTCCTTGGTCTCCCTGGAATGCTGGTGAATAAATGTTCCCTCAGCCCCATTATTGGATTACATTGGACTTCGATGGACTACATTAAACTAATACCATAACACCTTCAGTATGCGCCTCTACTCTAAAGGAACTTCCTTTCTCCTGTTTCAGGAATTTCCTTTGTGCTCTGTTGTTATCAGGCCAGGCTACTTCTCGTGGATGTGAGTGTGCCTTCCCTCTCTGGGTGTCACATTCTGTCTCACAGGACACTTACAATCTTCCAGTACAGCAAAAGCCTAAAGACAAAGGCATTAGAAGCATGTGTAAAGTCATCTGAGTACAGCTTCTGCTCTCTCCTACAGAAAGAAATATTTTAATTTTATTTTTTAAATTTAATATTTTAATTTTATCTTTTAAATTTTTTTAGAGAGAAAGTGCCTGCGATCTGGTGGGGGCGGGTGCAGAGAGAGAGGGAGAGAGGGAATCTTTAGCAGGCTCTATGCCCAGCATGGGGCCCGATGCGGGCCAATCTCATGACCTTAAGATCATGACCCGAGCTGAAATCAAGAGTCCAATGCTTAACTGACTGAGCGACCCAGGCGTCTCTCCTAAGAAGTAAATAAACAAGCTTCAGTACATGGGCTTTGGGACAACTCTTTTGGTAGTTGACAAAATGTTTTCCTTTATTTATTTATTTATTTTTAAAAAGATTTTATTTATTTATTTATTTGAGAGAGAGAGAGAGAGAAACAGCATGAGAGGGGAGAGCGTCAGGGGGAGAAGCAGGCTCCCCGCTGAGCCGGGAGCCCGATGTGGGACTTGATCATGACCTGAGCCAAAGGCAGTCGCTTAACCAACTGAGCCACCCAGTTGCCCCAAAATGTTTTCCTTTAATTCCTATTTTTCTATATCACTCTAGCTAGTCACGATTGACAGGTCAACACGGTGTCAAATGTAAGTAGCGTTATTTGTGTGGCATTGTGGAAAATGAGGTGTTTCCTATAAAGGTATTTTCCAGGTAATGGGAGCTTATGATATTAGGTAATGAAACTTAAACATTTTAGTAGTATTTGTTGGAATGCTACAACACAATATGGCTCAAGATCGATAATATATGATTAATACATACAAATGGATAAGTGGAAAACAACGGTTAAGAACAGAGACAGGAGTCAAAGTGTCTGGGTTCTCATCCTGCTCACCACTGACTGGGGGTCCCTGCACCGACCCCAGTGATACCTGCTATTTCATGTGTTTGGTTTGAAGATGAATGTGCCCATCCAGGGGAAGCACTTACAATGGTGCCCAGTGCTTTGTAATGCTCACTAATGATCAGCTCTTGGTGCTCTTACTACTACACTAACATTTTTATTTTTATAAATCGACAAGAAATACACACAACCCACTAGGTGGACTAACAGCAAGTAATTCAGAAAAGAAAAAAAAAAGCAATAATCATTTGAAACTATATTCAACCTAACAAATAAGCAAACAAGTTCAAATGAAAATAAGAAGATATATAATGTGCCACTTGTACTAAAAAGTTCAGAATGGGGTGAAGGTAGGTGAGCCCTCAGTTGCACAAGGGGAGAAGGGAGACTGGTACAATGTTATTGGTGGTTATTGATGGTTAATTTGGCAGCATTTGCAAACCATGCCTTTGACCCACAATTCAAAATCAAAATTACTATCATTATATGTTACAGACCATATTGTAGGAAATTTTTCACTTGGTTATCTATATCTGTCTTGCTAATAGCATGATTTCTAAATAAATTTCCTCACCCAGTCAGGTTTTATCTTCACTCTTTATTTCTACTGAATTGGATCATGGTGATCCACATCACATCTATTCAGGAATGGTAGCAAGCCTTTTGCTGATTTTCTCAGATGGTTCTAGATAACTGAGCTGAACGTGAACATGCAGAGATTTTTCACTGGAGCCACTTTTAGCACTTGAAGGAGGGAAGCAGGGGAGCAGGTCACACTCCAGTAGGAAGATTCAGGGTGAGCCGTTGATGACCATGGCCAGTAAGAGGGTGAATCAGCTCTGAGAATTTGACTCTGAAAAGTGCTTCTTCATGTTGGGGGTAGGTTTTGGAAATTTAAAAAAAAAAATGTATGCCCACAATACAGGATCAATTTACTTCATTAATAAATAAAGAAATTCAATAAGTCTCACGAAAGAGCATAATCTTGGTTATTGAGATCTCTGTTCTGCAGATTTGTCTTCTTTAGGAATCTACATAATAGTCTTGACATTAGTATTTGTTATATTTCAACTCTGAAGAGATAGGTTCAGAAGACTGATGATACTGAATATATGGCTGCAATGTGTTTCTTGAGTGCGTGCTTGAAATCATAGACAAGATAATGAAGGAATGTTTTGGTTTCAACCTTTACTTAAACGATATGTGTGAGCTCCTTGAATTTGGATAGTCAACCTACTTAAAAATAGAGTCTCTTATTGCTTATTTGTTCATATAGTGGGAAGTAAAGAAATGTGTATTGAGTGGTTATATTATATTTCAATTTGCCCTGTTTTCTCTAGCACTAGTGTTTATTTGTGGATCACTATCAGTTCCTAGTGAATAGTAAATATTATATAGATTGACATTTAAGTAAAAAACTTTTATTTATGAAAAAATGATTTTCCTTACACACTGACATAAGGACATTTATAGTAATCGTAGCATATTCCTTCCAATTTATACCACGGATCATAAGTAGCCATAAGCTAAGTGAAATATCTCTTCTCCTGTACTGTGAACATTCAACCAAAAAGCAAAAAAATGCAATTGAACACTCATCCTTCATATATTTGCCGCACATATCCTGTGACCTAATTTTTATTCTTTTTTTTTTTTTAAAGATTTTATTTATTTATTTGAGAGAGAGAATGAAAGAGCACAAGAGGGAAGAGGGTCAGAGGGAGAAGCAGACCCCCTGCTGAGCAGGGAGCCCGATGTGGGACTCGATCCCGGGACTCCAGGATCATGACCTGAGCCGAAGGCAATCGCTTAACCAACTGAGCCACCCAGGCGCCCCTAATTTTTATTCTACACATCAGTGTTTGCACCCAATTATGAAGCAAAATGTGTGCAAGGGTGTCATGGGAAAATAACTGCTCTTTTGCCTTAGATGTTATTGATATCATGTGACTTTCAGCAATATCATCTAATTGAGGAAACATACAAGAGTTCCCTCTGCCCTCTCTCCAAGCATATTTGTCGTTAACTTCGTTACTGATTCTTCACGTCTTCCATCAGTTACATGGTTTTTTCCCTGTTCTTTTGATAACAGTGAAAATTTGGAGGATATCTATAATCTTGGTCTCTTTTTGCTCTTAGCAAATTAGTCAGTTTTATGCTTAAAAGTGGTATTTGATACTGGTTCTGCGAAATCTTTGTCGGCCTACCCAAGATGTTACTCTGAGATTTTTTTTTTTCTTTGGAAATAACAAGAAAAGCTTTGGTGACTTCATGCTTTTATTTGAAATGTTTCTTACTGGATAGCACAGCAAATAGTGTGGTAAATGGATGATTCCACAGAAATTTCCACTCCTTCTTCTTTTCAGCTGCTTTTATAAAATCTCACTTGTAGATTCTCTTGTCCTAGCACATCCGAATTTATATTTCACATTCCCATCATCTTTGCTGATATTTGTTATAGAATTTGCATCTCTGCTTTTATAATTATTTGCAAACCCTAGTCTAAGCCACTGGTATACATAATAAGATTATTGCCCTAGTAGCAATTAAATACAAATTAGAAAAATTAAGTGCAAATGATATGATGTTCGATGAGATGATATGCTCTGTAATAACTCAACATGAGTTGAGATAACCTAAGCAAAGCCATTTTTGTAATGCGTGCGTCTGCAGGTGCGTGTGTGTACGTGTGTGTGTGTATGCACATAAGCTTTAAAAATACACTAATTCTAAATAACCCCAAAGGATTTTTTCAGAATCATGATCATTCTTACATTTAGATTTGGGCTACATGTGTGGTAAAATGGGTTTTTCCTTTGCATCTGCCAAACTAGCTGCAGGCATTTCATAGACTGAGGTGATCTGTCATCATCACCCTGGGCACTCTTTCCTTTCTCTTTGTGGTCCTTCTTTAGCTGGGCACTCTCTACCTTAATTCCTTTACTTCTGATCTATCCTTTATCACTTGGTAAATAATGAAGAAAAAGCTCGATTTCTGCTCTCCTAAGCCTTATTTCAGAAGATAAAAGAGGGTCGTGGTGAGCTACAAGGCACAGCGCACTTTCATGAGGCGTCCAGCCCACTACGTGGGCTCTGTGGCCGCCATGATGCCCATAAGCCTACTTGACTGTGTGATTTCATCTCGGTTACCTTTGCCAGGCATCTGAATTTTCCAGAGTTTGAGCGCTATTCCCTCTTTGTGAGAGTACACATACCTAACGTCCAACTATTATTCTGCTCAATTTATAATCCATTCTTTCACTCATTCAAATATTTACTTGTTAAATAGGAGACTTCTTACTATTGCTTTGCAAGTATTAGCTCATTTAATTTTCTGAATAAGCCCATGAAGTAAGTACTATTATTATGACTATTTACAGTTGGAAAAACTGGGGTGTGGAGCTATTATTCAACTCACCCAAGTTTGTGCACCTAATAGGGGGAAGAGCAAAGATTTGAACTCAGACACATGTACACTCTACAAAGTACATGTTTTGAACCATGACTTTATGGGTTATTCATTCACTGTATTTTTTTGGTGGGTACTATGATATGCAAGAAAATGAGCAAGAAATGAGGGAAATTAGAGAACCACACAAGTAACTGAAACCCATTAAGGTATAGGATATGAATGGGAATAAATATTTATGTAAGTGACAGCAGGAATTGGGAGCTGGCAGGGAGTATTTAAATGGAAAGATTAGGGAAAGGTGTCGGTGGAGGAGATGCTCTTTTGGAATAAACTATAAAAGATGGATTGACTTTTAACAAGGATTGATATTTAGGGAGCCAGTGTTGGAGGGAAGAGCCTGCAGGCAAAGGAAACTACGTGAGCAAAGCCACAGACTTTGAAATTATAAACCAAGACTGTATGGGGGACAGCAAGCATATGGTTCAGTTGAGATCATGAGACCCACAATGGTAGCTACTCCCGAAAAGAGGGACTAAAGGTTTAGGGCTTGATTTGTAAACATATTTAATTACGTTTCCTATCCCTTTCTAACTTAGTCCTCTGTAGGGGAGAAAGAAGTGATTCCTGGGCTCCCAAAAGGAAGCTATTCTACATTTTCAGGGAGCCCTCACTTTGACCCTAGAAATCTCAGTGAGTCTAGGGAAAACTCAGAGAGGCAAGGCGTGATGATGTTTCTGGAAGCTGGCGTTTGTGTCTGTGAGGGGCAATTGCTGGCTCACGGGATTTAGCATTTCATGCAAAGGTGATGATTTAAAGCTAAGAGACACTGTCAGGACACATAATGGATGATCTTATTTCCTCTATTTTTTCATTAATAAAATAATTGCTTGCTTATTGGCTATCGGCCAACACTAACAAGAACAGTTCCTAAACTAACAAACAGGAAATCTGTTCTTAGCTGATAATGTGCTCCTGCAGCGGGTCCATCCAACCTGTGAGCCACCGCACCTGCATCTCGGGATCTGGCGCATCACAATAAACGCCTTTAACCCCAGATTTGAATCAGACTTATAATGGTTATGAAAGGCTTCATTTTCTGAGACATTAAAAAATTCAACTTCAGAATTATTAAATTGACAAAATCTCTCTTTTGGTAAGAATCCTCCCTGGGAATATATGTTCATATGTGTAAGTGGGTATGTATGTGCATATAAATTGCAAGAATCTTCTCAAAAAAGTCATTAGGAAAAAAATAATACAACTTATTGTAGAAAATATCTCTGGCTAAAATAAAATATCATGAATTAGACCCCTAAGAGATAATTTTAATTTTACTAGTTTTTTTTTTTGCATGAAAGTAAAATCAAATGATTAATTTTATATAGCTTAGTTTTGAAGTCATTCTAAGAAATGCTTATAGGTAAACATGTCAAACATGATGTTGGATGCATGATCCAGGAATTCAGAGAAGTCTGGGCTAGAGATAGGAGGTTGGTCTGTCTTTAGTATATAAATGGTGTTTTTAGCCAAGTGAATGGATTAGATCACTCCAAAAGAATGTTCTATATAATCAGGAGAAAACTCCATCCATAAGATGATTTAATAAGCCAGATTGAACAAATCTTTCAATACCAAGTGGGATTGGCTTAAAATATCTAAGAAATGTCACTGCTAACTTCAAATTTTATGCTATTTATCATAACCAAATAAGGATCTTTAAGAGCACATTGGATAGTTTGCTAAATACTTAGCAAGATCTGAAAGTAGTTAATACTTACAGTGCCTCTTCAAACACTGTACTTGGTGCCCACAATAAGTGACAGATGATCAAAAACTCACTCATTGTCACTTAAAAAAACATACTGCCAATAGAAATAATACCTAACTGGTGTTTGAATTCTCAGTTCTACAACTGAATTATAATCTTCTAGATGTGTGTACATATCATGAAACATTTGTGCCATTATCTATACATGTGGAGAAAAGCTCAGAGAAACGAAATAATTTGCCTACAAATGCAGTGATATATGTGAACGTGCTTTATATATAACAAAACGCTATACAAAGGTATCATTCTTACTATCACTTTGTCCATGGATTAGAGCATCTCCCCTAAAACCACGTGTGAAAAGTCCTACTGATTATTCATATGAAAATGTCCTTTTGTGGTAGACAGCATGTCATCTGTGGACTGTTCAATATAAACAGTGTGTTTGTATAGAGCTCTTTGTAATACGTAGAAGAAAAAGATCACTTGTCTAGAGAGCACTTGGACCCCGCTGAGCAGTAAATGAGGAACAAGGTGAGACCTTGCTATTCTGAGAACAGCGTGTGGAAGACAACACACGCGTGAGTTTGAAGAGAGAAGCATGAAGACTCCAGAGTAGGATGCATGGTTTTGCTCAGTGCTTTTCAACTCCTTTCCTGCTTCCATACTGTTCTCCTGCAGACATTCCAGGGGAAGCGTTGCTCATGGTATGGGTGGTGGCACTCAACCATTCTTCCTATTTTTGAGTCTCTGCTGCATCACTGGTTAAGGTAGAAATGCCTTTAGGTTGGAATTCAAGTGAGCCACCTGGCCCAGGTCAGAAAAATACGCCTGCATTCTTTCTGAACTTTGCATAAGTTAGGCTGGGCTTAGAAGGGAGGTCAATTTACTCTGACGGTAGAAATAAAGTAAAAATAGAAATAGACATTTCTCAAGGGACAAGGACAAAGGGCGGCTGGATCCTAACAACGGGGTCCATATATCCAGAGCTGAGGAAACTCTGAGAAAGATTTGTACCTTGAGACACCTTTAACCCACGGCTTACTTGATTTTCTGCATTCAGATTGTGGCAAAGCCGAAGGACTAAGAATGGATTTTGGGGAGATTCAGGTGTTATTTCTATTGGTCCCAGGAAGTCTTTATAGGACACCCACGAGGTGATGCCAGGAAGTGGAGAAAGCCTGAGATTTGGTCAAATCACTGAGAAATTCTCAGTCTATGCAGGGGTGCTGAAAACTGCACAGAAGGCCAACTCACTCCACCAGTTGGGTTGGTGTGGAGGCAGGGAAATCTCATGAAAAGCACTTCTGAGTGCCTAGTACTGGATTCACTCCCAAAACTGAGAGAGACCTCAGTAAAGCTGCCCTCTATTACCCTTCCACATTCTAATCTAAAATGGGAATAATACCCATCCCTTCTTACCTGTGAACATGTTGTGTAGATTAACATGATGGAGTTTGAAAGGTGTTATTTAAATATAATATGTTATTAAAGTATTATCATTCTAGTTGCTGGTGATTATCTAGAAAGCTTTAAATCACCTGGTTATTTCCGGGATTCAATTTTCTTTGTCGGTGGCTATTTCTCCTTTCAAAGGCATAACATTTCTTTGTCACATAGCACAGACTTTATGGTTTTGAGTTTTGGGTTAACACAAGTCCATGTTTCACTTGAATGCATTCAGAATTGTGGTAGCAGGGTTTTCAGATAGAGGTTACTGTCATCATTCGAGAGGGAGAATGTCAGGGGTCTTTAGAATAAGTTTTCACTTTATCTGCGAATTTTTATTTTAGGGGGAACAGAGTGAAAAATTTGGTCAAGACCAATTAAAATATCACATTATCATCATTTAGCTACAGATACAATGAAATCTGAAAATAGAGATTATTGGCATAGCAATTCCACATGCTTGGCGTATGTCCGCATGGATTCTATCCATTAGTCTCTTTATTTCCCAGCTTTTTAAACTGTATGCCATTCCCCAGAAGGCTGTCTTATCGCTGCTGTTTTCTTTGTGGATATTTCTCATTCAGCAACTCTGACCCAGATTTTTTTTTTTTTTTCCCTCTGTCATGAGAGGATCTGTAGGAAGTAGAAACTCTTGTAGTCTGGGCCGTGGAGAATTCTTTGTAGCTGGTGTGAGATGCCTGTTGCCTTTCCTGAGTCTGTTTTGCCTTTTGACCCCCAATTTAATCAATACTGGATTGTTTTCACTTCAAGTTATTGGGTGGTTGAAAGAAGTGTGATTGAATGTCTGTTTACTTCCTGAGCCAGGATATTTCCAGCTTGTTATACAAGTCAGTGGTTAATGGAACACAGGGTAGGGGATCGAGGGAGGACACAAAACAAGAATGTACCCTTTCTTGTGTGTTTCAGAAAGCATTTTTAATATTAAATTTTTAGAATAGTCTTTTTTAATAGCATTTTTAATATTAAATTTTTAGAATAGTCTTCGGGCTTTTTCTCCCTTAATTGTGCTACCTTTACAGACTTGACAAAGAATCAAAAGACCCTTTCACATTTTGGACTTCTATTTCTCCTTCAGTGTTGATCATTACTTTTCCTGAAAATATTACTCTACATCCCTGCAAAATTCAGACTCTTCCCCGTTCTGGAATCTTTAATAAACCTTGACACTCCAGGCACTTTCTTTCCATTGGAGTGACTTGGTGGCTTGACCAGCAGATGCATGTAAGGGGACAGCTTAAGTGCGAGAGAGTTCTGTTTTATAACTACTACTTGTATGGTTCTCCTACTGTGTCCGTACACTTGTTGACAATTCACAACAAATGAATTTATTTAAGGAGCAATAAGCCTACAAATGAATTACTTCACATTCTTGTAGACTTTTGCTTTTTCTCTTTTAACATGGGGTGTGACCTTCCTTTTGTGCAACTCACTATTAATAACTCTACATAGAAATCCCTGAGAGGAAACTTTCCCATGTAAGTGTTCAATTAAAAATTATCCTACTCTCCTGTGCTAATTAAAGTCAAAGAGAAAAAGAGTCATTTTTTTTAGTAGATATCAAGGCTGCTCTTATTTATGCAATGGAGCCACACAATGCCCCAGACCAAGAAAGCTGGTGGTGGTGCGTGGTGTGATCCCCACTACATTCACTGCTGAGCACTGTCCAACCAGTCCCTTTTCTTATCTGCCAGGCAGGCCTTCCTGACGGAGACACACGCATACACGCTGTGGGCATGTGGGTTGGGTGGTGTGTTTTCCCCACTCTGCTGCTCACACGAACAATGGGGAACTTCCTTATCCCTTCCTCGGCTGTCTCTTACGGCATTCAAGTTCATACCATGCCAACGTTCTCAGCTCCTGCTGGGAGCAGGAAAGAAGAAAGCTGAGCACCACAGCCAGAATTGGAAGGTCTGAAATGGCTTCCGGAGATTAATCTGAAATGACATTGTAGCGCTCAAAAATTCACGATGGCCATTTTCATTTATTTGACAATTTTGCATGCTTCAGGCCTGAAAAGTCTTCCATGGGAAATAAGCCTGTTTTATTGATTGTTATTCTAAATGAAATAAGTGTCAGAGCAAGTGATGAGTGGATCCTAACTAACGTGCAGATCACTGCCCGAGGTAACAGTTTCAGTAAACAATTACTGGCGAGTAATCAAGAAATGCGAACTAATAAGTGACGCAACATTCAATCAGTAAATCCTCTCCCATGATTGCTTTGCAGACTATTTTCCCTTTCCATGTGGAAATACCATGTCAATGAATTAACACTCACTATTTGGTTTAATTGGCATGCTCACTTACCAACTGTTGCTCATAAATTAGGATTCATGGAACATTTCTAAAAATCTGTCAAACTCTCCAATTTTAGCAGGCAAGAGTTTGTTGAGGCAAACCCGAATGCTCAGTTTACTTTGTGAGTTGAGACGCTGAAAAGCTGGTGGAGTGTCATCCCAGCAGCTGCAGACTGCTATTTATTAGAAAATTGTGAGGATATGTGTGATTCTAAAACTGTCTTTCTCTTTTGAAAATATACTGTTGTTTAAAAAAGAAGTTTAGACCCTCAGTGCAAACACTCTGTCATCTTAATGTGTGACAACCTATAAAATAACTAAGCTAAGACCATCTCTCTTCCTCGTCCTTGAAATTCTTGTCTCCCTTTCTCCTCTATACTCTTGATTCAAAACACGTTTCCGAAGTTACTCAGTTACCCCGCTATTTTTACCATACTATCACTTCAATCAGTCATGCTTCGTGTGTTCCTTCTATCTGAAATTGCAAGATCTAAATAAAAAGTTAAAAAAAAAAAAGTCCAGGCACTGGATTTTCTCCCCCCCACTTGATGCCAAATATCCGGACGCCTGGTGTTAGATACACAGTTTGAATGAGAGACCCAATTTTCATTTCATCTGGACATCAGGATGGGAGAGGGAGAGAGAGAGAACATAAACCACTTTGCTTGTTATTCTTCGAGGTCCTCATCTTGTTCAAGCAGATGACCTCATCCTGTTCTTGGCCTCCTGTCTGCTCTTTTCCATCTCTTTGATCTGTTTTACTATGTTTCTGAAATTACTGAATGATGAATCAATGAACAAATTCCGGTTACTTATTAAACTTCTAGATACATAGAATACATAGTATGGTAGAAATCTGGGAAAGGAGGGAATTCTGACTTGCTGGGGTTTATATTTTTAGGATCTGACGAACAAAACATCAAATGACTCAAGAACATGATAATATTGCATATTTATGGATGCAAAACAGTGCTGAATACATAAACCTGGGCACCGAAGAAGTTTGGTTTAAGATATATTTTTTAAAGTTGCAAATTACAGTTACTGTTGGTAAAAGCAGCTGAGCAGTTAAAGTGAAACTAGATTTTCAGTCCCTGAAAGCTGGAAGTTATTCCGAGGAAGAAAAAAACAAGAGGACTGAAGTATTTTTAGTTTTTTCCCTTGCTCTAGCATAAAGGTATTGAAATCTTATGAGCTTATTTATTGTGCTAATTGCCTAATCCAGTACCATGGGATTCATTTACCGGTTGGCATGGTAAATGGTGGCCACGGATAATTCCACGACGGGATGATTGGTGCTGTTCTCCTGCTACTATTACTTTTCACTCGGAGTAAGGAAGGGAGAATGTTTTTATGGTTATTTTTGCTGACTTTCTGCTCTGGGGGTCTTAACACACTAGATGGCATTGAAACAGAAGTACTGGTAAACTGATTCTTAAGGTTTCATTTCTGACCCTATACTTCAGGATGCCCACTCCCTCATGCCCTCCTTCCTCCCTTCTCTCCTCCTTCCTCTCTCTCCTTCCTCTCCACTCATGCACATCACCAGTGGCATGGAGCAGAACTAGCTTCGCAGGCTCCTCACTGAACACCACCTCGTCCCTGCCCTCGACAACCTAGTTGAGCAGCACAATTCAGTAGAAAACAGGCATTGAAGAGTCTCCAATGGGAAATTTATTTCAAATGAAGAAAATGTGGGGAGAGTTGTATTCTCTAAGTTAAATAGAGAGTGCTCATTTGACCTTGCCTACTCTGTATGATGTCTTAAGTCTGAAAAATGTAGCTCATCTGTCCGAGGTACTTGTCTTGCAATTTGGAAACATTTAATGGCTCAGTCTTTTTTCTCAAAGGACATAGGGAGTAATTGTTGGCTGTCAGTAGAAATCTATATTGTAACACCTTCACTTAAGATGACCTCAGCTCTTTCTCAACCTTTATCATCATAGCAGTAGGACTGGTTAGACCCTGAAAGGCCTTGCCGGGCAGGTGGTAGAATCTTCCTTGGTGAACTCGACAGTCAGTTGGACATCACCTTGCCTCCTTCCCCAGAAGGCAGAAAATGTCCTGGCGGAAGATGGTCCTCTCGTCTTGGGCGTGGGTCTACTTAGGGAGGTGGAATCCACTCTGACTTATACTTATGTTCTGTCTGTCATCACCACGTGGGGCCTTTCAGACAATTATTTCTTGGGCAAGGCCTAAGGAGAAGGGAAAATGCAAATCTACTCTAGCCGTAATCGTGTCTTTGCAAGTCCAGGCTTGGACCCAAATACCTTAGCAGAGACACTACAAATGTCTTGTAGAGTATTATTTTAATTTCTTACAGACCAAAGTCTATTACAGAATGGCTCATCTTGAAGATTTTAGGACATCCTTGTGACTCTTCCTAAAAAGTTGTGTCAGTTCCTTGAAGAACTGCTTAGGCTGGTGGTTTTACCTGTATGGAGAAAACAGAAATAGTTAATGTGTTTAAATATGTATATATATATATATATAATGTTTGTAAAGAGTGAGTCTGCCTAATCATTTTTATTTAAGGAAGAGTCAAAAACACATCATAAAGAAATGGAGATATGATTTTAATTTCCAAAGAGCTAAATGTATGCATTTCTTCCTCTAACTTGGGAGAAGTAAAATCCCTAAATTAAACATATATTATTATCTGCTGCTGTGCAATGTGAAGTCAGTTTACTCCTTGAGGAAAATGCTGTGGTGTGTTAAAACAGTAACTGTAATTGCTTAGATTCGATCTTATGCTACCACAGACAACTGTTTGGTTTTGTCCCATCCTTGTTATATTTTTCACTCAAAGGGGCAGAATTACTGGCTGGTGGATTATGATGCAAAGAGAAGCTCACAGAGGAGTTAAGTGAAAACAAAACAAAACATCTGAAGGCTAACAGATCTCAGAGGCCACAAACAATTGAGTCTCCAGTTGGTTTTCTGTTGCCTCTCTGCTGACCGGTCTCCAGCCACAGGGTGTAAGGGGTAAAGCGTCACCAACAGCCCAGAAGCGAAAAGCTGCAGGAAGTGAATGGGTCTAGCAGAGGATTTAAAAGGACTTTTCACTAGCAGAGGGTGAGTGTTCCTTCCCACAGCAGAAAATTCTCCATTTTCCTTGAGTTAGAAGACTACAGAGAAGGGAAGATAATCTTCTTTGTTTTAAAAAAAAAAAAATGGTGGAATTTACCTTTACATTTTTATGGCAGAGTGAATGCATTTATAATTTGGGGAATGTTATCTCTTCCTATTCAGAGGGGTCAGTTTATGGGACCCTGAAGTCTGAATTAGGTGGATATAGAAAAAAATTTTCTTAATTCTTTCTTTCTTCTTAGTTTTGACTAAGATGTAAGTGGACTCAGGGGTGGAGAGTTATTGGTTAAAAAAGGCAAATGTAAACTCTTTCTGAGAGTAATGCTCCCCGCCTCCCCCCCTCCCCAGTGATGTCAGTAGGCAGCTCTTGGCCTTCTGGTGCATTCCTGTGGGCCTGCACCACAAGAAATTATCCCTAGGGGCATACGTTTTTACTATTGTGGTAATGATTGCCTCTATCCCATATTTATTTAATTTTTTCTCTATATAACCCTATGTGGGTTATAAATATATATGTAATATATAGTCTATATTACATGCACATATATATATTCCAACAAAAAACTTCCCATACATTTACAATTTTTGACCTGCACTATTACTTCTCACTGATTTAGCCTGGCCTGCCTGACTCCATCTCACCAGTACTAGATAATACAGCTAACTTATATTTATTTCCTTTTACTGCCGGAGGAAATCCTAACAATGTTCACTCACCAGGAAAGCCCCAGTTTAGTGCTGATTGTTAATGAACTCTCCCATGAACCTGGCTTTATGGTTGGGAAGAAATCATTTCTCTCAAGAGTTCCATTTCTGTAAACCTTCTTTAAAGTAGTAAGAAGATAGTATGTAGGCAAAACTCAGGTTACTTCAAATATTTGGTCTAGAATTTGCTTTTGAAATCCGGTGGATATTGGAAGTAGGAATTCGAAATCCCCTGGGTACAATAGGTTACTATTAAATTTGCGAATATTTTAAAAGGATTTAATTCAGATAAAAATCCTTAATTTTCAATTTATATCACAGACAGACTTAACCCTGAAAGGCTAGATTATGTGACAATTTCCTTAAGCATTTGAAAAAAAGCCTGTGCTTTTTTTTTTTTTAAAAACGAGTTTAATAGTGATAACGTCTTCTATTTGGAGTAGGGATTTAAGAAAGTGCTATTTTGGATTTACTATAGAGCTTTATTCTCTCAATTTTATTAAAACGTGCTTCTTTTAGTGGCTTACCAAGCTCAGCTAGAAAAGTATTAGAAAGAACATAGCTCTTGGCCCTGCATGTCCCAGAAAGTAGTTGTTCTCTTTAAAAGGTAGTTTTGTGGTCTTTGTTTCAAATTAATGCCCCATAGGTAAGGGTTTACATTTGGTTTATTTTGGTTAAGTATCACTCTTGAGTTTGAAATACAAGTTGCCTGAGAAAAGCTTGTAAAATCTTTTGGGCAGCCCTAACAGCGCTGGTCACGTCGATCAGAAACATATGGGTTCAAATTTCTCTGCAAACACGTGGTTGTACATGTTTGGGAGGACAGTTTGGGGTTTCACTGCACCCCAAATTTGAGATATGTGGCTTCAGGAAAGACTTTCAGACGTGTGGGAGTGTTCTCTGTGGAGCCGTGTTCACTCATCACTTACAGAAACACTTCGAGAAAGCACTGGTTAATATTTTTTGTTTGGGAGAAAAAGCATGGTGTGAATTTATTTTTTATGCTGCTAGTGGTCTCGATGGCTGTCACAAAAATTCTAGTTTAACCAACCGTGTGCCCTCTTTCCAATGGTGAAATATTTCCTACCACCTTGAGCCATTTGGTTTTTGGGAGACCTCACCATTGACAAAATGAAAGATGTGATTTGCTCACTGAACCTCCGTTTCTTGTTCCATCATGTAAGGAATGAGCCGGGCCTGACCACACAGGCTGGTCTGGGTTCAAAGATGGCCAAGAAGAAAGCCTCACATTTAAAAACATTGTTTCAATTCATGTTACTATCAAGCTAGGGAACAAGCAGTGCGGAGACAAGGGTCATGGACAAAAGTGAGTGTATGCAACTATCTGCTGTTATTTTCCCCTTTGGTTTTTTTAAGAAAATGGTCATGAAGTGTGTGGTTCTCTTATGCTTCTGAGGAGTGAAAATCTTCAGAGCAAAGAAACCAGAATGTGCTGCTTTTTGTGCAGAGCTCGGGGGAGCAGACCCGTCCCAGCAATCAGTGGCCCACCCTGTGATTGCATAAGAAAATGTTACTGTGCCTTACTTACCTCTTTCCTACTATCATTCCTTTTATTTCCCTCTTGTTGGGAATCCCACCTCACGTTTCCATGTAGCAGATCCTTCCTTGGCCATCCAGACATTGGATTAGCTCTTTAGAAAGCAAAAAGCACGTCTATTCCAGATAGTAACTCCTGGTATATGAAACCTAAAATTATCTCACGGTATTGTCCACTGGGACCCTCTTAGTCAAAAATGATGACATTCACTTTGATGGAACAAGAAAAACATGTTCCAGAAGCAAATGACATTTAAATTTCTAAACAAGCTGGCAAAATGTGATTCATTGAATTCTGAGTGTGTTTTTTGCTGAAGTGCTTCATCTGAAGGATAACAACACTTGGTTAATTTGGCATGGTAGAAGGATTGAGGTGTTCCATGAAAGAAATTTTCCAGATACTGAAAGAATGCTCAATTTTCAACACTTCATTTTTTAACTATTTTTAGAAAATATTCCTTTCTGAATGTATTTCATGCTTCCCTACCGTTTTTATAGATGGAGGACAATTTGAATTTTTAGCAGGCTCAGAGTCACTATTAAAAATATAGGGAAAAAAGCTGAACGTTTATTAAAATTATTCAGTTATCTCATTAGTTTGATGACACGTATATAACTGGCCCAACTTTTAGAGGAAGATAGGAAAATGGAGACTCAAAGAGGCCAGGTACTTTAGCTCTGGCCTGCCTGACTCCAAAACCCAAGCCCCCTCCTTTATTTCAGAATTACATCTTCTTAGTGCTAAGAAATAAATATGTGGGACAGGTTATAGCAGCTCAAACCTGAGTTTTGCTTTGTGCAAACGTTTTCTGTCCCTTTTTTGAGGAGGCTGACTCATTAGAGGAAGGATGAAAATATTTCTCTTCCTGTCCATGGAGGGGAAACCAGAATTTATGTTTCTAAGTGTTAGGGCTCCATTGTGATGAGACATCAAATTCTTCTTGATGGCTATTCAATACAATTTGAAAAGAAATATTTTGTTTAAGGGCTTTTCTCTTCAAGGGCCCAGAGGGAAAGGTTAGAGGAGAAACAGGGGCGGGGGTTACAGGGAGGTGTGGACGATGGTGGTGCTGCCTTGGGAGCTGTGCCAGTGGGCTCCGGTCGCCATACCAGAATAGCACAGGAGGGGGCTTAAACAGCAGAAATGTAATTATCATCTCAGATCTGGAGGCTGGAAGTCCAAGATTAAGGTGCTAACAGGGTTGGTTTCTGGTTTAGCCTCTCTCCTTGACTTGTGGATGACTACCTTTTCCCTGCGTCTCCAACATGGCCTTTCCTCTTGTGCACGCACTTGTGGTGTCTCTTGTTCTTCTTAGAAGGTCACTAGCACTTTTGGATTCGGCCCCTCCCCCCTCATTACCTCATTTAACCTTAATTACCCATCTCCAAATAGAGTGACTTTGGGGTTGGAGCTTCAATGTACGGATTTTGAGGCAGGGGGCACAATTCAGTCTGTAACTGAACCGATGTAGGAAGTCTGGGGCTGTGAACAGACAATTGGTTTCGTAGTCTTTCTCCAGCGCAGAAAGTGCTTGGGCCAATAGAACCACCATGAAAGACAAAGTTTATGTGCCCAGCAGCTGTAGATGAAAGAAGCATAGTCAGCAGTGAGTGGAGGCATTCCGTGAGATGGCCAGTTGTCTGCTGAGTGAACAGGTCAACCCCCATGGGGTTCAATAGCTTGGGCTTTGAATGGGTGGGGTCACAGAGCTGGTCACACTTTGCACCCCCTTCTGCCCAACCATTTAGCCACGCTGGGTAGATGCCTCATTGCAGCATCCCAGGGAAATTGTGGCAGAGGAGATTCTCTGTACCTATCCTCTGGAACCTTCTAAGACACGATAGTGTATCCTCAGCTGGGGGACAAGGCTATGGTGGGGGGTGCTTTCCAGAGGTTGTACTTCTAGTTCTACTTTAACCAGATAGAACATCATCACAAATGGAGAAGTCCATGACAATCCAATACTGCATTGGAATGGGGTTGTGCTTTCGGGGACTACAGAGCCTAAAATATGTGTCCACAAAAGACTGTCATTGTAAAGAACTGCTAGAAACTGGTACTGCATTTTTCTGGCTCTGTTGTGCTGCTTCGTTCTACACAAAATTGCTCCCATTACATTCCGAGAAAGTTCACTTTTCTGTGGAGTAAAGTGGGTGGCTTTACGTACTGGAAATTTTTTTTCATTCAGATATTTTTCATGTCACATTTGATGCTGAATAGCAAAATTTGCTAGAAGGCTGGTCTAGTTATTCTCTAACAGTTTAAAAGTTAGGGGGAAATTCCTCTTTGTCATGTAAGTTTTAAAGCATATATATTTTAAAAAATTTGGTAATAGTCATTTGGGTTGAGGATGTATCACATTTATACATACAGTGTTCTACTGTCAACTCATTTCACACGCTGACCAATCAGAAGTCAATCTGTCTGCCCACAGAGTGAGATGGGGAGACCAGGAGGTGTCCTGACACGCTGAAACACCTCTGCTACAGTGGGATGGGTCCAGACTCCAGTGTCTAACACTGAAGGCTTGATTCCAATGCCTGGGTTTTTTGTGTGTGTGTTTTGTTTTCTTTTGTTTTTCTTTCTAAAAAAACCTCTGAAGCTTTCTGCAGAAAAAACTTATTTTTCTAAAATATCTCACAGAAATTATATAAAAAATGGGGGGAGAGAGAATGTAGAAATGTAAAAGTGAATAAAAGTGATATACATACTATTTTTACGGTGGCAGCTCTCCCCACATCATTTTCCTGCCAGATTCAACATCATGTCCTTTTCTCTGGAAACCCACTGACAGTCATTGTTGGTGTGCCAATTTCTACTCAGTGGTAGTGAGTCTGTCCCTCGTCGGTCCTTGCACACTCCCCTTGTCTCGGTCCAGCTTGATCTGCCTTACCAAGAATCAGTTTTTTGCATGTGCCCCCCACCCCAAGCTTGATAAAGCTAATTGTATTAGGTGTGTGATTAAACAATATAATTAAGCAGGACCTAAAAATGAGCACATAAGGGAAGAGCACTGTTGCTCTGAAAACTAAGTGGAATGCTTTGCAGTGGTTCAGTAAAAGCTCATCGGTAAAGATGATCGCTACCAATGAATCACAGGCAGGTCAACTGAAGAAGACAAGCCATAAAAATCTGGAAAGATTCAGCACTTAGATGCTTTCACAACTATCTTTGTGATCTCACTTCACTTTAAAGACATAAAGCCCTAGAAATCACGAGCGACGTGTTTAACGTGGAGAGGATGACGTTGGGCTCAAGCCAGAGGACCCGTATCCAGAGACTGGGCCCTGGCCCTACATCCATTCACTGGCAAGGATCGTTCATTTGCACGTTGTTGGTTAAGATGTTTAGAATAGGCAAGTGTTGTTTTTATCTTACTCTTCTTTATTTTTTTTTGAAGATTTTATTTATTTATTTTAGAGAGAGAGAGCACAGGTGGAAGGGACACAGGGAGAGAGAGAGAATCTCAAGCAGACTCCATACTGACCGTGGAGCCTGATGTAGGGCTCGATCGCAGGACCCTGAGATCACAACCTGAGCCAAAACCAAGAGTCAGAGGTTTAACGAACAGCACCACTGAGGCGCCCCATCATCTTACTCTTCTTTAATCAACGTTTTGCCAAGTACAGGTGCTGGCCATATTGGCCAGGAGTGCTGCTTCTGTCCAAAACTGACACGTAGTGTTTAATCAGGGGGGGTACTTCTGTTACAGGACAGGCAGAAGATTCAAAATGATATTGCTGGTGTGGGATTATTGGCTAGAATTTAATAAGGTTGCCAATTACACAATTGTGTAATTTCAGGGTAAGAAGAACCAGCCTCCACCATTCACCACAAGTGAGTATTTGCTGGGGAAATGGGAGCCTGGGTGAAGGATGAGTTGTGGGCAAAGAGGTTCGAAAGTACATGGGCTTTGGGGTACAAGGAGTATACACATATAGTGGAGTAGATCGTATTGGCTATAGGTGAGATAATATATAGATTATTCTATAGGAAATGGGAAATCAAGACAACCCCAGCAAATTTACAGAAAGGCCGGTTCCAGTGCTTGGCTTCAGGTGCACATGTCACCGATGAAATGTGTCTGAGAATGCATTTGGGCTTTCTTCTGTGACATTAAATAACTAAAGCCAGTAGGTCAGGAGTTCTTACTATTTTTGTGCTATGGATGCCCTTTGGCAAGCCCTTCTCAAAGCAATATTCTTAAATGTGTAAAATAAGGGCGCCTGGGTGGCTCAGTTGGTTAAGCGACTGCCTTCGGCTCAGGTCATGATTCTGGAGTCCCGGGATCGAGTCCCACATCAGGCTCCCTGCTCAGCAGGGAGTCTGCTTCTCCCTCTGACCCTCCTCCCTCTCATGCTCTCTGTCTCTCATTCTCTCTCTCGCAAATAAATAAAAATCTTAAAAAAAAAAAAAATTAAAAAAAAATGTGTAAAATAAAATACATAGAATTAAATAAAAACAAGTCCTACTTTAAAAATAATTATGAAAATGAAAAAAGCATATATTTTTGAAATGGTAGTCTTCATTACAAATACACAAAGTAACAAGATCTAATAGAGGGTCTAACTTGTTGAGCACAATGGAATATTTAGAGATATCAGATATGAAATAATATTGATTAATGACGAAGCATCAGACACTGCTGGTGTTACTGAGCTGTGTTGTTTACCTTCATCATTGAAGGGAATGAAAAGGAAGGTACAAGTTTATTTTGTTCTCTACCCACATTCATGGATTTTCTGAATTCCGTCCTTTGAAAGGAAGACATTCAGGCTGAGATGACTTTATGAAGGGTCATGAAAAGTTTTGAATGATAATGACTATTTAGAAGCATTCAGAAGATTCAATAACATATAGAGAGTGACCAATATATATCTTTTACCCTGAGGTTTTCACAGTATTTCAGGAGAAAGAATTTATGAGACCTCCTTTTCCTAAGCCATATATTTTTGGAATGTTGGAAATTTGACAATAAGCACATATTAGTATTAAGAGAAGAAAAATAATGTGAAAAATAAATTTTTTGGAAAGTCTTGTGTTTTGTACTAGCACAAAGAAAGAAAGAATTCCTATCTCTACATAAGAAACTACAGCATGTATGTAACACATTATATTGATACCAGTTGGATACTCCAGTGTAGGTGGGCTTCTGATAATACAGGGTGATGTGGTATTAACAGGGCCAAATTAACAGGAAGCATGCAAATCCATGCATATGACAGTGGTAACCTTCAACCGTGTCATAGCAACAAAAACGACAACAAAAGCAGAAGGCTGAAATCCTGTATGAGGCCATTTAGCTTAAACAGAACGGTTCTGGAAGTTTAGAACTAATGATGATGAGCAACTAAAAAGATATCACTCAAACCATTTAGATTTAAATTCGGGAAACTCCACTGCTTAGTTGTAGTCAGGTAAATCAGCATTCTTTGAAATAAATAAGAAGATTTTTGTTTTTCAAAGGAAAATTTTAGTATTTTAAGCATATTTTAAATGAATTACTGGTGGGGTTCCAGAGGCTTCCATTCAGGCCACCACAACGAGAATCAAGAATTCTGAAAAGTAAAGCAGTTATCTCTTTGGATACATAAGAACAATATATAGGAAGAAAGAGAGAGAGAGAAAGAGGGAGACAGAGAGGGAGGGAGGGAGCAAAGGAGGAAGGACAGAAAGGAAAGACAAGAGACAGGATCTATCTTTCCCTTGATAGGGGATGGTAACTAGATTATAGTAGTTTCTACCTGTAGAATACTAAGGATTTTTATAAGATTCTATTTTTGTGGGCTTAAAAACCAAAATCTTAATGATGTATATGTATTTATTGAGCTCTACTTTGAAGACATTTGTGCTTCACTGTATGTAGGTTATATCTCAATAAGAAAAAGTTAAGTATAAACAAACCTCGAGGGGGGAAGAATCAGAGGAGACTAACCAGGATGGCAGGAGGTCTGGGAATTGATGCCATATATGAAACGACAGGAAGAACTGGAGAAATTTAATTAGAAGGGAGAAGGATTAGAGGTTATGGGGTAATTTACGGAAACAGTTGAAAGGTTGTCATGCAAAATAGGTTGAAAAATTAACATCAAAGAGCCAGGCAAACATATTGCAACTAAAGGATGCAACACAGGGATGACAATTTTTGTGAAGTGAACCAAAGTAATAGCTTGCCTCCATGGAGGTATTCAAGGAAAGACTAGAAACTAGGAGTCACAGGTTTTTGATGAACCCTTAGACGGAGAATCACTAAGATCCTTTCCAGTTTTCGCAATCTCTGGTTCTTTGGTGATCGGCGTGGACTGCAAGAATATTAAGATTGTTGAGAGCTCTGTTTCTTGAAAAGCCCCAAGTGGACCCCAGATTCATCTCTATGAATCTGTAACACACTCTCTGAGTCCCAGGCTTGGGAACAAAGTGAACCATAAATGTCTAGATAATACAAACCTTGCACGCAGCAATCCCTAAATGCATGTGTGTTAAAGAGTAAATGTGAAATAAATTTCTAGAATCTGAGGAAACTTAATAAACAGTTTTAGAGTCATCATCTTGGACTCAGGAAGTGCCAAATATCTGTACATATAATTTTAATAAATAATAAAAATCCAGTTACAATCAGTGTCTCATAAAATGATTTGTAATTGGAGACTGAGAACTTTACTTGAATATTAATATCAGCAATGAATTTCCAAAATTTTAGTTAGGCTGGATTTACATAAAGTGTACATCTAATTATTTGATGTAATACTTAGGTTGATTTGACATTTGAACTATCTGGTGTTGGTTATATTTTATATAAGTTTATGTAGTCAAATACTCAAACATTGAATTTACTTATTTCTCAGGGTTGAACAACTGACTAAAGTTTTTGATGATTTGATAATGAGTCGAAGCATAATTGTGATTACTTGGGCTAGACACTGATAGAAAATAGTATAAAATTTTGAAATTCTAGGGGCGCCTGGGTGGATCAGTCTGTTAAGTGTCTGCCTTCAGCTCAGGTCATGATCCCAGGGTCCTGGGATCGAGCCCCTCCTCCGACTCTCTGCTCAGCAGGGAGCCTGCTTCTCCCTCTCCTTCTGCCACTTCCCCTGCTTGTGCTCTCTCTCTCTCTCTCTCAAATAAATAAATAAAATCTTAAAGATTTTTTTGAAATTCTTCTAATGTAGATATTATTTACTTATCGATTCAGCTCCTTAAATAATAACTTCATATTATTTCAATAGCAGTACTTAGACTGTATCACATGCAAGTTGAAGAGTAAGATCACAGTGCTGAGATTCAAAATGTGTCAGATGTAAAACCATCAGGGATTTGGGCAAGATGAAAAGATGAGACTTTTGATGTGACCTGATGTAGCTGAGTAACTCACAAAGTCACAAGTCAGTTTCTGACTATAAAAGAGACATCTGATCAGATTGTCATGCTCTATGTTTAATGGAGTGTTGCAAGGACTTTGACACACCATTACCCACTATTTACTTATTCAAGGCAGAAACCTACTGGAAAATTGAGTGAAATTATCCATACTTTAACAGCTTTGAGCAGATTGCCTTATGATCAAAATTCCTGAAACACGCCCTTCTGAAGACATAGGTATTAAATACTATTGAGTTCTGTTATAGTACTTTAATCGTCCTGTTTTACAAGATTGCTTCTCTTCTCAGAAGATAAAGTAACATTGTGTGATTGTGGGAGAATTTAATACCCAGAGTTGGATCTGTAATTTGTCAGTAGCTGTGCTATTTGGAGAAATACTATTAGTCCAGAAAGCCAGTTAATTTTCACACTATTCTTTTCTCAACGCAGTCCTGTTTTATTTCCAAATTTCCAACATTTGTTCTTTATTTGGGTTCCTTGGACAGAGTTACCTAGCAAACCAAACATGAACTTTTTTTGGGTTTTAGACTAATTGAAAGGAAACTTTTCCAATAAGACATACAGAAACTCTAACACTCAGTGAACTGTTCAGGTATTATTTTTTAATTAGTTAACATTACAGATCTTCTTTGATTTTATGGTGGGGTTGCATCCTGATAAACCCATCATAAGTTGAAAATATTGAAAATTGAAAATGTATTTAATATACCCAACCTACTGCACACCGTATCGTAGCCTAGCCTACCTTAAATATGCTCAGAACACTTCCATTAGCCTACAGTTGGGCAAAGCAACTAATGCAAAGCCTGTTTTATAACAAAGTATTGAATATCTCCTGTACTTTCTTGAATACCGTATTGAAAGTAAACAGAATGGCTGCATGGGGACAGAAGGGTTGTTTATCCTTGGGATCACGTGGCTGACTGGGAGCTACCCTGCTCAGCATCAGGAGAGAGGATCAAACCACATGTTGGTAGCCCAGGAGAGGATCCAAATTCAAAATTCCAAGTATGGTTTCTACTGAATGCATATGGCTTTTAAACCTTCATAAAGTCGAAAAATCCTAAGTCAAACTGTCGTACGTTGGGGACCATCTATATATGGAAATGTGTTTTGCCTCTGCTTATTGGTGCCGCTGAAAATAAATTAAAGAAGGCTATGTTTAAGGCCCTGCAAGGTCATAATGAACGTAAATGGAGGAGATCATCAACAAGTATTTATGTGAAATTGTTACGAGGAAACTTTTAAAAACAAATGTTTTCCAAAGACCTTTTTAACCAAAAGAACTAAATAAACTGGTTTCCTGACAAATGTCTTATGTATACCATATTCTATTAAATTGGCCTTTATTGGGGCGCCTGGGTGGCTCAGTCGTTGAGCGTCTGCCTTCGGCTCAGGTCATGATCCCAGGATCCTGGGATCGAGCCCCGCATCGGGCTCCCTGCTCGGTGGGAAGTCTGCTTCTCCCTCTCCCACTCCCCCTGCTTGTGTTCCCTCTCTTGCTATGTCTCTCTGTGTCAAATAAATAAAATCTTTAAAAAAAAAATAAATTGTCCTTTATTAATGAATATAATATGCAACAATGGATTTTGAAAAATCCATTTTCCTGTTTTTTTTTACTAAATATTTCAAAACTGATGGCATATTTTTATTTGCTTTAACGTGTTTTTGAAGAAGGGTTTTCAAAAAGGAACCAATTTAATAACAAAGAACTGCTCATGATCTAAAAATTAATCATTGCTATCATGATCTTTGTCCCAGAACAATCTTTTTATTCTAGTTTCCTTATCAGTTGAAAGTCTGGCACACATTGTAAGATAAAATTAATTTTTTCATCATATAGTCTAGCGGCATCAAGATGGGGCCGAAGGTTAATCATATCAGTCAAATACCCAACTTGAGAAAAATTCCACTAGAAACCTCTTTAAATACCAGCAATGACATTTGAAGTAATTGCAAAGCTCAAGCACCAATTTAAATGAAAGGCTACCCCCCTCTGCTATCTTCTCTTTCACTAGTTGAACATTATAATATAAAAAGCATCATTGTACTATCAGGTGAATTAATAATGTGATATTTTTTGATTGCCTATGTATTCACTGGAGAATTCTATTTTCAGTCTAGAGATTTTATGGAAACACCATTTCTAAACACAGTGTACAAACTCCTGAAAGCTGTTGCTTAAAAAATATACTGCTTTAAGGGCCATCAATTTGGAAGGACATCTAGGTCTTGTTTGAGCCATATATTCTGCTTCTAAAGTGACAGTAATAACAGAATTCCTCAGACGGTGTCACCTAATGAGCCTTCAAATGGTCATGAAAGCCATATTGTGATTTCATTATCAATCCAGGGGTTTAAAAGCAGACTACTGTCTTTTACTCGATACATTTCAGTAGACTGAATGAGAGTGGGTGGGAAGAAACAAACTGAAATATGACTTACATTAGCTACTAGTTAAGGGTTTTCATACGAAACAACTTGATAGGTGTTTAATAGATATGACATTTGATGAAGCCATGACTGAATAAACTATTTTTATACTTTTAATATGTTAAGAGGCTCCAGTTAGAGATTGCATAGGATTTTGTGCACTGACTGAGAATAGGTTGCATACAAAGAAAGGAAGAATAAAACAGTCAGTCCCAGACATAGAAATTATACAACCAAATGGAGAGGTAGAAGAGTGAACAGCACCGCTTTAAGGCCATGTTGTGTGGAACGTGATGGATAAATGTATACCTGTCAAAGTAGCTGTGCCTTGCATTCCTTTGAGACCAGAGGCTCGGAAAATATCCTCTCAAATTCAGGTTTGCTGGCTGGACCCCTCCTGTTTCTGGTTCTTGATTGGTGTTCAGCGCCCTGTGTTGAAATGATAATGTGGGGACTCTACTTCTATTTTATAAATAGTATTTGCTTTGTTTTATGATTACCAAAGTAGAATATGCTGAGAATACAACAAATTAAAAATGGAGGAAGGCAAAAAGAAAATTTAACGCAACCCAACCTACCACCAAGGGTTTTGTCTTGCAACAAGTCCAATATACTATTATTTTATTTAAAACAATTCCTTAAGAATGTATTATTCTTTGAGTTGTCTGATCCTCCAGAAACTCCTGGGCTGACCCCAGAGGGCTGATTTTTGGTTTTCTATCTAGAATGCTTGTGCATCGGTCAAGATGCTTTCAGGTGTAAGTGCTAATACCTGACTCAGACAAAGGGGGCTGTCATTTCTTCACGGGACAAGATGGCCAGCCTCCTCAAAGTGGATGGTTTCAGGGCTCTGGTTTCACTTCTTTCTCAGTGTCCCCATAGCTGCTACAAACATCATGAACTTCCACAACCATATCTAAGGCATGCAGACAATGCATCCTGCAAAGAGGGAAGTTTGTGGGATGGGACAGCAGTTCTCTTTTTATCAGGGAGAAACATCTTTCCAGGGAGGTGCCCAAATGACATCTCTTGACTTGGTCAGAATGGGAACATGTGTCTGGTCCTCAACCAGTCACTGGCCAAGTGAAGCAGCATTAGCACAGTTGGCTTAGGTGACTTAGATCACCTTTCCTTCATGCTTGGGGAATGGGAGAGGAGCACACTTCCCCCCACAAACTGGGTTTCTATAAACTGAGGAAGAAAGGGCAAGAGGATGCTTATAGAAAATATGTAGAATCTGCCATAACTCCTCGTTTCAGCTCAGCAAATGGCCATCAGAATCTTGTCACGAGTCTTGTCCCCATCACTTTACCTAACCATAAGGGTCACATTTCTGTTTCCAGGTTAATTTTTCTTTAACAAATTAAGAAGATCTTCTGAAACTTAAAACAATAACAATATCTCAGTTGATTTTTTTTCACAGCTCCACATTTTATACTGTCCTATTTACTAATTTTATGGAATAAAAAAAAAAGAATGAATGAAAGAGAGATTGAACAGAACCTCCAACTCCAGAAAGGATTTCAAGTATTTTACAAATCTATGTATATTTTATAAAATAGCAAAAAATTAAAATTTTAAAAAATTAAAATGACAGACAATGGAAATTTAAGGATTGAAAAATAAAGTACTACAGACATAAAAATGATAAGGTCAGAACACTTCTATATATTTGCTTGGAGTGTGCCATAAATTTTGCCCTAAATTGCTTAGAGGTCAATGGGTAGAGGGTTGTCCTGTCAGTTATAAGATTTCTCCCATGGGTTCCCACTGAGTTCACACTGTATATAATGAATCTCCTCCATTATTAGAATGACCATTTATTTTAGGTCTCTTTCTTAAGACATCTCCTAATATTAGGGTTTCCATAACCTCTAAACAGGGACCCTTTTGAAAGAGAAACAATGTTACCTAATAGGTATCCATTGGGACCATCCTTGCCTAACCATGACGTATGGCTGCCCTCCCAGTATCAGAGGGTGCTATCACTTTAAGGGAAACATCTCTAGTCTATTCTTTCTCTTAATCCCCACAAGTTGGTTCAACCCTTTGGTATTCTGTTTAAATTCTCTAGCTCTTGGGGCACCTGGGTGGCTCAGTTGGTTAAGCATCTGACTCTTGATTTCGGCTCAGCTCATAATCTCAGGGTTGTGAGATAGATTCGAGCCACACATCGGGCTCCATGCTGGACGTGGAGCCTGCTTAAGATTCTCTCTCTCTCTCCTTCTGCCCTCTCCACCTTCTCTCCCTCTCTAAAAACAAAAACCAAATAAACAAAAAGCCCCCAAAATCTAGCTCTTCATTTACCACTTACCTTGTTCCCTTTGGCAAATAGCCTCATCTCCAACTTCCGGTGTAAAATGAAAATGACTTGGCATAAACTCCTCCCACATGAGCTCTCCTTTTCCTCTAGGTGCCATAGTCAAGTTTTCTTGTGTCCTTCTCTTCTGTCACAATGTGAATGGACCCCTGGTCCTTCTTCACCACTGTCACCTCTCTAAAGAAACTTGGCTATGACAGTAAGGACAGAGTTTTCTGTGCTTATCATTTTTAATTCTTCACCCCCCTTTCCCTTCTCTGTCTACTATCTTATGGCTTGTGCCCCTAACTCTCCACAGAAAGTACAGGAAAGCCCACCCATCACAGCTCAGGGGCCGCTTGTTAGCCCTTGACATTCAAGGTCCCTTTTAGACACTCAGTATTCTTGGTCACTTTCTCCTTAAAACTCATGCCTTCTTCAGATTCTGGAACATTCCACCTGCTCCTTTTCCCTTTTTCTTCCCCGACCATGACTTCTGGTTTATCTCTCTTGGATGTCTTTTGTCTGTCCCTTCTATGTGGCATTCAACACAGTGAGGGGCAGTACATCCTGCTGGTTAGCATGCAGACTGAGATCCACTCACATGGGTCTGGTTCCTCGCTGAGCCATTTACTGTATGTGTTACCATACATAGAATACTTTACCTATCTGGCCCTCAGCTTCTTCAACTGTAAGAAAGATGACAAGGATGTATTTATCTCATATGTTTGTTGTGAAGATTAAGTGATTAAAATACGTAAAGCACACCGAGCTCCATACAGCTATTAATTTAAGAACAAAACAAACAAAAACCAGGTTTTCCCTCTTAATTCTGTTTTCCTCGTTTCTGGTCTTTGTGGATGAACTGATTGTCTCTATAAGTATATGCTGGTACACTGGGACCACCTCCCTTCAAGCCCACACCTCCTTCCTGAGCAGTAGGGCCAGGCTGATGGATGGGTATCTTCACTCACCTCCCACTCAGTCATCCAAAATGAACTCATCACCTCACCAGAACTGTTACTCTTATTTTATTTTCTTTCTTGGCAAAAGGTGTCCAAATGCATAGACTGGAATCCTGGGAGTGATTTTTCATTCCCCCTCCTCCTCGTGTTCAATTAGTCATTGAATCCTGTCATATTCACTGACATAATAGCTCTTGCATCTCCTGCCTTCTCTCCACTCCCTCTGCCCCTCCCTAGACTGGGACACTCACTAAGTCGTGCTGGGATTACTGGATCAGATCCTCATTAGTCTCCTGGCCTTGGATCTTACTCCTTGTAGTTCCCCTCCACGGAGCTACCAGAGGGATTTGACTTGACGAATAGCTGATCAGGTTACTCCCTTTTTTAAAAGTGATTCATAGTCTTCAGGATAAAGTCAAAGCCTCTAGCATGGCATGCCTGATCCTTTGTAATCTGTATCCTCCTCCTCCTATGGCTTTGTTTTTGACACTTTTTCCCTTGCAATGTACACTTCAACCAAATTGATGTACATATGCAATCAATAGGTTCTAATCCCACTGAATTAACTTCAAGGTGAGCTTTTATCGAGGGAATGTCTTCTCTCACTGATACAGTAAACCAAATGATTGCTTGTCTAAATGTTTATGTAGCACAATTGAATTGTATACAGTTTATTCTGAATCTTTTAATTTAATTGAAAGAATATCATTGGGGAAATTATCTCTGTGTTAATTTTATACTTGATATTTGATTTATTAATCAGTACTCTGTATCAGAGTACTTAGAACATTATTTCACAAAATTAAAATTTCTAATTCAATTTTCTTCCATTGTAAGATTTATGTTGTACCTGTCATTTCTACCAAGTCTGTTTTTCTCTCAGTGAAATTTTTAGATTAAAATTTTACCATCTCTAGGTTGAGCCCTTATTAAATTTTTAATTTTGTTCATTATAATTTTCAATATTTTTCATTATGAATTGAATGAAAACCTTATTACGTGTATCTTCATTTAATTCAGGAGACTATATTAAACAATTCTCACAGGTATTGCAAGATTGTCCAGAATGGTCAGATGATCCATTGTGTTGATCATCTGTTTCTTTTTTTTTTTTTTTAATATTTTCATTTATTTATTTGACAGAGAGACACAGTGAGAGAGGGAACACAAACAGGGAGAGTGGGAGAGGGAGAAGCAGGCTTCCCGCGGAGCAGGAAGCCCGATGCGGGGCTCGATCCCAGGACCCCGGGACCATGACCTGAGCCGAAGGCAGACGCTTAACCGACTGAGCCACCCAGGAGCCCCGATCATCTGTTTCTTTTATGTGTATCCTACCATTTTGTCTACTACATACTTACAGTCCAGGTTTTGGCAGAACAGAGAGAAAGCAACAGAGTGAAAATGGCAGCATCAAAATATCAAAATACTATGGTCAAAATGATGGGTTGAAATGGGAGGGTACAAGTGTCCTTTTTCTGTATCTGCTGTACCAAGGATGTGTCACTCTGGTCATCACCGGTTTTTTCTCTTCCTAGAATGCCTCTGTGCCAGTCAGGATTCATTCAATTGTGAGTGAAGAAAACCCGATTCAAAGACACCTAATAAAAATGCACATTTATTGGCTAACACGATGGCTTTTCTCTTTTAGCCTCTGTGAGGGAAATCTCAAGAAGTGTTTCTGATTGGTCCACTTTTGGGCCACGTGCTCATCCGGAAGCAATCACTGTGGCCGGAAGGATGGGTTACCTGCCCACTGCTGTGGGGGGAGGGAAACGGGGGGGCGGGGGGAGGGTGGTGGAGCAGCGCTCAGCCCAAAGAAGGATGCTGTCTCCGGACACAGAAGAAGGGATGCTAGAGATAGAGCCGCAATGTGCTGCCCCTTCTGCTTGCCTCTCCTATTTGCTGCCCAAACACCTTACACAGTTTCTCATAGCTAGTATAACAAGCCATTGCAATTCTTCTTAAACTCGATGGTCTCTCCCATTAGCTGGGAACAGCTCAAGAGGCAGACAATTCACTGTTCACTGTTGTGCACCCCTGTTTACTCGATATTCCACAAAGGGCAAGTGATAAACCACATCTGTGGAGAAAGGAAATGAGACAGGGACAGTCCGGGAATTCACTGTTTCCTACCAGTGTATGTCTGACCCATGAAAGCCCATTCTTAATCACCTACCTCCACAGTGGAGATTTTGTGCATCTCAAACTCACCTGACACATTTGCATTTAATTTCAAAGATGAGAATTACAACTGATTATGAAATGACTTAAGAAGATAGGAGGAAAAATTAAAAAGTAAAGAAAAGCCCCGAGTTTGGCAGTTTTTGAGCCTCAGAAAGTAACCAATCAAGGTGCCTTGATGAAGAGAACAGGATAGAAGTTATTTTTCTTTCTAGTTGCTTGAAATACTATGTACCATGGGGACACCATCTTTTTGAAAGATAGTCTAGCAAAACGTTAAATTTGGGGAATGAATAGGGCTACGTTATCACCAGGGTTGATAAAATGCAATGATGATCGCCCATTTTAGACAGAGGTAACATTTTTGCAACCATTTGTAAGTCATTGCCACAGAAGGTGAAGCCGCCGATGGAAATCAGGGACCAAGGAATAAAGCCGCCACGGCTCGAGATTTACAGCGCTGCCAGGGGGTGAGCTCAAAGGTCACTCCTGAATTAAGTTACCTTTGTATAACTTTCTGTTCTGGGTGTGAAAATCCATGGGATGGTGAAGTCCATTAAGCTCCACTGACAGCAAGAGGGCTTCATTAATTCAAGAGTGGGAGTAGGTTTGCCTTGCTGCAAAAACCCTGTGGGAATTCTATGGGCATGGTTAGGTTCTGCGGGCCAAAGGGAACGCTAAAACAGAAGGTAGTTGTGGAAATGAAACGGGAGATTAGGACACTCTGCCTAAAAATAGTCATTGCCTGAACAGGCCGTGTCATAGGCAGGGAGAAATCACATTTGTCATGGTGTACAAGGGCTCTGTGATAATTACATGGCGACAGGAACAGGCAGACCGCTCCTGGCATACGCTGGAGAGAGACCCCAGGTAAATGCGATGTAATGGCAGCTGATGTCATTGCCCCAGGTTGCAGACGAGCAGGCTGGACAAGCTGGCATGGCTTTGCCAGGAGGCTGCAGGCTGCATACGGCAGGGGGTGGAGCTCCTCATTGGGGGAA
Source organism: Leptonychotes weddellii (assembly GCF_054177405.1). Lineage (NCBI taxonomy): Eukaryota > Metazoa > Chordata > Mammalia > Carnivora > Phocidae > Leptonychotes > Leptonychotes weddellii. The sequence goes on along the minus strand of NC_138371.1, from coordinate 171,024,357 downwards.
TTTATCATTCCTTGAAGCCAGAGCTTTGATAGGAGCAGAAATACTCCATTTTCTCTCCAAGGTGAAATTAGGTGAGGCTGCCTCCATGGCTTAATATCTTAACACATGTATTTAACTAGTAGGTTACTAAATAAGAGAGTCACGCAGCTGTCATGGTGAAAGACGCATCTAGAATGAGAGGACCCTGTCCTCCCTTGCTCATGAACACAGAGCCAAAACAACCCTTGAAAATGCCTCCTGTGAATGGTATTTTCCAGAAAGGGGTGTTTCTGTTGGAGAAGATTTGAAGGGGGTACATGTGGTGTTGGGTGAAATCTAAAAATAGGAGAACTGGATTAGGAAGGGGGGGTCATCTTTTGGAGAGACCATCCTGTAAGGATCTAAGTCTTAATGTGCTCTTCCTTTTTGTTGTAGAAGGAGAAGTTCAAGTCAGGTAAACTTCAAGTTTATCACTTTCTCATTGGGTTGACCTTCAGGAGCTAATCCTGGGTGTGCATTATGGCCCCACATAGGCCTGTCGGGGGCAAGAGGACAGGGGACAGGGTGACGGAGCAGGTCTACAGCCTGGAAGGGGACCGAGGAAGTCTATGAGAGGAAATCATTCTGGTTATTAAGTGCTTTGTAAGTTGCGAAAGCTGTATCTGGGCTAAATTTGATATGTAAATATAGTCCTTTATCCTGGTATACTTCATTGTATTGGAGAAAGTGGGAGACATAAGCAGAATGAAGCAGAGCCTGGGATATTTTCTGCATCTGCTGGCCGGGACACTCCATCCGGAAGATCTTCTTCCAGTGGTCCTCTGAGGGCCAGTCCATGGTCCCAGGTGTGGCCTGCAGCCCCCATACCCCACCCTTGTGCTCTGGAGCCCTTTCCCTCCTGCTCTGTGAGACCTGACTGAAGCCACTTCAGCAGCTTCACCACCCCTTGGGTCCTGTGTGTTCTGCTCAACATTTGGACACTTTTCCTTGTCTCTTGATTACAAAATTCTCTCCTGGATTGTTTTCCTCTTCAACAGCTGCCTATATGCTGCACACACTTCCTACCCTGTTGTGTGTGTGTGCTGTTGGATGGCGGTGGGATGGGGGCATCTTGAAATGGCAGGGATAACCCTCAACTATTGGCTTATTGCAAAGATGCTAACCATGTGGGAGAACACGCACTGTCATCTGCCAACATGAAGTCTACTCCATTTCTATTGTTGGTAGTGTTTGCTGTGAACCATTCCAGAGTTTTCCTTTCATACATATATGCAAATATATGCAAATGTATACGAATAGCCACACTTTTTAAAACATAAATGAGATTACTTTATATATGTTGTTCTGCAATTTTTTTACTTAAAAATGCATCATGGATATCCTTCCATGTTAACAATGCATATACACCTCATTCTTTTAAATCCTCATATAGTATGCATATCTCACTATTTATTAATTACTGATTGATAATTTTGACATTATTTTCAATTTTAATTATTGTAAAAGGTGCTACAATGAACATCTCTGTTCATATATACTTATGTACGTGTATATGTATGTGTGTGTATGTATTTTTTCCTATAGGCTAAGGTCCTACTAGAAGAAATGCTGAAGTTAAGAGTATATGAATTAAATTAAAAAATCTGGGGCTCCTGGGTGGCTCAGTCAGTTAAGTGCCCAACTCTTGGTTTCAGCTCACGTCATGATCTCAGGGTCTCGAGATCAAACCCCTTGTCGGGTTCTGCAATCAGCTGGGAGTCTGCTCCTTTCCCTCTCCCTCTGCAGCTCCCCCCCCCGCTCATGCTCTCTCTCTCTCTCTAAAATAAATAAATACATCTTTAAAAAAATCACATAAATTGTTTCCATAGAAGTACATATGCTGTCACATTAGTTGATAAAGCTATCAATTTTCCAAAGCAGCCACTGAAACTAGATTTATCATTTTAATTCTTGCCAATCAGATAGAAGAAAACAGTTGTGTCCTTGTTGCTTTAATTTATATTTCTCTCATAGTTTATGAGCATCTTTCTAAAGGCTTGTTTATCATTTGTACTTTTTTCTGGGAATTGCCTTACCATATTCCTTGCCCACTTTTTATACTGAGTTCTTTTTCTTTTTTGCTGACTTGCAGTAGCTCTCCACATATTATGGGTATTAATTCTTTGTGATCTATATAACAACTTAAATCAACAAGATATTATCTCATATGGTTATGTGAGCTGCCCCGGAACAGCTCTGAGGTTTTCTTGCTTAGTCTTTCATGTCCTTGCAGTCAAGTATCTCCTGAGAGGAGAGTCATCTAAAGACTTGACCCCACCAAGGCTCCCACACAGGGTGGCAGTTAGTGTTACTGTCCCTGGGAGCTCTGCTGGAGGCTCAGTTGGGGCTGTCAGTTAACATGTCTACACATGAGTTTGATTTAATTTACTCTGTCCATGTGGTTTGGGCCCCTAGAGCATGGTGGCTCCTTTCCAATACAAGTGGTCCAAGAGGCAAGATGCACAATGGCCAGTCTCTTAAATCCTGGGTATGAAAAGTGGCAAAGCATCACTTTTACTATAATCTGTTGTTCAAAGCAGTCAGAGAGCCCACCCGAATTCAAGAGAGGCAGCAGGAAGAATATTGAAAAGAATTGTGACCCACTTTAATCCATCACACTCCATTCTCTTACCACAATTATTTACATATTTACAGATTTCCCACATGCAAAATTTACACTGCTACCCTCCCCTACTGCCTAATGCTCCCCTCCCCCCACACCTAAAGCCTCACTTATAGCCTGATAGCTTCAAGTTCAAGTTCAAAGTTCAGGCTTTTATCATTTAAATCAGGCCCAGGTGTGAATGAGGCTCCTTGGGTATGGGCCCTCTCTATTTGAAGACCTGTGAACCAAAGAGGCAAGTTATCTCCACACACACATTAGACATACAAAGTTGAATAGGCATAGAGAAACCACAAATGGCATTCCCATTCAAAAGTGAGGAAAATAGGAGGCACGTGGCAGTCATTGGTCCATAGCAATTATGAAATCCAGCTGGGCACATATTGCCAATTCTTTGAATTGTTCTGTTTCCTGGGAATGATTCTCCATGGTTTTTGGCTTTGGGCCCTGGTTTCTTGTTTCTTCCTTCACGTCATCTTTCTTTTTCCATAAAATATAGACTGTTCACATCTGAATGTTTCCTCTGCCCTCTTTCTGCCCATTGTAGTTTGGGGAGGGGGTATCCAAAGGCCCTTTTAATTTTGTCCTACTCCACCCCCATCAGTCAAAGCTGATATGATTCTCTTTAAAAGTTTGTAGACTTCTTACAGATGAAATTATATGTCATTAGAGAAAAGCCATACTTGCATTTTTCCAGTGTAAGCTATTTATTTGAGCCAAGAGTCAGGGGGCTGTGGAACAATATTCTTGAGATTTTCAGGAGGTTTTTGCTTAGTTGGAAGTGTTTTTGAGGCATGCACTTAAGACTCGTATAGTACCTATTGTCTAAGAGAGAAGATCTATGGGTAGTGACCTTAGGATTATTTGAGGTCCTATTAGGTATACCCATAACACTCTGAGGACTCACCAGAAGGTAGTATAGCACACTATTAAAGTCATTACTCTGAAGCCATGCTTTACTGATAGTGCTCTGGGTTTCATACTTGTCCTGAAGCCATTTCTTATTTTTTGATTCTTTTGACATCTGGAGCAACTCAGGATGAGAAATAGTTTAATTTTCTATCTCAGTAAGTGCTGTCTTCAATTTACTTTTTTGAAATTCAACTTGAAAACTCAACAGTTATTTTTAAGAAGAAATAGATGAGCTATCTTTTTCACACGTGATTAAGAAATAGTTGGCACATTCAGTATTCTGATTGGAAATATCCTTAGCCAGATGCATCAGTGCATTCAATATACTTTCTATTTTCCACATTACAGTTGGTGACAGTGTTATCTAGCAGGGTCACCTTACTCTAACCTCCAGCACAATTAGATTCACTCTCATCAAGGCCCATCAACAGTTGTCTCAAGGCTCTTCTACCTTCTCTAAAAGTGTCTTCAAAAGTGTCTCCACCATTGGGTCCCAGAGATAATGTCACCTGTTTCAGAATTTATGGAAGCACCCCATATGCAGTACCAAATGTGTTCCAATTATCTATTCTTGCTTTAAAAAAAATACTAAAATGTAGTGCCTTAGGACCACATATAATTCCTATCTCTCACAATTCTGTGGTTGCTTGGGCACAGATGGGTAGTTCTCACTTGGAAACGCTGAGCTCAGGACTTGGGACCAGAGTTATCTGAAGGCTCGACTGGGCTAGATATCCAGGCCAGCTGGCTGTTGGTGTTAGCTGTTGGCTGTGGACTCTTTTAGTGCTCTTGGCAAAGGCGTCCACAAGTGGCTTCTCTATGTGACTTGGATTTTCACAGCATACCAGCTTAGCTCCTGTCCTAAGATACAGGAAGTGGAAGCTCCCATTCTCTTAAGGCTCAGGCTCAGAAACTGGCTTAGCATCACTTCCAGAGAATTCTATTATGCAAGTAGTAAAAGAGCTCACCTAGATTCAAGGGGAGGGATCATAGAACTTACCCTTCAGTGGGAGAAGTGCAATAAAGTGTGGTCATCTTCAATCTGCCTGGTGTGTTAATAATACTTAATCTCAGACCATACATTCCACCTTTTTGTTTTTTTAGTGGCTTCAGAATTTTGTGTTTTGTATAGGAAGCCACCCATACTCTGAAATTCTAAAGAAAAATATTCTTGTATCTTTCACTGCCGCATGAATTCTCTTTTTTCACTCTCTACCTCTTTTAACCATTTAGAATTTATTTTTGTGTACGATTTGAGGTGGAAATCCAACTTTAGTTTTTCCAAATAAAGAACAAATGATGCAACACCACTTAAAAATAATCAGTTTTAAAATGTTTGAATTTTCATATTATAAAACCTTTTGCATACATAAGTCAGTTTCTCATTCATCCACCTTGCTCCATTGATTTCTTATTTCTGCACAAATAAGACATTGTTTTAACTTACCTTGATTTATATATTATTTGATTTTAAATAAATCCCCCTTGGGGCCCCTGGGTGGCTCAGTCAGTTAAGTATCTGACTCTTGGTTTAGCCTTAGGTCATGATCTCAGGTTCATGAGGTTGAGACCTGAGTCAGGCTCCACTTTTAGCGTGGAGTCTTCTTGAGATTCTCTCCGTCTCTCTCCCTCCCTCTCTGCCCCTCCCACCCCCCCCCACTTGCACTCATGTATGTGCTCTCTCTCTCTAAGATAAATAAATAAATACAATCTTTAAAAAAATAAATAAATCCCCCTTTCCAGTGGTCTTCATCAAAAGATATTCTTCCAGATACATTTTAAAATTAGTTGTCAAAATTTGTAATAAGAAAATGATAAAAAAATTTTTAAATTATGATTATTATTATATTTACTTGGAATTTGGTAAATTGATTTATAGAGAAAAATTTTTTTCTTGCTTGCTTTTATAATATTTTATTCAGGAATTTCTCCCTCTCTGATCTTAAGTTCTGAGAAATTTTCTTTCCTTTCACCTTTTAAAATAATTTCTTTTTCTCAATTCTCTGCTCATTGTCTTTTTAAAAACACCTCTTAGATATATGGTTGAACTACTGGATCTATTATTTTTGTTAAACTTTTCTCTCAAAAAATAATTTCACATTTTCTATGTGTTTTAGAAGAATCACTGTTCCATGTACTTCTGTTTATTTATTTGATTCATCTGTGTTTCTCCACTTCTCAGATCATTAAAAAAAAAATTTTAAATCATGTTTCTAATTTCTTGGAACACTGATTAACTTGTTTTTTTGTAGTATCCTGTTGAAAGCAATTGCATGTGATTTATCTTTTCAAATTTGAAAATAATAACTGGACTCATTTAGAAGTTTTTTTGTTTGTTTCATTAACACTGCTTTAGGAATTATTTGCAACATACGTGATAGGCAAATAGTTCCTATTCTTAATATATAAAAATCTATTGGAAAGTAACAGTAAGAAGATAAAATTTCAGAAACAATGGGCAAAGACATGAATAGGCAAATCATTTCAGAAGAAACGCAAAAAACCAATAAATAAACATATGAAGGGATGACCAAACCAAATGATGAATTTATGCAAATTTAAGCAATGAAGTGTCTTTTTTTCACACAGATGGGCAAAAATGAGAAATATGATACAACAAGGTTGTGTGGAATCAGGTAAGTCTCTGCATAGTTAGTTGCCATGTGTATTTTAATACAGCTTTTCTTCAGAGGACTATTTGACAATAACATGTATCGATATTTAAGATGTAAGTGCTCTCTGACTTACTAATTCGCCTCTAAGATTTATCTTAAGGAAACAGTCTGACAAGTTCCAAAAGATATATGCACAGGGGTCGGTAATGTCAACCTGTTAGTTAAAAGAAAGAAGAAAGAGAGAAAGGAAGAAAGGGGGACACAAAGAGAGAAGGAAGGAAGGAAGAAGAACTTAAAGTCTAGTAATAGGAATTCAGTTCAATATATTTCAGTCTATCCATTAAAAAATGAAATATATTAACCTGGAAAGGTGTGTATAATTTTGTGACAGAATCTCGGTGGTGATCTCCTTTTAAAAATATATACATATGGGTGCCTGGGTGGCTCAGTCGTTAAGCGTCTGCCTTCGGCTCAGGTCATGATCCCAGGGTTCTGGGATCGAGCCCCGCATCGGGCTCCCTGCTCCGCGGGAAGCCTTCTTCTCCCTCTCCCACTCCCGCTGCTTGTGTTCCTGCTCTCGCTATCTCTGTCTCTGTCAAATAAATAAATAATAAATAAAATCTTTAAAAAAATATATATATATATACATATATCTGAATAAAAAATGAGGATTTCTACAAAACGTATCAATTCTGGTGGTTATTTCTGAGAGTTCAGACTAAGAAGAAACATCTACTTCCTATTTTAATCACTATTTATACACTGTTTGATACATTTGTCAATAAACATGCTATTTTATAATCAGTCAAGTGACCTGTTTCTATTAAAAACCCCATACATACTTACCACAAAAATGTTCAGAAAATACATGAAGGCATAAAAAAGGAAGTAAAAAATGACCCACATTCTACACACTGACATGCTGTCTTAATGGCTTAACACTTCCTTATTTGTCTTTCGACGTATGTGCACTGACACACACAAATTTACTGGAAGGACACACAGTCAACATACCCTTCTTACTTGTTTTTAAGCTGGGTTTTACTGAGTAGAACCTGCTGTACATCTTCCCATGTCGCTGAAGGTATATATGTATCTCCATGTGCATCACAACCATGTACACCTCCGTAATAGAGCGTACTCTTCTTGTATTGTATTGTGACCCCCTCTTTGGTCTTCTTGACTCCATGCCTGTCAAGGGCTTCCACTCATCCCTGTCCTCCTCCCACACCCGTGTCCCGAGTGCGGTGTCCGACCCAGAAAGGATTCTCCACATTTTCTGTTGAGTGACCGAGTGGATAAGCAAATGAGTGAGTGACACAATCCATCAAAGCCCATTTAACTGAGCACACTGAGACTCAGCCATCATGTGCCTTTGGGAAGATCATACATTTCTCTGCGGTTAGTTGTCCATCTGGAAGCTGAGAGTAATAAATGCCACATCACAGGAAGTTTAAAAGGATGAAAGAGATAATATTTATAAAATACTTAACTTCTTTAGAAGGAAAATCCCCACCAAGCCCAATGTGTATACTATTATTATTGATTCTCCGCAACCCCATCAATCACACAGAGGATTCTCTGGCTCGTGTTTTCTCTCGGCAGCTGGATTTCTAACAGTTCTTTCCATTAACGTATTGCAGGAAGTGAAGATGAATACTATTCTGTGTGAACGTTACACCTTCCGTAAAATCGCAGAGTTTCTACACTAATTAAAAAGGTGATATATTTTTAATCCTCCTAGCATCTCGCTGAGTTAGGGGAGGGAAGCTATTATTATCCTAATTTTGCAGCTAGGGAAACCAACATGAGAGACACTCTCTCGCTCAGTAGTAGATGGAAGATGATAAATAAAGGCAGAACTTGAATCTGCATCTTTTGGTTTTCATCCTTAAGCTGATGAGCTCAAAATAAAATCAAGCCTTAGAATGCAATAAGCTTTCTTGAGTCTGTGAGAAAAAAACCCAAAAAACAATAACCTTTTTCCCCCCAAACAGTATCAAGTTATAGAAATATAATATTTACTATGAAGCTATTCAGACAGTAATTTACATCAATGAAATTGCCCCATTATACTGCTTTTTATCAAAAGCATGTGGAGGAGGGTGAAGGGGGCTAGAGAGCCCCTTACATTTGGGTTTTTAGGTCGGTGTGAAATTTTAAAACATGTATGGTGATATATGAGGCTGAGCTCGTACTTTTTTGAAATGCTAAAATCAAAGCACTTCTTTATTACACTGGCAAATAATTTTACTTTGTTTTCCTCCATGATTAAAACAAATTTCCCGTTAAAAACAAACTAATATAGTATCACTGATTTCTCTATTAGTTACACAAATATTTATTGATCAGTGACGCTGTGCCAGACACCCTGGATGTTGAAGATACTAAGATGAACAAGAAAAGCGAAGTCCCCTCCCTTCTGGAGCCTACATTGCAACCAGGAGGTAGAATGAGCGAAGAGCAAATAGAATAATTAAAAGTCCTCCAAAAGTCCTTTAGTGATAAGTATCATGAAGAAAGTAAAGCTGAGTGACATTTGGAGAGGTATGGAGGAGCGGGCTGAGAGAGGGTGCTCTGAAGAGGGACCATCTTGAGCAGAAACCTGCGTCTTAATGACAGGAGCGCCGTCGAAACTCTGAGAAGAATATTCTAGGCAGAGGGAGCAAAAAATCCTAAGGATCCCATTTCCTCTGCCTAAAGGGCTTTTCTTTTTCTCATGCATCTTTGAAGATCAGCCCCCACTGAACTCTTAACCTTTCCTCCTTCTTGGTGCTCTGTTCTCCTTTATGGTTCCTTAGGGGGACGGGGTCTGCACCACTCTGCGCTCCAGGCACCCACGGTGCAAGGGTTTGGGGCACGCTCCTGGGGTCCATGGAACCTAGGACAGAGCCTGACACAGAAGCTGCTCCATAAAGCTTCCGCAAAATACTCAGAACACAGACTTAACGTTGGGGCCCAAGCCCTTTACAACCTTGCTGATTCTGAAACCGTTGTGTGCCGCACAAAAGACGTGATAAGAGGTGAGCTGACTGTTGGAATCAAGCATTCTGATGCTTCAGTGGCTCTTCTTATCTTGTTTTATTTGCCAGTTTCTGTTTGGCACCAAGTTGAGGACGGGACGCAGGCAACACCTTACGAAAACAATGATTTCTTCCTGAAACGTCACTGGTTTCTGGAACATGCTCTTGGCACCATGTGGGGACATTTCAACCCTGGGAGGCAATAGATTATGTTTTATGCTCTCAGGGCACACCACTCCCTCTCCGAGTCTTAGACACCACAGAGAAGAAGGGGACGAAACCAATTGTCACTTTTTGCGTCAAAAACACCAGTTTGTTGAGCCACAGTCAGCCAATTCTCTCGTAAGCCTGTTCCTAATTTCTGCATGTCCCTTTCCCATTCTGGCTTTGTTTGGAGAGTAAAGGAAGTTTCTAAATATTTTGAACCCCAGGGTCCTTTGTGGCATTCTTGGGTCTTCTCTCCTTTCACTGAAACATAAAACAACCCACAATTGTTTGCTTGTATAAGCCTTTCTCTTTTATATACATGCAGTAGGATTGGGCATAGTTCAACAAATCGGTCCTCTCCCAGCTTCTGTCACATTCTTTCTGCTGTGAAAGGTGTAGAATGGTCACAAGAAACATCCATTTGGAAAACGGAGCCAACCCAGATGGGTTATCTCAAAGACGTTGCCGGCTTCACGTTCAAGTTAGACAAGCTGCAATTAGAATCTTACCCCATTTGCCTCCTACGTCCCTAATAGGGTATCCTTGGTAAATGATAATTAAGTCATGGCTTTGAGGCACTCCAGTGTGACTCTCACAAATGGGCCAACTTATTCCAACAAATTCGTATCCAAACGTTCCTTTGATCCCACCTGCAGCCCACACCTGTTTTGCTGTCGCTCCGGCTAGGCAGCCTGCAGGATGGTGCGCGGGGCCTTTCTCCTGCGCCACCCCCACCTTGTTCCCCGGGAACACACTCACCTGTTGCCCTAGCCCCTGTCCCCTGCTTTTGATCTTTAGGCCCTGTGGAAACTGTTGCCTGTGACAGAATTTTGGTTAGGCCTCATTGCCTTGGAATGCAAGCTTCAAGGGTTCTGGAAATTTGATAATGACTTGATACACGTTCCTGGGTCGGGGGGGGTGGGCTGGTATGTTGGGCTGTTTCAAAGATGCTATTCCAAAACTCTATTCTTCTAGGGGACTGGAGATGAGGCTAGCCCATAACTCCAGAAGTTGAAGAATCTTCCAGAGGGTAGTGTGAAACTCATTCCCATCCCCAGATTTATCACCGTCTGGATCCCACTCTGCAAAGACAGGCTGACTCCCCACGGTTCTCAGGCAGTAGGCTTACCTCCCTCCTTGCAAACAGGTGGGACATCTATATAAAAGTGGGGCTTCGGGCATTGAATGGGACTAGGAATATTTTTACAAGAAGAAAAACAACACAGTTGACCCTTATTTAAACTGAATCAGCAGATAAGGTGAAAGCTCTTAAAAAAATGTTTTAAACGGGCCACCTAAAATGTAAGAGTTGTTTGCCAAAAGCTACATCTGACTCGAATAAGCAAATCTGGCATAGAGAGTCTGTGCGTGTAAAACAAAATCCAAATGTGAGGACGCATACTTTCATGGCACTCAACTATAGCAATCCGTATCTTATTTGTGTGTATCTTTGATGTCTATTATGTTATGTCGTCTGAAGTGATTACATTGCTTTTATTTAATAAAAATTTTAAAGTTGTTTTAAGTCTCTGAATGGAAAGATAAAAAAAAAAAAAAAGCCGAATTCTTATTTGCTACATCTCGGCTTTTATGTTGCAAGCAGTTTATGTTGAAGTTCTTAGTCTAAACAATCTACAGTTTTCTGGATTAAGATCAAGTAGGAGAAAGATGCAAATCTTAAAAGCACCATTAGACAAGTGCTCCTGCTATTCACGGGGTAAATTAGACATGTGTGGACTCTCACTGCTGGGGAGGACAGGGAATGTTCCGAAGCGGGCAGAAGGTGAGAAACTCTAGGGCAAGTTACTGGAGGCAGGGGGGACTAAATCTGCTCCCAAACCAAAATGCCCACCAAGGCAGGCATGCCCCTGCACTTGAGCAAGGAGGGAGCACAAACCACCTTTCAAGTGGGTCGGGGTTGGGGGGGGCGGGGATGGGTGGGGAAACAAACTCATTTGCTGTCTGTCTGCTGATGGGAATTGTAGGAAGGGCTGTGGTTGCTGACAGAGCAGTTCCCCATGAATTTAACTATTATTTCAGGTTTCTATCTTTTCCTCTTTGGTAGGAAGATATTAAAAATAAGTCTCTGGCAAAAAGTACAGAAAAACACAGAGCCTCTGAAATTGCAACTAGTACAGATTTCTGGCCAACGACCTTCATTTCTGGTGCTTGTCATCAATGAGCAATTTGCCCAGTTTGCTCTCTTGAGGTATTGGAAGCCACTGGACTGCTGTAGATTTCAGCGATATCTTAGAAGCCCAGACATGTACCCACTCTTAAGAACTCTATGTGGACTTTGAGTACTGGGGATTAGGACGTATATGAAAGCTATCTTTTGCATGTGCAGAAGACTCATTGAAACTTTTTTTTTTTTAGAACTATTAGAGTTTGCATATTTATTTCTGGCAGGATTTATAGGTTCTAATATCCCAGTGCCTTAGTTGTTTTATTTCTCCTCTTTTCCATGTCACATCTGTTTGGCATGTGTTCTATCCACATTAAGACATGTTAACAGCAAAGAATAAAAAGTTAGATCTCACAAATTTGGGGTATGGAAGACCAAAAAGAAACCCGGAGAACTTCTTCTCCACCACCAAAACATTTCATAAGTCAGAGCCTTATTTGGGGACTTGGGGGGTGGTAACATAAAAACACTTGTGGAATTCAAATACTTTTTAATTTACCAATGCTTAAAATCAAGGTAGTAGTTCACCCTTAATGCGGCACGTAAGAGAAATACTTGTTATTCCTCATTCTGTTATGCCCACATTTGTTAAAAAAACAGCCTCTACTTTGTTCATTTCCTGATAGTGCCCACTCTTCAATCTCACTGCCCCAATATTTTTTTTCCTACCACCATCATCAGCGTGCTTTTGTAACAAACCAAAGCTGATTGCGTTACGCCTTTTGAATGAGAAAATCTTCAGTGACTCCCCTAGAACCTACAGGAATGTCAAGATACTCAGCTCTGCAAACCCCATTGGGCAGCCTTCCACCATGGGCTCTCAAGGGTTCTGCGCTTCGTGATCTATTCTTCCATCATATGGAACCACCCAGGGAAACCTACGCCCTCTCTTGCGTCTAGGACTGCTCTCTCTTTCTGGAATGGCCATCTCCAAACCTTTGTTAACCCCTAACCTTCCTCAGGACTCTGCCCATGTGTCCCCGTCACCCCCCCCCCCGGGCCCTCCTCTTCCTCTTCCCAAAGCCTCCTCTGATCCTCCTGCCTGGACGAGGCCCCTCTGTGTTTGCCTGGTGTGCTGGGCATGACACACCAGCACAGAGTATAGTGGTGTTGCTTCCATCCATCCGAGTCTGAGCTTGGTCAGCAAACCCCTGTGAGCGGGTAGTAGGGAATTTGCTCTTCAAGTGCCCAGCACGGACACTGGCCTGGCACAGGGTAGGTGCCCGGGAAATGTTGGAGGGACAAATGTAGGATGTGCGCATTGAGATATTTGTATAGATATGCATTTCATCTTTTTGAGAATTAGGGATTTTGATAGTTGAACATATACGATCATTTTTCATACATTGACCTTTATTTTCTCTTTTAAGGCAAGAAACGGGGGTGTTTAGGGAAAGTCAAGCCAATTTTGAACCTGCTTGCAAGGCTCATCAGGATGGTGCTATGACCTGTACTTTGTTGCTGTAGAGAGAACACTGGGGGCATTTTTGGCTTGATTAACCTCTCTGGGAGGGAAAGAATGCCCTTGAAGAATCACAGACGTAAATTGAGCTGGCCAGGCGCTCCTCAGTTGGCACATCGCTGCAGAAGGTAAGATCCCACACTCCACAGCCAGTTAGGAGCCTGCGCCCTGGACCCTGGATGTTTGGGTCTAACCCCTGCTTCTGTCCTCTTCCAATCTGGGTAGGTTCCTCTACAACTTGTGCCTACGTCTCCTCATTTGTCCAGTGGCCTAATGATGGCACACCTCATGGGGTGGGTGGGAGACCCGTCCACACCGAGCACTGGGCACCTGATGCCAAGTAAACAGTCAGCAGACGTCAGCTGGGCTCATTGCTACCATGCCCACTTTTCCGAATAGTAAGTCACTAAGTTTTTCCCCTTTCACGCAGCCCTGGCCATGGAGGTAAGAGACAGGACACGCCCTGGTTGTTGAGCGTCTCCTCCCTGCTCCAGCATAGACCCCAGGCAGGGCCTGCCTCCACTCTGCCTTCAGCGAACTTTCCAGCATGATTTTGGGCATGGAAACTTTCTGGCCGGGGGCGGGGGGGGGGTGTTGGGGCTGAGCAAGGCAGATGGGATGAGGCTGAGATTAGGCGAGGTGAGGTGTCGCTCCCTGGCTTCATATTTAAACACATTTCCTGCTCTGCTCAGCAAAGACAGAGCTCTTTGGCTCAGAGGATGAAAAAAAAGCCAGGTTCGTGTCTTTGAGCTTTTTCATCCACAAACACATAACCAGCCGGCAGAACTTTTTGTAAGATCTGGAGAATGAGATTGACGTGAGTTTCTTGTGTCACTTTCTCAAGGGTGTATTCACGGGACTAGGTAGTTTTCGTGAGGGAAATTCCCACGAAGGATTTTAGATGAGGCGCTCTTGATGAACTGCATTTTTTTTACACAGAACGCGAACTCTGGAACGCACTCCCCACAGGGGATCTCTGTATATTGTAGATGATTAGCTGTTACAGCCATAGAGGAGGCAAAGAATAAAATAGGATTTACTTGAAGAGGCTTGTTTGTTGCCAGTTTCCATAAAAGCAAAAGTTTAGAAAAATTGGTATTAAGATTTCCATTGTGAAAGACAACTCTGGTTTAAAATTTAGGTAAAAAAAGTCTCATTCCAATAAAATCATGTTCTGGAGATTATTTTTTTAGAGATTTAAAAAGAAATGACCCACTCCTAAGACATCTTCACAAAGACACATCTCACTGTCTCATCGAAACACGAACCTGCTGTATGACATCATCTAACAACAGAGATAGCGGTTTGGGGTTTGGTTCTGGCTCCAAAGCCAGACTCTAGCCAGCAGCAGGTGGTGTAGGGAGCCAGGGGCCCTGCCCAAAGGGGGGCCCGGGGAGGCAAGGCAAGGCATGCCTATGCTTTCTCTGGGAATGAAGTTTTGTTTGTGACGGCTTTAATGATTAATCTATCAGGAACACATTTACTATTTTGGGGGTGAATAAGGAGAAATGCATCATTTCAGGCATATAGTTTGAATCATAACTGTATCATGATTTATAGCTAAAGTATAAGGTTATCTTATGGAGAGTAGCTGGTGAGACAAACAGTGTGTGAGAATGGCATAAAAACAGTGAGGAGGAGATAACAATAGCAAATGCAGGGGTGCCTGGGTGGCTCAGTTGGTTGGGCATCTGACTCTTGGTTTCTGTTTAGGTCATGATCTCAGGGTCCTGCGATCGAGCCCTGCGTCGGGCTCCGGGCTCAGCGTGGAGTCTGCTTGTCCCTCTTTTGCTGCTCCTTCCCCCACTCATGCTCTCTTTCTCAAATAAATAAATTAATTAATATAAAAAAATAATTTATTGAAGAAAAAAAAAACATTGGCAAATGCGACCAGGTAATGAAGCTCTAAGTGGCCTAAGCGTAATTTAGGTAGGCTAATCATTATTTTTTATTTAAGAAGCTATAAAGCCTGCTAATTCACACAACACTGCATCATTAACCGCATAGCTAATGGGTAAATGCAGACCTGGGGGCAAATTTTGAATCCTGGTTCTCTCACTTATTAACTGTGTGACCTTGTGCACATTACTCCCACTTCTCATACCTGGGTTTGCTCCTCTGAACAATGAGGATGATAATAAAAGCTAGATTTCATAATTCTATTGAATGAGATGATCTCTATCACTGAGAATACCCGCCATTTAGTAAATGTTATACATTTAGCTATCGTTATGTTGATATTAGTTCTGTGATCAATATCTTTCCATAAATTGTTCTCAACTTTTCTTAATTAGACAACATTGGACTTACTGGGTCAAAGGGTAAATGCACCATTTTGTTCTTTCTAGTTTTTGCAGTCCATTTCTTTAAATAAAATAATACTTGAACTGATTTTCTGTCACGACACATAGGTGCAGCCATATTTGTTGTTAAAACATAAAGATACCTGTGTGCCGGTTAGTAACTAGCTGCTGGATGAGCACCCCTCCCCCGCCCCCGCTGCCATCCTGTCCCTTCCCGGGGCCCTCAGACTGCCCCAAAGCACAGGGTAAACTCTAGGACCTCTCTCCAAACCTGTGGCCTCCATCCTTTCTGATTGGGCGGGTCCATACCAAGTTGTTATTGATTTGGAATCTACTAATATGTATTCTGACCAATAATGCTGCAACATATATTTTTAGTAAATACTCACCAGTGTTGCTTAGTTTTATTATCCAAAATCTGCTTATTTGCTGGCTATAAAAATATATATTGCAGTTTAATTCCCATTTATTTATTAGTGAACTGAACATTTGTTTACATATATTTATCATCCATGTGCATTTCTTCCCTTGTAACTTTCATGCTTGTGATCTTGCCTCTTTTTCCACTGGGGGTCTTAGTGCTCTTCTTAATGATTGATAGGCATTCTTTACAAAATTCAAGACATTAACCCATTTCATGTATGTCTATTGTGAGTATAGTTTCTAGTGTGCTTGTCTTTTATTGTTGTTAGTGATCTCTTTTTTTTTTCTCCTGGAGTTTACTTTAAAATATCAAATGTTTTCAATTTTTACTGTTGCTTGGCACTTAGAAAGTCTCCTTCCTCTATATTAGAAGTCAGAAAAAAATATTAAATTATGTCTTCTAACTTCTTTATGTTTTTGTTTATATGTTATACACATTAAACTCTCCAATTCATCTGTAATTAATCTTAGTGCATGATGAGGACGAGGGAGCTCACTGAACTTGGTTCTCAACCTGTCTTCCCAATTCTGTTGACTTTGATGCTTCCTTTCTTTTACGTGACTCTAGGCTTATATGCCTCTTTTAACACTTTTTTTTTTTTTTTTTTAAAAACAAGGTCATCCTGTGTTAATACTTATTCTTTTAAATGTTATTTAGTGGCTTCAGTAACTGAGCAAACCCGATACCTTTAGCTTGTTTGTGCTGATTTGCTGGCTCAGGAGCTTGGACCTCATGGCCAGTGCAGCGAGCGCTGGTCTTCCCCGGCCGGGCCAGGGCACAGCCATTCATTAGTTCATTACTGTCCGAAATAGCAACAATTTGCCAGGACTTTGTGTGATGGCCTTTGAATTGGGACCAGAATGTTTTCTTGGGGAAAACGAGTTGAGAAGATTTACTCATCAGGTCTGACTCCACAGACATTTGGAAAGGACATGGTCTGCTCTGGACTATAAAGTTGTGCTTTCATAAAACCAGTTTACAAAAGAAAAGGTTTTAAAAAGAGTATGAATTTTCAAGGATTCATTTTCACTGAATTCATAGAATAAAGACCCTCTGAGTGAAAGGGATTCTTGGATCAAAAAAGAAATTTAATTGCTTCTTCAAGCTCTAATGACGGTACTTTTCCGTAATTTAAAAAATAATTTGGGTGAACTTTCCTTTTTGCTTCACTACCATTGAGAGGCAGGGAGCAGGGATAGTCCAGTGGAGAAACAAGCATCGCTTTGTTTCTCTTTCGACCCCTCGGTAATTCCAGTTAAACATACCTAAGGTTATAAAATTTCTTCACTGGCATCCTTGCATGTTGCTATTGAACCAAGCTCAAACGATGCATTTTCAATTACTGACCTCTTAACATATTTGACATTGAAAAGTCTCCACTGTAATTTGCCCTTCCTGTGTTTGGTAGCACTTGCTCTTCAGGGAAGACCAAGCTGAGGAGCCAATTTCAAAGAAACTTAGAGGGATGTCGAGTAAAAGAATAGGCAAATTTCATGCATGTGAACGTTACAGAGAAGATGTATAAGAAGTATCAGAATTGTATCGGCATACAATTTATTATTACAATAGTGTGATACTATAAGATTATGTCTTACAAGGTAATTGGTGCATATTATTAGAAGATCTAGCCTTCTGAGTGCAGAAACCCTACAAGAAATGCATTTTATATTGCAACTAATATAATAAGTCACTATATCTCAATAAGGAAATGCCTTTTATAGTTTCTTTTGTTGGAGAAGAATTTATGATATTCTAGCTTGTGTCACTGGCAACTTATTTCCTATCTTGTTTATGTGAAGTTTTAGGGGGGAAAAAGAGCAAAATTTAAATTTCAAACTTTATTTTAGGATTTATTTATTTATTTATTTAAATTATATTAGGCTGTCAATGTGTCAAGTTAGCCTCTCAGTTTTAAAGAAACCGTAAGCAAATAGCATTTAGAACGAATACGTAACTGTCAGTATTTTCAAAGTGCTATAGTGTTTCAAAGAGAAAAAAAAGCATTGTTCTTTACCTTGCCCAATATAGCAATGAAAGTAGGGCAGGCTGATTTAGTATAAGATTCCAAAGCTGCACTGTCATGTCACTAATGCTTAAAAGCCCTTAATTTACATTTTCAGGAAAAAAAATGATAGAATTAAAGATCTTTGGACCAGCAAGACTGTTCATTACAGAAGTTATTATTTTGATCAGGCTGTTGGTTTCTGAAGTCTCTTGGCAACAATTCAAAAATAGCTTTCCCTTGTTAATAAAGAACAATCTGCAAAAACAAATTAGAAATGTGTTAAGGACAAAATAAACAGACATTTTATTTTTTAAGCTTGGGGGCCTCTGCATTTCACAGACTTCTGGAATCTGGGGAGCCCCACCCAACTGCTACACATTTTATTGCTCTATTATAGGTTTGGCATGAGAGGAATAATTTTCCTACTGTTGGAACAATGTGGATTCACATTTTTCCAGAAGGAAAAAAAAAAAAAAAACCTTCTATCTTACATATTAAATTCCAAATAGAGAAACAGTGTATCACTCTGCCCATTTTATGATGGAATTTGAGAACTAAGGGAAAAATTATATATGTGAAGATGGTATATCTAAGTGTAGTTGAAACCTACCTCTGGCGAAAGGATTTTTAAATCAGTGTAGAAAAGTCAATTCACAGAGCTAAGCTCCCATGTTGTGAAATCCCATTTAAAACAGTGATTCCCGGCCAGTCAGCTGGGATTTGTTGAAATAACTCCTGTCTAGTTCTTACTGTTACATATTATATACATATTGCTGGTTACTAAAGAGAGCTTGGTATAACTGGCTGAGAAATAGTTCTTTGAATATCCCCTTAGTCTAATGGTTCCTTCTAGATGCTCAGAAATTAATATTGACCTAACTGCCATTGTAACCAACACACCTGTTTGGGTGGGGTGGGGACAGGCAGATGTTGTAGCTTTTTAAAAAGTAAGAAATCACAATTTTTCATATTCGTCCAAAGGGATGATTTCAATAACTTGCAATGGAAAGCGATTATTCTGTTTTTCCCCAGAAAAAAATGCAGAGCCGCTCACAAGGCCTGTATGAACAGATGTACTCAGTTGGGACTGAATCGTGGCTTGGGCCCATGGGTAAGGCTGTTCATGTTCTCCCCCCACCAGACTGAAGGCACCGACCATGCTGGAGGGGAGTGAAGGAAGTGGAATGGAGGGGGAGGAAATGAAGGCGATAGAGGGGATGAGTGACGTGTTTGTGTTTAGCTGGTGCGTGGGTAACCTCATGGCTCGGAGACGCGCCCTGCAGGGGATCAGTGCCAGTAAGCAGAGAGCATTGCATTTTGGACGGTCCTTATCTTTTTCTCTCTGACGTGAGAAGTCATGCTCCACTCTGTGACAGCCATCATGCTCATACCCAGATGACGTGCTTGCTGGAATGTCAGCCTAAAAAGCTGTGTTTTCCTTGGCTTGTCCCTGACACTTCCTGATGTCTGCATTTCTGCTTGTCCCAGGCTGTTCCTTTGCTCTCACCTTTCCCTCTCCTGGGTGCCCCCTGTCCCCCGTTCCTGGTGCTGACTTCCCTCCCCTCTGTCTCTGTCCGCTTCCCGAGGTCTCCCAGCTTGTTGCCACACCTGCCTGGCAAGAAAGCTTTCCTCCTCATCCTCCTCATGGAAAGCTTCCTTTGGAGGTCTCTGCAGGAGCCACTGAGCCAGCTTGGACCAGGATAGCACTTCTAGGCTCTCTGATGCAGGGGGCAGGTCGCAGAGTCCGGTGGAAACTGAAGGTAGGGGAGGTTCAGTGAGATCTGTGACTTTTGACTCTGGAGAACTAATGCATCTCAAGAGACCATCTGGTGCAGCCCTGGGCTTTCAGAGGGGTAAGGTATCATCACCCCCACGAGACTGCTGAGGTCTTGAGAGGTTAAGTGATGTGCTCCAGATCTCCCCGCTGACAAATGGGGGAGGGCCCTGCATGTGTGCCTGTGTCCTGTGAACTAGGACATTGGTAGCCTCCTTTCAGAATTGACTTTTTTTTTTTTCATTTGAAGAAAATTCTGAAATTCAGGAAAGGACCCACATTTAAGACTGCTAACATTTTGCGTTATTTGTTGCCTATGTCTTCTATCTGTAGTCTTTAAAAGTCACACAGGAAATGTATGTGTTAATGCTCTTGTTGGGGGGGAGGGAAGATGGGCCAAAAAAAAAGTAAAAAGAACGAACAAATGAATTCTCTTAAGAAGGAGGGAGAAAAACGGTAGACGGTGCATCCTGCAGATGACATCAGTGCCCCCTCTGACCACCTCGACCCCATGTCACCCCTTCTCTCCTCTTCAGAAACAAAGCAACAGCCCGCTTGAGTCGGGCGAGATTCCTTCCAGTATCGTCCCCATCTATCGGTTGCTCTACCTCTGCCTCCATGTGATATTTTAGGGGTCCTCCCGACACCTACTTTCTTCCCCGCCATCGAATGCCGAGAGGAGACACACAGTCACTGCATCAAGTGTAACCGTCATGCCTGCTCTACGCCGTGTGCACGCACCACATTTTACCCAGATAGCCCCGTCCGAATGCTCATTTCTGGTTTGGGCGATTCCCTCCTTATTCCAGCCGTGCCACAGCAAACATCCTTGGACGTGCCTCCCCGTGCACGGGGGAGTGTCTCCCTGGAGACGGAATTGCACTGGTTCACGGAACATGCACGTATCCACTGGTCAGCGTGGCCGAATTGCTGTCCAGGGTGGTTGTGACATAGATACTCGTCCCAACTCCACTGGAGGAGTTTGCATAACTCCTTCCCGGGACTCAATGGTCTTAGTCTTCCTTATTCTCAGAGAGCCGACTGCAGTATAGCTCATCCCTTGGCTGTTGGAGTACAAGTGAGAGAGCAGGTGAGTGTTCAGAGGCCCCCACGTGTGGAGACGTGAATGTGGCAGACCCTCGAGCCAGCATGACTCGCTCCGCTGAGACAATGATGTAACACCTCGGCCCGGAACGTGCTACTTTACTGCTTTGCCAATTTTGTGCATTTTTGGTCTATTGATGATTTAACTATTGAAGTTAAAGATGGTGACATAGACGGATTACCCTGTGTAAAAAAAAAAAGCACTTGGCAAATAAAAGTCCATGTTGTCCATATTTGATTGCTTTCTCACAAGTCAACTGCTTGATTATATAGATAGAAAAATAAAACCCAGCAAGTTTCAATGACTTACCCAAGATCTCACAGGAAGGCTTCTTTTAGGAAAATAAATTTCAAAGAGGTTGAATCCCTGGCCAAGAAACACCGAAATACAAGTAAATGGGGCTCCATCTCCTGATGTGTCCTCGGATTCCATGCCTCCCATGTCTGATGAGGAAAAGTTCCCTAGGGATTTTCTCCTACACAGAGGGCAGAGCCTGGGTTATAGAAGTTGCTAAATAAATACTAGCTGAACTGACAAGTAAAGAGAGGAGCCTATCAAAATCTCTGTGGTGCATACATGTGTTCGAAACAGGTCCACAGAGCATAAATACACCGTGCCTCGCAGGGAGGCCTGTCCCCGTCCTCTCTGCCCTGGTGCTTCTGCTGCTTTAGTCCCTACGCGAGCCTCTGAACTGCAGACCGGCCCAAGTAAGGGGGAAATTGGGTCAAATGACCGCGACTGGATAAACAGATTTTACGGAAAAAATTTATGAAATAAAAACAGGGAACGTGAGGTATAAACATCATTAGGGACATCAGTGGATGGATATTTATTTAAATTTGATGACAGATATCCTCACTAACATGTGCAATACATCACAGGACAAATCATATTAGTTTTTTCTAAAGATTTTATTTATTTATGAGAGAGAGAGAAAGAGAGAGAGCATGAGCATGGGAAGGGGCAGAGGGAGAGGGAGAAGCGGGCTCCCTGCTGAGCCAGGGCCCCGGGATCATGATCCAAGCCAGAGGCAGATGCTTAACCGACTAAGCCACCCAGGTGTCTCCAAATTATATTAGTTTTTATGTAAATTGTGATAAAGTTGTAGGAACAATGTCTTTTTTTAACAACTGTACCAATGGGATGAAATTCCAATCATTAAGCAAGATTTTGTCTGAAAGTTGGCCGCATAAAATTAAAGAGGTGATTTTGATAGGGATAAGTGATTCACTTTATTGATTAAAGGAACTGTTTCTCAAATGAAATGCCAAAGTCTGAGAGTGCTCTCCGTGGGTTTGGGGATGTGTGCCTGCTTACTCTCAGAGAGACAACATGCCATAAAAGTAGCTATTTCATGAGATTTAGGAGAATAGGCTCACGTTGAACCCAAAAAATATGGAAGTGAATATCTAATTGACAAGCAGTGAAGAAACAGAGGAAGAGACTCGCTGGAAAAGGGCTCCCCTGTGCGGCTCAAGAAGCAGACTGTTCTGGTAATGCCTCCAGTCCTAACCCAACCAAGGAGACAATTCATTTTCTTCACTCCCATAGTTTCTACGGGGCCATGATTCACTCAGATGGTGTCAGGGAACAAGTATTTGCACCAAGGTTCTCAATCAAAAGTCAAGCGTTGGAAGAGGAAATAAAGAATAACTTTCCCATATTTGGAGATAACCAATTTGGCAAGATGGCAGACTCACTCTCACTCAGGGGAACTCTGAGGTTTTCACTGATTGTGGTTATTACTCATGTGAAAGCCAACGCCTCCCTGCTCAGGGTCCCCTTTACCTTGCTGGAACATTCTTTTACTATAGAGCACTTATGTGTCACATTAAAAGCATTTGCTAAGCATTTTATAATGGTTATTTACTGTTCTTTATGGAAACCCTGCGCCCCACCTCAGCCCTGCCCTTTAAACTTCAGGAAGCACCTGCTCCTTCCACCCGGTACCAACCTTCTCAAGGATCCTCTCGAGATCTTTTGCTGGGGTATGTTTAATCTTAATTAAAGTTAAACTTTAGAAGTTGCTGTGGTCAGAAACCAGGACAGGTAATTTAGCTGTCTTTTGTACTTGGAGGATTACGATGATAGCCGATTTGGAAGAAAAGAAAATGCCTTTAAAATTAAAGCCCGTGCCTTTGACTCTGGCAATTTCTCTGTTTAAAAATGAGTAAGAAGATATTAAAAGTAAAACACACACACACACGTACAAAAGGAGTCATTGATACTTGTTTTTCAAGTGATTTATTGACTACAATATAGAAAAGCATCAGCAACAGGACATTTTATACCAAAAGGATTAAAGTTACCAATGGAGATGCCCCGCGTAGTTCAGGCGTTTTTAGATCTAATTGTTTCCAGCATTTACAATGTAGACCACATTTATGGTGTGAAATTTGTTAAAAATAACCTCAGCTAATTATTCAGTGTGGAAGGAATTCAATAAAGTCAATGTCTTAGTTATGCTTGAAAATTACGTGGCAGGCCAGACCACGAAGGGAATTTATTAGGTTAATTTAAAATTTTGATTTTTAATTCATGTATTAGAGAAGAAAATGTGGCCTGTTCTCCCAGCGAGCATGAGGTGTAGTCTGTGGAGGGGAATTCTGGGAGACTCAACCTTCAGGAGCATCCCCTGGGGAATGTCTTGCAGGCAGCAATGAGTAAGGCAGCCCCGGAGAATCCCTTCCCAGCTCGGGGGCTATTCCCCGGGGTTCCCTGTCCTCCCTCAGGTGCCCGGCTTCTGACTGAAGAAGAAACCCCAGTGTATACCTGTTTTGTCCGTGCAAATGCTTCATGACATGTGTGCCTCAGTTACTCAGTGACATAGTATTTGTAAAAAGAAAAAAAAAAAAGCCGAGAAGAGTATGAGGTTGATACACAAAAATAGGTATTTCAAGAAAGCATGCTAACTGCCAATTGATCTGAAGGATTATAACGCGAATATGTCATTTCATTCACATAAGGAAACAGGAGGCTCTTTCCCTGAATCCAGAGTCAAAGGAATGCACAGAGAACATGAAAATCCCATGTTAAGGCTGTAAACCTAGAGGAATAATTCCCCTTTTTTTCATTCATTAGTGATTTTCACGTCATAAATTAATAACTGCTGGTACAGTAAAAACGGAAATGGTTGCTCATTTTTTTTTTCCCCCGGTGAAACAAAATGGAACTCTTTGAAATTTATCGTGTACGGTGGCGGTCAAGTCGTTGAGAGGTCCCGGACCTGATGACTGAATGTGATGCCAACAGTTTTTCCCGGGGTGAACTCAATTTCCACCATTCAGGGGAACTTCCTCCCAATTATCTTGTTGTTGTTTTTATTTTAGAGACCATAACTGGCTTATATGCACTGGAATGATGGTGCTATTATTCTGCTAAGAGATCACGACCTTCCTGTGGAGTGGAAGTAAAGTGGGCATATAATAAGGCATATATACATAGAGGCTCCCAGACACCGGGTTTCACCATTACCACAGTGGGAACTAGGAGCAGAGCCCACGAATTTAGCTTGCAGCATCTTATTCTAACAACGCTCCATCCCCCTGAGGAAAAAGACCTCTTACCTTGTCAGGAAGAAGGGGTCTTTTTCAGCTCCAGTAAATTGCAGGGCTGTCATTAAAAAGGAAAAAGAAACAAAAAAAAAAAAGAAAAGAAAAGAAAAGAAAAGAAAAGAAAGAGCGGGGGAAAAAGTAAGGCAACGTTCATTCAAAATGTTTAGGGTAATAGCCGGACGGATTGCTTTGATATCTTTGAGAGCAGCTCAGAGATTTCGGCTGAAATGCTGCAATTTTCCCTACGTGCTGGGAGAGCACAGCTACACTCTCCATCCCCTAGGCTTTCGTTTGTGCTGGGGGCCGAGGGGCAGGAAGGCGATCTCACCAGGCGGACCTGGGGCTGAGGCTGCCCGTGCTCTCTGCCGCCCTGTGGTTATGCACCCTCTGGATAATGGGCTGAATCCTCACATTTTGGCAGTGGGCCCTGCTCACGGTTGTTGCCTTGCTATTGTGCTTGACTTATTTGAGGAAGGAAAGTGTTTCCCCCCAAATATCTCAAAAATGTGTTTTTCCAGATGACAGGGACCCTAGGATTCCCGCAAGATCTGTTGGTAAGTGGAGACTAGGAGTGGAGAGGAGCTGCTCTTGTGGGGCTGGGATGAGGAACTTTGATCTTTTCCCACTCTTCAGCTTTTGTGGTTTGTCAAAATCAAATCAGTTTCAGAAAGGTCTTCGCCTAGGGATGCACAGCCCTGGGCCCCGAACGCTTACCAGCACAGGGAGGTGACACATTAGCCCCCATGTCCCACCACACTCGGCCGGTTTTTATTTTTGTCCCTAGCTATCCTGTTCCTGTTCTGTGTCTAAGCTCTGTGTTGGAGTTCCTGAATACTGTTTTCTGCACTGTTTACCCTACAAAATGTGCATGTGTGTGTGTGTGCGGTACAACTTTCACTTTGAAAGACAGTTATTATTTTTTTTTTGTCAGTATAAAATGATGAAATCATATTCTCAGTCGTGTGTAATATTATTTGCTGTAACATAAAAGGGGTTAGGGCATATACCCCTGATGCATTACTCGGACAATTGCATTACTGGAATCAGCCAGTGAATCAGTTAGTTCTGCAACAATGAAAATAAATCTCTTTAATGTCGAAGGGCTCAGGACTCAGTCCTCCGACCTCTTCTCTCCTCAGGCTCCATTCATCCCCTCGGTGACCTCAGCTGATCTCCTGCTCTGCTGGCCGTTTATACGCTGCAGATGTCCAAATTTATATCGCTAGCTCAGAACTCTCTTTGGAACTAAGTCTCATTTATCCAATTGCTCGTGATCTCCTGACCTAAAAGTCTACGGGAAACTTCATTCTCAGCAAACCCAGCTTCTGATGTGCTCCCGCAACGCACTCCACTGCAGACATCCTCGTCTTGGTTTGCCAAGAGTGACTCCAACCTTCCCGGGGCCCCAGCCCAAAGCTTGGTACCCATCCTTGCCTCTTTTCTTTATCTCGTACCCCACATTCAGGCAGGGAGGGGAGACTGCTGATGGCCTTCTGCCCCAGGGGTCTCCACTGGATGACTAGAATGGGCTCCTTCCCTACCATCTCGTCTCAGCCCCATAACCCCACTGTCCCTTTAAAACATGGCTGGGTTGGGCCATACCTTTGCTTACACCACCCTTGCATTGCTCTCCACTTGAGTCAGAAAAGAAGAGGGGAGCATCTAGAATGAATATATTCAGGAAGGACCTCAGTAGTATTTAACTCATTGCTCTCAGTTTGCAGGTGATGGAGTCTTCCTTGGGTCAGTCAGCAGCTGGTTCCCCCGACAACCCCTTCTAAAGCCCCAGGCAAATGGTAATAGAGTGGGGATGGCTGGGCAACCTCTCTCTGGTTCTCCCACCTCTGAGCCTTCGTGCAGACTGTTCCTTCTACTTACACACCCTTCCCTCTCTTTTCACCTAGCCAACTCCGACTTTCTCCTTCAGGCTGGAGTGTGCAGGTCACCCCCTCAGGGTCCTCCCCAAGCCTCTCCCTCTCACGCAGGACCAGCTTCCTCTGCTCAGTGCTTGGGGATGGGGGGGGCTCTCTACTTTCTCATCAGACTGGCTTTTGCAGTCTTTCTTCCTACTAGTCTCTAAATCCCTCAGGGCAAGGAGTATCTATGTCCTGTTCCCAGCTATAGCCCTAACACCCAGCAGCAGTGGAATGTTTGTGGGATGGGTGATTGTCCACCACACCCTAACCTAGGTCAGATCCGCAATTATCCCCACAGAGAACTGGGATCTGGCCCGGGCAGGGCTCTCATTCCCAGCCACACCGTCTCCCGGCCCCATCGTGCCTTTTATTCACAGAGGAGTGACGCGGCGGAAATATTTTAGAGAAGAGAAAGAAGGAGTCTAAAAACTTGAGTCCCCTCACTTTATGTAACTATTAATTTGGCACAGGTTGAGAGCTTGGTGGGAAACAAAATTGCTTAAGACTTTTTGCTGCTTATAAAGAGCCCAGAGCCTGGTTAGGAGGAAAGGTAGTAAAAATTATTTAAAATATTGGAACAAGTGGAATTAGAGAGATGTATTACTGTGACCATGGTGGCCCTGTGCCTGGATGTGGAAGGTTCCAGGACTGTCTGAAAGAGTGAGCTTGGCACTTAAGTTGGCTAAGCCCATATACCTAGAGTGGGGCTTGCCAACTATGGCCTGGGGGCCCAGTCTGGCCCACTGTCTGTTTTCGTGTGGCCTGGGAGCTAAAAATGGTTTTTATATATATTCAGATGGTGGGGAAAAAACAGACAAATAATATCATATGGCACATGTACATTATATGAAATTCAAATTTTAGTGTCTGTCAATAAAGTTTTATTTGTATATGGCTAATGGCAGAATAGTTGCAGCTATGGTTATATTTCAAAAGTGAATATAGTGAATATAGTGAATATGCGCCCCTTTACAGAAGAAAATGCTGACCCCTGAGTTAGAGGAGATAGCATGTGCAAAGCCCTATCTGCAAGGTGTTCAGCTTGGCTGGAGTGTGGGGGGTGCGTGAGAGAGAGATGTGTGTATGTGTGTGTATGAGTGTGTGCATGTGTGTGTATGAGTGTGTGTATGTGTGTGGTGGTAGAAGGGTGTGAATGTATGGAAGGGGGAGGGATATGTCAGGGGGGTGAGAC
This sequence comes from Leptonychotes weddellii, assembly GCF_054177405.1. NCBI lineage: Eukaryota > Metazoa > Chordata > Mammalia > Carnivora > Phocidae > Leptonychotes > Leptonychotes weddellii. The sequence goes on along the minus strand of NC_138371.1, from coordinate 170,997,039 downwards.
TGGAAGGGCAGGGCACCATCTTGGATGGATTTGGCATACGCCACTAAAGCTCCAGCTTGTGCAGGCAGTGGGGAGCTAATGCAGGGATTTAGGCAAGAGAGTGATGGGCTCAGACTTACCCAGTAGTGAGTTAGCCTCTTGGTAGTTTGTGCTGCGTAGGGGGACCGGGTAGGTAGAGATCAGGAGACTGCAGCACACTTGTATCATTGAAATATCCCATTTTTTATGTCTTCACCAAAACTGCACTCAACCTATAGCACTTACCTTTTTTTTCCCCTCTATCCTTTCAAGAAATCCTTTAGAGGCGATTACCTTTGTTATGGAGATGACTTTAGTCTTGTTAGGAGGACATATATATAGAGTCTTTCAGAGTTTTCATGGGGAAAATGCTGCACTCAAGTTACAGTACAGTTGTGATTCACCATCTTTTTGTTTTTGTTTTTTGTTTCTAGAGAAATTTGCCAAGAGTATCCTGCACCCATTATCCTGGAAAAATTTCTCTGCATCTTCCCCTCAAGGATTCCTTAGACTTCAAAGAAGACTGCTTGCAGATAGCTGGCAGGAGGAATAGGCCCCAGATGGAGATGTTATCAGTCATCCACATGTGCACACCTCTGGAAATGTTCACATTTTAAAATTGCGGAGTTAGCACGCTATGGTCACTTTTTGGGGCCCTGTTTGAGGTGTATGGTTTAACTATTAATTTTATACTTCAAAGAGTGTGCAATTCATGAATGCAGCTGCAGAGAATTTAAAATATTATGCCCACCATTGTGGTCTCCCCCAGTTTTGTCTGTAAAATAGTAAAGATCGAATGGAAACCTGTGGGTGTGAGTAGTTGGGGCGGTAGTGTTTCTGAAACAGAAGACCATCTCTGCCCCGTTTCTTCAAAGAACAGCTTTCCTCTTGCTTTCTGATGATATTTGTAAGGTTTGACTTAGCTGTCATTCAGGGAAGTGCTCATGTAGGTGAGGGAATGATGCTTTATAAATGTCAGTGTCTTTGAGGGATAGAAAATGTAGAATAAGTTGTATTATAGATTCCCTTTAACATATGAGTTTCACTGGGTGGGAGGAAATGAAAGTTCAAGTTTTAAAATATTCTTTGTTGTTTTTGCTAATAATTTTTCTCTTTATTTATCTTTTACTTGCTTCAAAAATGACACTTATTAATGCCAGACCATCAATTTAAAAAAATGTTAAAAACCATCCTTAAGAAAAAGTCCCATGTATACTATATGGAAACATTCTATAAGTAATGTAAGTGGTGACATTCTATCGTGTTTGTCAGCAGCAAATAATGAATTATAATTACTGTTCAGGTTGATTCACTGATATTTCCCAGAACATGTCTCTGAGGGGTTCAAAAACCTTATATACTTTGTCATCATCGTCTGTAAAATACTGTACTTTCCATGTGTGCCTTGGTGTTTGTCAGTTGTCAGTTATTTTTGTTTGTTTTGTTTTGTTTTTAAGATTTGTTTATTTATTTTAGAGAGTGAGGGGGTGGGGAGGGGCAGAGGGAAAAAGAGAGAGAGAAAATCTCAAGCAGGCTCCCCACTGAGAGCCCCACATATGATACAAAGGGCTCGATCTCACGACCCTGAGATCATGACCTGAGCAGAAACCAAGAGTCAGACGCTTAACCGACTGAGCCACCCAAGCGCCCCAGTTGTATAGTTTTATACATAATGTTAGTTACTTTTTACCTGGGTATGAAGGAGTAATGTGGTCACCTGTTCTTGAATAATAACAAAATAGTTGGAAGATACATGGGAAATAATGGTAAAAGTACATGGCATTTTAACACTGCTTAAAGTTTATATTTATAATAATTATTACTTAGGAATAAATCTGAAATGATGAACTATAAAAGGTTAGTATTAGGAAATTTAACAGTTAAAACTGGGTTGTACATTACAGAAACTCTTATTTAAATTGGCTTAAGCCCAAAGGAGATCAATCCACTGCCTCAGGTAACTCAACATGACACTGTTAGCTGGACGCAGGGGCTCAAACGATATAATTAGGTTGCAGCTTTTTTCCATCCTGATTTCACTTCTGTGGTCACAAGATGGCAGCCAGCAGATTCCACATCATCTCAGGTACTTCCTGTCTCTTCCTGAGGGGGAAGAGCAAGAGGCTCCCCAGTAGATCAGTCACAGCTCTCATTGTCTGTCATTGCCTCTGGTGAGCTGAAGCCAACATATTGATGGCTTAGGTTTGGCCATGCCATCCTGGATAATCTTGAAGCAAGTGGACTAGAGGTAGTGGAGAGGGTGGATATCTAGAGGAAAATCTGGTGCAGTTACTGGAAGACTTTGTTGGGTGTTCACTAGAGTATGTCCTTGGAAAGGAGATCTTTGTCCGGGCACCTGGTGCTTTAGTCAGTTGAGTGACTGACTCTTGATTTTGGCTCAGGTTGTGATCTCAGGGTTGTGGGATCGAGTTCCATGTCAGGCTCCATGCTCAGTGGGGAGTCTGCTTGAGACTCTCCCTCTGCCCCTTTCCCCAGTCTCTCTCTCAAAAAAAGAAAGGAGATCTTTGTCAACCTCTGGTTCAGCTCACCTCCAGGGTAGCAAAACATGAGGCTGATGAGATCTGGAAATTTTCCTTAAAGCAGGTTAGTTCTTGGGGTTTGCCTCCTCTGTTCCAAAGAGAGGGACTCAGGGTTTGTCCCCCACTTTCTGCTTACCGAGTGAAACTCAGGGAAACACTGTGGAGTGGTATTGAAGACCTGAGGAATGCAGGAGGCTGTGGCTACTATTCGGGAGGTAAGTGAGAGACTGGGTCCCACACCAGTGTGGTTGTCCCCATGCATAGAAGGACTTCCACTTGGTTTTTAGGTTCTGTTGTCACCATCTTGAAATTCCCAATTTTTGAACAAGAGGCCCTGCATTTTCCTTTTACACTGGACCCTGTAAATTATGTAGCTGCTCCTGTGAAGGGCTACAGTTACACTGGGACCAGAAGTAAGCCATGGAGAAGGAATCAGCTTGAGGATCACTGTTACAGGGACCGCATCAGGGAGCATTTACTGCCAATGGCAAAAGCTCAGAGAGGTATCACTTCATGCAGAAGCTGAGGGGGATCTTAAGTAACAGCCAGAGAATGAATTTTTACCCCGTTAAGGGAACCATAAGGAGAGATCTTCATTCAGGATGGTGTTTCCAAAGAACTCACAAATACATTCAAGACAAAAAGAGTTAGCTTTAAAGACCCCAAAGTCCAGAGAACACCGGTGACTGATCAGAACCTCTTCTGTCCTCCTACCTCTCCTTGCTCCTCAGGCTCACCTCAGCCCAGGAAGAACCAGAAGGCAGCCTAGTAGGGACAAGGGTAGGACAAGAAACGGAAGAGGGCTTAAAATGGAGAAGCCAATCCCTTTTCCACTACAGACCCCCACAAGCAGGCCCAAGGTATGGGGGAGGAAGAGGATCAGGGAGAAAAACTAACTCTAAAGGAAGTTTGGAATTTTGGCAGGTACACCGGTTTTGGCATTTAATTGACTGAAATTAGACTATTTTTATTACTAAAATGACTGCAGGACTTTCCTTATCTGAGAAGGATCATGAATATTAGGCAACCTGCTTGAGATGCTGCCCAAGGGTTGGCACGCTGTCCACAGAGAAGGGACAGAAGAAGTTTCAAATGGGCAGGATGAAAAAGTGAGCCTCGTTTTCTTGTGTTCCATGGAATCCTGCCCTCTCTACCCAACAACAGGGACTGCGGGTAAGTTCCTGTAAATCACCATAGTTATTTTACACAGAAGGTAGATTTCTTGATCTTGGTTTTGAAACAATAAAACACAACGTGAAAAAACATTTAAATAAAAAATTTTATTGACACCATAAAATAAATTGTTAATATTAGAAACATGTCGTATGAAGATGTGGCCTCCCCAAAAGTCCGTTTATGATGATCCGGGGGATTTAGTAATAAAGCAAAACCCACCTTTATGGGACTTAAACTGGAGCAATCCCTCCATTTGGTGAGAATTGACTCTCGTGGTAGCTTATCCAATCAGGGGTCATACTCTGTTGTTAAAGAGAGGAAATTAGATGTCCTAACCAGAGAGTCACTCAAAGTACATTAAGGTCGTGACAGAAACAAATCATAAGGAAATTCACAGCTGAAGCCGACCTTCCTCCATGGACTCAATGGGACATCTAAGGGAAGTGGGGAGGAAGACATCCTGTTGTGGCAGGTATTGGAAGTCAGCCTTAACTATACATTTCCTTGTTTTCATTAGCTTGGGTTACAAACTGAGCATTTTTTGAATGCCCCTTTGGAAAGTGAACTTCCTCTGTTTTTCTCACAGGTTCCAGGGTGAGTAAGAGAACTTCTGTAAAAGGTGATCACTCATTTTATTTCTATTTTATGTAAGTTCACAATGAAAGATAAACTTCTCCATTATCATAATTACCTATCTTGTCCTGTGGAACAATGCTTTCTTTGTGCAACAAAACCTTCTTCTAAGGATTGGGTAAAACAGGTTTTGCAGGTTTTCCTCTAGAGCAGAAACCATCCCAAACTAGCTCGGGGGAATGGACTCTCCGGTATTTATTTTCACATAGGAGCAGGTAAATATTAAGTTTGTGACCGGCAAACGTTTCCTCTTTTTTTGAACACTAGAAGATAGCACAAAATTGGTGTTTGTGAATAAAACAAAAAGACCTCGGGCATTTTGTGATCAGTCAAGACAGAGAAGCACAATGCTAGGACTCTGAGGCCAGACCCCCTGTGCAGACTGCAGCCTGCATCCAGGCACCCCTGCCTACCTGTTTCTTGGCAACCTTGAGGTCTACCTGTGGCCAATGGGGCTTGAAGTTTTGCCTCTATTTTTCTAAAACAAACAAAAACAAACAAACCCCCCAAAACACCAAGACCAAACAAACAAAAAGCCCACCAAATGACTCAAAAATTAGTGTGTGAATATTACTGAATTCATTTGTTGACTAAACGCTGAAATTACATGGTTTATTTTTTTAATGACCCAAGTGAGTATGCAGTTTCCTCCCGTTCTGCCTTCACTGACGTTAGTGAAATTGGGAAAGACAGGCATGCCACGCTACCCTAGCCCGCCTTTAAAGCTGTTGTCTTGACTATCAAAATGAGAAAAAAAGGACAGCTAGGTCAAAGTTTAAGATAAATTCCTCAGTTCCTTTTAACATGAAAGTAACGTTTGATCAACGTTATTAGATGCCTAGTATAACTCTCATTCCTGAAGCCTCTTCCAAGGAAACAGGCACTCCGAGCTGTCAGTTTTCTGTAGCAACATGCTTAGAAAAAACTTAGTTTCTATGCCAAGAATAAAATTCTAGCTCCAAAATATTTGCATAAGTAAACATTTTCAAATTCATATTCCACATACATGCTGAACTTCTTGGTGTTTATAAATGTTTTTGTGATTAGTCTTCAAGTTTTTGTTGGACAGATGTGTAAAACCCACCACTGGAAGTGTGGTGTGGGGAAGTAAAAATAAGGAGAATTTTGTCCGTTGTTAGCACTTAAAATTATGCTTGGCTCTTAACGCGAAATTATGACAAATGAAAGATCGGAGGCAAAAGAATTTGTAATTTTAATTTTACCTGTCTTCAGGTTCATACCCTGTATTTGTCAGGATCATCTAATTTGTCAGCAGGGGAGTAACTGGCTAAGACAAAAGGAGAAAGATTCACCATCCTGGTGAGTTACAATGATTTCTTTTTCTCTCCAGTTTAGCCAGCCATAACTAGACTTGTTTATGTGATGTCCTGTCTAAGACATTATAGTGAATGCATATGTAGTGAATTAAAACAGCAGTATATAAATACATCTAATTATATCCAACTCATCCTAAAAAAAATCCAAGTTCTAATTATTGGGGGAACACAAGAACTTTATAACAATGCATGATTTGCCTGTTGCAAAATAGAGGCGTATGCCTTAAATTCCATATTGCTTTAGTGCATATGAATTCTACTGCACAAAGTATTTATAGGAGACTTACCTGAATGATTTCTTGAATAGGAGTCATGAATATCAGTCATCTCAAAGACTGACTTAATTGTTTTCCATGGTCCCAAAGAGAACAGCTAGTATACATTCCCCGTTCCTTTCTCCCATGTTATTTTTGGGTTCCTCTGTACTTAAGACCACTTAATTTAGTGACCTAAGGTGGAGCCGAGCTTTAGTACTTCTACCTGAACCATGGGATTCTTCAGAGAAATTGTGCTTGTACGAGGGATGGATCAAGCATGTTAGTACTTACGTCACTAACTCTTTCACTGCACATGCTTCAAAAAATTTCCCCTTGACAGAAAAAAAATATTATTTCTGTCTCTGTCATTCTTTAGTGTGTTTTGTGAGACATGGATTATTTATTCTTTCATCAAGTATTTATCAAGCATTTACTCTGTGCCAGGTATTTTGCTAGAGTTAGAAACCCCAAGAAAGGTAATACGTGTCCCCTGAAAGAGCTTATAGTACACTTTTATGCACTAATAGGCAGCATATTTATGCACTTTCATGCATACTTCTGGGTGTGAAATGGTCTAATTTCTTTGTAAAGACTTTGATGTCATGATTTGCTTTTACACCTGCGACAGAGAATATTGTCAGGTAAGTCACCAGTGTTGACATCGGAGATTTCAGTGGTGCCAATGGTATGGGGTGGTTCCAAAATCAGCCTTCAGTGTGAATGATAAAGACATAACTGCTATCGATTGGTGAGTAACAAGGTATTAAATGGAGAAAAAAGGGACAGAAAAAGTGAGGTGTACAGAAAGCCCGAACAATCAAAGTGGTGACTGAAAGGGAGGCAATTGTATTTTAACGCAACTGAAACCATTATCGGTCATCAGCAGAGAAAATAAATTGGCATCCTCATTCTTTAATATATCTTCTAAAAATCAATCAGCACTTATTAACACCTGTCAACCCTTCCACATTTTCTTATATGAGGATTAAGTTCAGTTTCAAGTTTGGTGGGCATCTATTGATTTCGCGTCTTTGAAAATGAAAGTTTAGATTGGTGTGTTGTGGGATCAGCGTTGAGAGGCATAGCAGATGGTTGGTTCTATATTCAAAAGAAAGCCCTGCACTTCAGGGCAGGAGTGTGGATCTTCTTTAGGATGGGAGGCTGCCATCACTTGGCACATTTCCACGTAAGGTTGTCTTGATATTCCAACGACTTTAACTGGGACCTATTAGAATCTGTGATGTTTAGGAGTATGGTTTTAGAGGAGATGACAGTTGTCTCAGGAATGTAATACAAGTCCCCCCCACCCCCCAATTCAGCTCTTTTGAGGAATAATCACAGTAGTATCCCACATTTTTATTGAGATCTTACAATGGCTGCGTATTAAAAGTAGAGACTTTACAAACAGTATTTGAGCCTTTAAACAGGCATGCATAGTTAGTACCATTGTTCTTATTTTCCCAGTTTTGAATCTAAGTTTCCGAGAGGTCAATGGCTTGTCTAAGACTCCTCAACTTCAAAGTGTCAGAATCGCTGGTGAAATCCAGGTGTGCCTCTAAAACTTGGGTTTTCACCATCATTCCACAACTACCAATGATGAAATGGACTTTATGCCAGAAACGACATGGCTAGGCATTTTTGGACAGAGTTCTCCATTTCTGTTACTTTCTCATGTTCCAAATAAACCTCAATAGGCACAGCAAAGCATTGAAAGACTGTGGATGGGCTCAGCTGCTGTGGTAGCAGAAGGATGCGGGGTGTCTTGATTTATGGGGTGATCATTATTCATGGTTGCCCTTAAGAGATTCTGCAGGGTGACTCATATTTAGGAAATGTGGTAGCAAATCAAGGGTAGACCTATTTGTTTATCATGGAACCGTTGGTCCAGAAGGGCAGCTTCGAGAGCAAAGGTGGGAGTTCTGAGCAAAGGCTTTCAGCTGTTTATTTGCTGCTCTAATACCTTTGTCAAATGCTCTGTCCTGAGCGGTGACTTCTTGATAACTCGTGAACTGCTGTAAAATGCTTTTGAGTCAGAGATCAAAGTTGCTGGGTCAGAACTGCTAATATTGCTGGTACTTTTGAAGTTATAAACACTTTTATTTTTGGTAACTGTTGTTCTTCCCCGATACTGTAAGGACTTAATTTTATCACAGTTTGCCTTTGGACGACGTTTACTATGGATTGATGTATTAGTTATTCAGTTTTTACTGTCACATAAAAATTCCCATTTACTCAAGAAAGGGACTGTATATAAATCACAAGTGAATAAAATAATGGCTTTAGTGGATTTAATTTATTAGTAGTATGACTTTAATTAACTTGTTCATAATAATGAATACGTGAAGTACCCATGATTTTGCCTGACAGATATATTAGTCAGTGTTTGTTCACCTTGAGCATTTTCAGTGTATTAGGCAACAATGCCAATTCAGTGAACCCTAGTATGTCTATATTCATGAAAAAATAAAGTTATACGCAAAATAATTGTCAATTAAGTTTGCTCATGATGTACAAGAGAATATTGTAATCTATTACATGGCTTGTAGTCTGACTTTTTCCTCCAAGTTCTATGGAGATATATTTTAAATACAATAAGATTCACCCATTTTAAGTACATGTATACAGTTTGAGAGATTTTGGTAATCGATACAATCATGTAACTACCACCACTTGTATATCTTATGTACAAATGCATAAAACACTTCCATTATCCTAAAAAGTTTCTCATTCTCCCAGCCACAAGGAACTACAGATATGCGTTGTTGTGCTTCTCATCTCTACTGTTTCCATTAAATTTCAAAGAAATGGAATTATATGATATGCAGCCTGTATTCATCAGGGTTCTCCAGAGAAACAGATTACACACATATATATGCAATATACTTAATATTCAGGTAATACATATATGTAATGTATATATATATGGAGAGAGAAGAGAAGAGAGAGAAATATTGATGTTATTTTCAGGAATGGAGTCATTTCGTTATGGGGATTGGCAAGTCTGAAATTTGCAATGCAGGTCAGCAGGCTGGAAGTTCTGACAAAGACTGAAGAGGTGATACCTCGTAAGCCCAAAGGCAGTCTGGAAGCAGAGTTCTTTCCTTTTTTGAAGGAGTTCAGTCTTTTCTTCAAAGGCCTTCAACTGATTGGATGAGGCCCACTCTTATTATGGAGGGTAATCTGCTATATTCAAAGTCTATTGATTTAAGTGTTAATCACACCTAAAAAAATGCATTCACAGCACCATATGGTTGGTGTTTGACAAAACAACTGGGTACCAGAGCCTAACTAAATTGATTAATAGATTGGAATTGGAATTGGAAGGGTTGCTTCCCCTTATAATGACGGCACAATTTGTCTCTTCACTCAGGATCACTCTGTGCTTTCTTGAACTGATATAAATAATTCATGAGGCGATCACTGGTGTATAGTGGTAATTCAGGTAGGGCACTTAGTGTTTTCCCTTAGCCCTGGGATTGCTCTCAGATGATCTGCCTCAAGGTTCCTTGCCCTTGACATTACTGCAGCCTGCTGTCCTTCACCAGAGATGCTTTCTTCCTGATACTGGAGGAGTTCCTTAGTGTTGCCGTGATCAGTTCAGCAGGTAAAGACTTGGGGCAGATGTCGTCTTATGTCCCAAGATAATTCAGTCTTAGCATAATTCCATTTCATGACTTGGAAATTCAGATTACTCATTCATTCAGAAATACTTACGGACCATCTGCTAAGGAGCAATGCTATTGTTAGAAGCATCTATTGCTTATTTAGCTATTGCTTTGTAAGTTAATTTTTGATGTGCTTAATATTTTACAGAATTGCAAAATATATATGATATAATATAAATAATATGTGCTCCCTTTGACAGATGTTCTATACACTGTATTCTAGGCTTCGTTCTCCTCTACGGTAGGCATGGATCTCTCTCTCTCTCTTCTACAAATCAAGAAAAATGAAGCTCACTGAGACTAAATACTTTAAGACTTTTTATTTATTTATTTGGCAGAGAAAGAGAGAGAGCAAGCACAAGCAGGGGGAATGGCAGAGGGAGAGGGAGAGGCAGACTCCCCACTGAGGAGGGAGCCCGATGCGGGGCTCTATCCCAGGACCCTGGGATCATGACCTGAGCCAAAGGCAGACACTTAACCGCCTGAGCCACCCAGGCACCCCTGAGATTAAATACTTTGCTCCAAATGACACACTCATCAGTGGTTGAGTCACTATTAGAACTTAAGTCTGTCTGACTCCAGAGGGAGTCCTTCAATCCAGGGGTCAGCCATTTTTTTCTGTAAAGATCCAGGAAGTAAATATTTTAGGCTTTGTAGGCTTGAGTCAAAGTTGAGGATGGTGTATGGGTACTCGTGGAGCATATTGTCTGTCAAGACTACTCAGCTCTGTGGTTGTAGCATGAAAGGAGTCACATATAATATATAAGCTAATGGTGCAGCTGTGTTCTAATAAAACTTTATTTATAAAAACAGGTGGATTTGACCTGTACACCATAGTTTGCCAAAATCTGCTCTAAACTGTTCTGCTGTTGCTTTTATTTGCGGGGAGAAAAGATGTCTTTTTGAAGTTAGTTTTAGGTTATTGGGTAAATGAGGGTTTTAACTTATTGGTTCATTTAGCATGTTTGATTAAATGGCATTGAATATAATTTCATTTTAGTGCCTCCTGTTTACAGAGGTGCAAGAAGATGGGACAATTGTCATCTTAGACAATGCTAATAGATTTAAGACCTCAGAACGTCGAGTTACCTGAACAGAAGAATAGTTAAAACACACACAAAGCTATATCATGTGATTTAATGCCTAAATTGCCTAAAAAAGGAAATATTTCGGCCCCTGTCTGTATAAATCTCTGGTTTTTGTTTTTATTCTGTGAACAGCCCATTATGGCAATTGTATCAGTTTCCTATGGCCTGCTGTAACAAACTACTACAGACTTGGTGGCTTCAAAGATGTAACTTTACTCTCCTATAGTTCTGGAGGTCAGAGGTTTCAGGGAGCTAAAATCGAGGCGTCTGTAGGGCTGTGTTCTTTCTGGAGGCTCAAAAGGACAAGCCACTTCCTTACTGTTTGCTTCACAGACTGCCCACCTCCCTGGGATCATAGCCTCCCTCCCCCCCCCCCGCCCCCCGCTTTACTGTGGCCTCCACTACTGTCACATCCCCTCTGACTGTGACCATCTGCCTCTCTCTTATAAAAATGCTTGTGATGACATTGGTCCCACCTGGATCATGGAAGATCATCTCTGCCTCTCAGGATCCTTCATGTAATTACATCTGCAAAGACCCTTTTGCCATGGAAGGTCATATATTCATAGGCTCTGTGGATTAGGGCATCTTTGGGGGAGCATGGTTCTGCCTACCACATCAGTGATGCTGGGCAGTGGGGGTGGGGAGACCACTTTACTAAGACCGTATTTCCACGGAAGCATGTGCGCCCTCCAGATTCCGAAAGTCCGCTTAGTAAGAAGTCTTGTCAACTCGGGTCTGTAATTTTTCCCAAGACAAAGTCGTGAGCATTTCTGCGGCCTCTCCATCATGCTCCTGCTGAGCACGTGTGATGGTGACAGCCACACTGACTTCATCCGAGTTCGCTAGTTTATCAGTTTGCTGGCATTCTCCTTGTCTCTGTTAGCCAAGCAATTTGTACCATTCAAAATGGAGCTATTGTTAAGGAAATGATTTAAAGATGATTCATATGTTGATGGTATTTAGCACCTACTGAAAGGATTTGTTAAATTTTCTTCTTTGCTGGGTTGCATGGAAATATGTGAAGGCTCCCTTTTAAAAGGATTTATATAAAAAGGGCCTGTGTTATTATGGCTGTAAAAGCAAACGTACTGGGCATTATTTATTCACCCTTATAATTGTTGAGTAACACTGCATTGTTGGTGTATAGATAGGTCTTTCAGAATTTTGTGAAGAACACAAGGTGATGATTTTCTCACCATGAAAAGCAACCATTGGCCGATGCTAGCCTGGTCTACACCAGGGCATGTTAAAGGAAACAGAATGATATTGTTTGCGCAGGGTCATTTAGATGAAGGGAAAGCAGAGTGATGAGCCGAACCCTGATTCCAAAGGCTTCCCAGGAGAAATTCTGGTGACTCTGGTATATAACCATCTCTACTAGTGTTCTCTTTAGCTCTGAAAAGATGGCGTAAGCATCTCACTACCATGCAGAGAGAACCAAAGAGGACAGTAATGATTGCAGTATTCTATATTATAATGTAGAAATTGCTTCTGTGAATCACGCTGGCTGGACTGAGATTAGTGGGGAGGTTGGAGCTCATTCTCACGGTTGGATCTGAGAGGCAGATTGCTTTCCCAAATAGGTTACAATACTATCTTGTGGCTCTGTCTTTGGCTGCAGAAAGTGTGAATAATGGAATTCTATTTTCAAAAGCATCAGGCTCCAGATAGTTCCATGTGTGGTTAATCGCTGGCAGTAATACCTAGGTTGATGAGTAATTTTCTAACTTTAAAATTCCTTCATGAAGGATATTCCCCAACTTAAGCACCAGGAAGTAGGATTTAAGTTAGATTTAAGAGCTGGCTGATGGAAAGGGTTATTAAATACTGAAACCAGTTATTGAAGGAGATGGGGAAGTCTTCTCTGGAGGTCTTTAATAATGGTTTAGGTGTTGTCTTGCCTGAAGGCAGAGGATATTTTTAATGTGTTGAATTTGCATATTAGGGATTTCAGGAGATCTTTGAGAAAGCCCTTAAGATACTCATTGGGGCAAAATGAATATGTATGGGCCAAGTTAAAGCACTACAGCTCTTTGTACCTTCTCTTTGAACAGCTGGTCATAATTTAGACAAGAGCTACCCCACAGCTCTGTCGTTTAGAGGAGCTCTAAGAAAAAGCAGGTCCGTTGTAGAACTTTTGAAGAGCAAGACCTTCGGAAGAGGTGACAGGTATTACATCGAAAGTTGAGAAACAAGGAAATTCAGAAATTCCTCCAAGTTTGGGCCCTCTCATAAGTCTTGGTTCTGAGGCCCGTTTTGACCCAGTGTTAGACTGGGGAATTTCAGGGTGATAAAGATAGAAGCTTGATTAATTGTGCAGAGACCTGAGCTTCCCGGCTTAGAGGAAAGTTCTGGTTACTGAAGAACCCAGTCCTGTTTTTCCACCCATGTTGGAAGAGAGGCACATGGCTGTGTAGGAAAGTCAGGCCAGCTGCAAGGAACATGTTGTTACTGACCTTATTCACATTGATCTAGTGAGTACCATCCCAGCAGAAGGGAACCGTCCCCCCAAAGGAAAAGGTAGTGACCAGTGATTGTCTCTCAGAAACAGAACAGGTGCTCAGAGTTGGAACTGGGAGGTTCTTCCCTTTATTTGGCAGTGCCTCCTCCTGTCTGGGCCCTCCTATGTTTTCTTTGGCAGAATAGGCAGCTGTTCATCTTCAAGAACTTTCCCTGTCGATGGAGACCATTAGACTTGTGTGTTTCTCATCCTTGATTAAAGCCATGCTTGAAGCCAGGTGCTCTTTCACGTTCTTGTTAGTGACTTGAATTAAACCAAAGAAGCCCGTGCCTTGGGGGTTGCATAAAGTTGGCCGCAGTCAATACCGTAGATGGCTGAGCCGGAAGCTAGAGAGCTATGTGAACAGGCAAAAACACAGACCAGAAACAGAAAGATGGCATTTAACGGCATTAAATGTAATGTCTTGTGACTCAACTTTGAACAATTGGTTACATACTGTAAGGCTCTTATCACGGTTCATCCTGTGAGGTCAATGCTATGGGTATCAGATAAAGGAGTAGGGCCTTATCCAGTGACAAAGGCCTTATGTCGAAAGAAGCCGATGAGTTGCACAGCGGTTGGCAATTAGTAGGTGACAAACATTTATGTGAAGATTATTATATTGAAGCTAACAGGTTTCTTAAGAATTCTTTACGGTTCCCCTTTTTTCCTCTCCAATAATATCTGTTCACATTTCCTAAGAGATTTTCTCAGTCTGAACTGATTTTCTTGCCTGAACCTGTTGTGCTTTTGTGTATTTTCCATCTCTGTAGCACACAGTTCTTATTTGGAGTTAGTTTCTTGGTCAGTAAATAACATCATAGCCTAGCTCAACCTCCAGGAGAACTTTATTCCCTAAAGAAAATTGTCTAGATGTAATTCTATTTTACTCTCATTCATGATTTTCTTCATTATGCACTATGTTCCCTCTATGAGTAGTGACACCAGCAATTGTGTTTAGTTCCTGGTTTGTACTGTAATTGTTTACACTTGTTGACATGTAGCTTTATAATAACTTTATATTATGTGCTTGATTCTGTGAGGGATGCAATGCGGAATATTTATATTTTGAGGAATATAATGAACATATCATTAATGTTCATTATAGCCCTCAAATTTTATTCATACATTATTAATAAATTGAGTTCTGTGGAGTTTTTACAATATTGGGGGGGGGGGAGAATGACTCCAAACAAAATCTTAGGTTTAACACAATATTCTGAAATTTGATAATGTGACCTTATTTAAGTGATAGCCATCTTTGGTAAATAACAAAACTTGTCACAAATGTGATAATTATAAACGCATGTGTTGGTTTGTACAAATAATATATTGTAATCATTGTAACTCTGCAGACAGTTACTGGTGTGCTTATAAATAAAACATGTTATTCAAGAGCTCCAGCCTACAGGCTTGGAATCTATATCACTCAGTCAACAAAATTTGGACATAAATAAATTTTGGCAACATGAAGGGATTATTTTCTTGGTTTCTAGGTTATGGCTAGGAATCTACAGAGGATATGGGAAGTTAACTTCTTTTTTAAGGTAAGTCACTTGAAATATAAGGAAGGACATCATTACTCTATACACATATGCTTATGTGAAAGCAAAGAATGGAGAAAAATGAAAAGTGGCTTAGGAACAAAAACCAAAGGAGCCTCTGGATGCATGGGGCAGACTTCAGAGTCTAGTTTAATCTATGGCTTAAATACTCCAGCCTGGACTGAATCTGGGTCGCTAGGTGTGTGCCAAAAGCTTGAGGACTTTCTGCCAGCCATGCAGGAGACAGATTAATAGGACAACATTCCCCACACAGAAAACAATCAGCAACAGTGTAGTCTGCAGCCACGGCAGGTGCTATGAGGTACGTGAGCACGGAGAGCTCATTGGAACTCAGAGATGGGACCACACGCCCCAACCTAGAGTGATCAGAGGGGGCTGCGAGGGAAGGTGGTGAAGGATGTGGCAGTTGAATTCTGAAGAGCTGTGGGAGTGGCGTGGGGTTAGATAAGAGAGATGGGTGCTCCCAGCAGGGGAAGAGCCTGCCACATAACCCAGTGTGGACCAAAGCACAAGTGTTCATGGGCCTGCAAGGTAGACATGAATTGTGTGATTGGCAGAATATTGGCCACATGAAAGCCCCGGGACTGTCAGATGACGTGGCAAAGGGGGGAATGAAGTTGCAGGTGTAGTTAAGGTTGCTAATGGCTCTCCGGAGTTATGCAGGTGGGCCCAATGTAATCACAAGTGGACATGGGAGGCAGAAGTGGCGGAGCCGTGAGATACGAGAAGGGCACATTTTGCTGTTGGTCTTGAAGCTGGAGGAAGCAGCCAGGAGCCATGGGGCATGGGGAGCCTCTAGGAGCTGGAGAAGGTAAGGGAGTAGATTTTTCTCCTGGATCCTCCAGATGGGAATGCCGCCCAGCTGACACCTTGACTTTGGCTCCGTGAGTCTTGTGTGGGACTTCTGACCTCCAGGAGAGTAAGGCGATAGCTTTGTGTTGTTGTTTGAAGGCACTTGGTTTGGATTGTGTTGGCTCGTTACAGCATAGCTAGCAACTTGAGCGCACATGAAGACTGTATTCAGGGTACAGAGCAAGGAGCCAGGGGGCATGAAATGCAGCCCAGGGTCCAGCCCTGCTCTGCGGTTTCCTCTTTATCCAGAACACAGAGAGGAAGCCAGGAAGGCCTCAGGCAGTGGGCTGACGAGACTGGGTGTGTGTTCTAGAAATAGTACTCGGCCTCAGGAAGAACTAGAGGTTGCGCAACCACCACAACGGATAAGACGTGGGGAGTTCTTGGGTGTGGGGGTAGGGACGGCACCGAGGATGACCCCATGGTGTTTGACAGAGTGCTGGGAGGATGGCAGGAATCTCCCTGAGAAGCCAGCAGCAGAGGGGAGCTCTGCAGTCCATTGGTAGGGAAGCGGACCTGTTGCCTCCAATGTCCTCCTAACCCCGAGAGGGAGGAAAAAGAGCAGTGTGTTGTGAGTGTGGGTAGGAGGCTGCCGAGTGAGAATTGTAAGAGAACACAAAGTTGATCTCCCCTTTGGATAGGAGTTAGGATTTCTGCTCATAGTGAACCTAGAAAAACAGGTGGCTATGAAGACCCAGGTGAGCCTTGGACTTCTGGACACTTCGCTTCTTGTGCCTGAAAGTGGTTCCTCCTGTCCTCAGACTGGCAGTTATTAGTTTCCTTCAAATCCCCACCAGGAAGGCCTTTGTATCCCTAAGTCTTCCCTGAAAACATAGGTACCCATTGTGGACACTTGTTAGCCTGGCCTGCCTCGAACTACGTTCTCCTTTTCCGGCTACCTGGCAAGCTCTTGTCCTCTCCATCCTGTCCCCCACCCCAGCTGGGGAGGTGTACCTCGGAGCCTCCCTATGAGTGCTGACCTGTGACCTCGGCTGCCAGGTGGAGCGTTTCTTCAGGAACTCCCCTGGATGCTGAGCATGCAAGCCCCTGTCCGTGGAGGGAGGCTCTGTGGACCAGGTCAGCTTGGATGTGCTGGGGTTCTGCTGGCTTTGAGGGGGCAGCCTTCCCGAGATGCAAGGATAAAGCAGGGGGAGAATTCTGCCAGGACCTGGGTGTTGAAACCCTTGGGTACTAGTCTATTCTGTGGTACTGGCTTGATTCAGTTTGGATTTGGCTGCTGTCCCTTGCAAGCAAAACCCTTCCCACTAGTCTTCACCTATAGGTTCCTGAGATTCCTTGACGGCACCAGCTTGACCATGAACTGCCCAATTGCTTCTTCTAGTAGTTTTCTAAGACTTCCTTTAAGTACCAAGAATTGGATGTTTTAAAACAAACTTATTCTCAGTTACGGAGTCTAGAAGTCCCAAAGCAAAATGTTGGCACGTCCTGCTCTCCCTGAAGGCTCTAAGGGGAGAATCTGTCCCATGCTGTTCTCTTAGCTCCTGGAATTGCCAGCAAGCCTTGGTGCTCCTTGGCTTGTTGGGCTATCACTCCAACCTCTGCCTCCATGTCTGCATGGTGTTTTAGCATCTTCCCTCTGCGTCTGCGTCTGAATATTGGCTTTCACATGCCCTTCTCCCATGTCTGTGTCCAATATACCCTGATGTCCAAATCAGCTTATAAGGACACCAATTATTAGATCACCCTCCCACCATAACTTGCATCTTCACTACATCTTTGAAGACCCCATTCCCAAATAAGCTCCCACTCACTGGTACTAGGGGGTAGAACTCAAATGTACCTTTATGTGAGATGAAATTCAACCCATGACGCTTGTATAATCCTCCACAAAGTTGTAGACTGAGAGCAGAAACCACATACATACTCTTCAGTGTGGCTTTCAAGTGTAAGCTCTTTGCCTGATGCACACAGCTCCAGAAGTCATGAATTCTCACTGACGAAAGTGCATTGCCAGAGGCAAAGGCCAACGGTATCCAGCGCTCTCAGAATCTCACGGCAAACATGCACCTGTAAATCCCAGAGGATTAAACACCAGAGGCGTGGTAAATGCTGTGATTTGGGTTAAAATCCTGCCCACAGCCCGAACATTATGGAAGATGAGAAATTCGAGGCAAGTCCTTTAAGAGCCTTCCCTGTGAGGTGATAGAATGATAATGCTGTTGGAGAAGAGTGTATGGTTGAGGTAAGATACCTTAATGTTTGAATGTGAAGTAAGGTTTGAAGAGAAGTTTCAAGATTTATACAAAGAGCTAGGAAAATAGATGGCCAGCTGGACAGCAGGTCTTCTAACTTTGGACTGGATTCCGGGGGAGCTCTGGTTGAGAACCTGCCACACCAAGGATGTGGTTCTGGTTGGTTTGGGTGCTTGGCCTTTCTTTAGTGGTCCTATTCTGAAGCTCTATCATGGGCCTATAGTCAGATAACCTTTCTCATGAGTTTCCCCTTCTGTGACACAAGGTAGGAATACAGACACCATTTTCTTTGGTCTATATAATTAACATTTAGAAGACTTTAAAAAATGTTCTTTGTCCTATGACTTTTGAGTAACATTGAAACAACATTCCTTTTGGGAATGTTGTCTATTGAGTGAGTTTGGAGCCCTGTCAGGTGACCCCAACAACCTTCCAGGGCTACAGCTGGCACGTTGGCCCATCAGTTCTGCATTTGGATACCCTTCATAGCTTGTATAGAATTCTGTAAGCTCAAAATTGAAAGGAACCTTGGTCATCTGGGCAAAAATCTTGACCTCACACCCAAATCCTTCCAGGCTTTTCCTGAGAAGTGGTTGAACACTCCTGGTGATGGGAACCGCAGGTCTTCTGATGACTGCTCCTTTGTTTTCAGATGTTCTAATTCCTAGAAAGTTCTTCTATTGAACTAAAATCAACCTCTATAATTTTTCACAAGGTGGTTTGACTTCTGGAGCAATAGAGAACTGAATCCTTCTCCAATCTGACAAGTCTAAGTATTTGAAGAAGGCTATCCTGTACCTCTCAATCTCTTCCCTAGGCTAAGCAGTCTCAGTTTTTCAATGTCACCAGTTTTTTCAACGGTTCTTCAAATGTCAAATTTCCTTTCACTATCTTGGCTGTTTTTCTCTTAAAGTACCGTATGTTGTCCTATTTTAAAGTATGGACACCAGCATTAGAACAAAACCCTCCAGCTATTGTTTGATAGGCAAAATGTAGAGCAGAACATCCTCTCCATTTTCTGTAATCAAAGAAAATTGCTGGCAATTACACTCCTAGGATACTCTTTTTCCCATAAGTTCCTCTCCCACCGCCACTTAGCCTTCTCTATTCTTACCTCAATCTTGTCGTGATCGATTTCTTTGTTCAATAGAGATCTATTTGAGTGTGTTCAGTTAAGTATTCTGCTGCATGTTGGGCTTACAGAATGGGAGAAACCCATCTCTGCTATAAAGGCAGGTAGAGTCCAGTTGAGGCAAAATGCGAGAAAACCACACTGAAGGGACAGATGGATCAGAAGGAGCACTGACTGCACTGGAGGAAGGAAAGACCTGTAGTAGAACTAGAAGGTATTAACTGGATGGATTTCTTTTATCCAATGAATACTGCAGTCCATGCCAGTTGCTCTTGGCACTGAAGATACAGTAGTGAATGAAAGACTGTGCCTTCTCTCTTGGAGCTTACAGTTCAATAACAGGAGATGGAAGAACCCCAGATGATCTGTAATAGCCTTCATCTAGAACAGGGGTCTGGCCAAATCTGGCCAACCACCTTATGTAAAGTCTTAATGGAACAGAGCTATACTCAACTGTTTATGGTCTCTGGCTGCTTCCATGCTACATTAAGAGTTGAAAAATTGTATGCAAAGACCATATGGCTGAAAATACTTGCCCTGGCCCTTTAAGGAAAATTTTGCTAAAGTCTGATAGAGAATCAGATAAGGGAGTGGTGAGCCCTGGGGAGGGGAGGCATCTTCTGAGAGGTTGGTCAGAGGAAGCCATGCTGATGAGGACACATTTGAGCACAGACCTGAAGAATTGCTAGAGCGAGACCCGTAGATGTCTAGGGGGAAGAATATTCTAGGCAGAAAGAAAAGCAAATCCAATGGCCCTGAGGAGGAATTAAGTTTGGTGTATCCCAGGGTACCTGCAGCTGCATGGGAGGACGGGAATCCTAGATGGGGCCGGTGAGGCCTTGATGAGAGGACAGCCCTTACTTGGGGGACATGGGAATCACGGGTAGGTTGTGAGCAGAGCAGGAGGAGTCTTCAGCTGCTCCTACAAGAAGCTGTTGGGACCAAGGCAGGAGGGGAGGGCAGAGGAGAGAACATGGCAACCATGGGTCTGGGCTAGGGTAGTGATGCTACAGATGGCGACAGGAGTCAGATCTTGGACATAATCCGAAAGTGGCAACAGGATTTTCTGGTGACCTGGGTGGGGCGGGCAAAGGAGGGAAGAATCAGCAATAGTTTCATTTTAAAAACTTGATTTAAAAAAAACTTCAAACTCACAAAAAGTTGTAAGACTTGTTCAAGGAACACCAGTTATACCCTTTACCTAGACTTGCCTGTTAACATTCTACCCTGTTTGCTTCATTTGTCCCTTGTCCCCCTTTGATAGACTCCTATATGTATATACAGCTTCATGTCTATAATACATACATGTGAATATATGTATGAAATTACCTTGAATCATCATATAATAAATTACTTCTATGGCCCTTTGCTCTAATGGCCACCTTGCTCTTAAATATATCAGCATATTTCCTAATGTGGATGTTTTCAAATAAAGAATAAATAACTTCTACGTATTTAGGTATGTTTGTATATTTTGTCTGTACAAGTTGGGCCATAAAATTGGTTCAGAGTAAGTGGAAGTTCTTTTCTGTCTGCTCATGTTTTTCTCCTAGAAATCAAAGACCCACTGTGAGAATGGAGAAGATGAAAGTTTACATGTTTGAGGAGAGAGGTCAGTCTTGTAGGAGGTAGCAAAAGAGATGAGCCAACAAAACCTAGTGGGTTACGGATAGCACCAAGGGCCCACATGAGCTTAGTAGAGGTCAAGGAAGACCAAGACGAGTCACCTTGCTTGTGTTCTGTCCACCTACCTTCAGCTATCCCAGCAAAGAATGTCCACTCAGGTTGAACCAGGACCAGGCTTTTGCCAACAAATGTGAAGGAGGTGGGCAGGACATTCAGGGTTCATTCAAGCAGTGCCCGTGATGAAGGAGCTGGAATGGAAGCTGAGGAAGGAGGGACGTAAGGAAGTAATGGGGATAAACCCGAATTAAAAGGTGGGAGATCAGGGGATTACAGGTCCTGGTAGGGGAGGAGGGGTGGTGGTGATGGATTTGTCGGGATGGCCATTTGAGCTGGAAAAGGAGGGGGTGGGGTTTAGAGACTGGGCTCCTGCAGCTGGGCTTACATTCGGAGGAGACCGTTAGGTCCGTGTTCTGAAAGCTGTAGTATGGTGGCTGGTATCGTAGAGGCAGAAGGCATTGTGGGAACTCATGGGGCAGAACACTGTCCAGGTGTGATGTGGAAGGGAGCAAGACCAGAGAAGGCATCTCAGGGAGCCCACATCTGAGCAGTCTTGATATGCAGTATGCATTTGACTTTGAGGTTTTCATGGATCTGTTACTACCTTGAAATAGAGCTCATATGAAAAAAAACCATTCCACCAAACATTTTATTTTCACTAACCAGTTTTGTTTCAGGTGTTCTTCAGCTCTTTTCTTCAGTTTGCTCTATGTCCCAGTTTCTAGGTTGTCACGTTTTATAATGTCTCCAGCATATTAGTGTTTGTGTTGTACACTTATGGTGGAGGAATTGCTCAGGTGAAGGGATCTTTCAATCTTTAAGAATCCTTAGTTGAATAAAACAGCACATTATAAAAAGTGCTTTTTAGGGCCATGTGTTCACAAATGCTAAAAATAGAGAAATGCAGACTTTAAAAGAAGATGTGCCTCAAACTTGATGATTGAAGACCTTTGACACTGAGGCATATTTGGTCAAAGCCTTAGAGCGATACTTTCTTGTCTAAATAGAACTCAGCTAATCTCAGATCTTTATATTCTGTCCCACCAGGCCAGGTAGAGCTTTAATTCTTAAAAATTCCTGTTGAGCAACTGGAAGAGGTGGGGAGTAAGGTAGGCTTAGTTTACTTGGTTAACCCATTTCAGAGAACCTAAAAGAATGTTGTCATTGATTATAGAGAATAAGACCAGAGGTAAGATTCAATAAGTACACACTTACAACCAATTACTTTTAGGTTTTAATTTAATTTGGTTCTTTGCTTGAAGCCAAACTTTGTCCTAAACTAATGGATAGATTCTTCACTTGTGAAACTTTTAATTACTTAGTAGTTTTCTCAGAAGAGAATCAAGCTCCTGTTTTTTGCTTCATCATAATCCTTGGATAAAGGCAAGCAGGGTCCTTTTGAGAGATGAAGCTTTTGAAGGAAAATGCATATGTAATTGGTTGTGTGGTTTGGATGAGAAGGAAAGGGATTTAAAATTGGTGGGCCTCATTTAAGGTTTAAAATGTAAGTTTTAATCAAGCACAGATCTTAAAAAGCATAACGGTCACTGCCAATGATTGGTTGTAATATAGCTCAGAGAATGTATCGCAAACATTAACTTATCTCTGGAGTTCCTTACTTTAGCCAGATCTAATTTAATACAGGTGAAAATATCCATTGAAACATGATACATTCAGCTAAGGTGTTCTTTTCTTTGCATAAAAACAGAATTAACACACCAAAATATCCTGGTTCTAATTGCTTGTTTTCCCACTAAAATAACCTACTTTTATAAAGTAATGTTGTTTGAGTTGTGTTCTTTAGAGCAGAAATGGAATCATTCTTTGTAAATCAACTAGGCTACAATCTTTTCCTTTCACGAACTTACAATAATGTACATAAAGGATGACTTATTCTTTGTTACCTTAAAGTGTCATTTCAAGATTTGTTCTTAAGTAACTGATTCCTAAGGTGTAAGACCTCATCTATTCAATGTGCGTCATTCAGTAGCCCTCCATTAAGCATGTGCAGTTCCACATCATGTGCTTGCTAATGGGGATGACCAAGTGAGCCCTTCACCTAAGTGAAACCCATAGTCTAGAGGACTGGTTTTCAACTGTGGACAGTGGTCCCCAGGGAGTATTTAGTAATGTCTGTGTATGTTTTTGATTGTCACAACTGGGATAGACCTCTAGCGAGTTAGAGGTCAGGGACGCTGTGAAACCTTTTACATTGCACAAGACAGTTCCTACAACAGAGGATTATCTAGTCCAAGAATGCCTGTAGTGCCAAGATTGAGAAGCCTGGATTCTGAAGGAGCCTGTAACAGCTACAACAAAATAAAAGTGCTAAAGCAGAGCTATCGTGTATAATATGCTCTCACACCTCCGAGGAGGCAGCATCTGATCTTGACCATGGTGGGAGGAGGTGGGCTTGTGTGGAAGACTTCCTAATCTGTGTCCTCTTGGTGGAGGCTTGAATGTGGAGTATGAATTTGCTTGAAGATGAAGTTAGGTGCATTTTCTAGTGGAGGAAACTTCCTCTGGAAGGTGCTAGAAGCTAAGAGGTGGTCTAGGATGACTGGGGAATTGTGTAGTTAGTAGTTCGTATAGCTGATCCATGTGAAAGTGACATGAACCAAAGCTTTGAATGCAGGCGAGGGGTCATGACGATGGTGAAGGTGTTGGATTGTCTAGATTGGTAGAGGATCATTGAAGAGTAAGCAGGGCTGTGACCTGCTTACATGGAGTCTTAGGTCCTCTTGACAGCTGTGTAGAACATGGTGTGGTACCGATTATCAGAGCCAGTTAATTGTCTAGAGTAAATGAGAGAGATGAGATGGGTGAAGAATCTTTTGAAGATCTTTAGAAGGCAGAAATGGCAGACGTTTGTCACCAACTCACTGTGCAGAGCAAGGAGGGAGGGAGTCAGAAATGTCCCCGAAGCTTTTGGCTTAAGAGGTTGAGTGGATGCTGGTGTCATTACTGAAGAACTCCACACTGGGAAAGATGGTAAACTCCAGTTGGGACTTAGTGCTGCTACCAGTGGGTCATCTGGTCAGGATAAAAGGTCTGGGAAAGGAAAGCACAGTTGTCCTGGAGTGCTCAGTGTCTCTGTAGAAGGAGAGGGATTTGGTGACAGGAAACTTAGGAACAAGGAGAGTCAAGACCTAAGACAGCCGTAGGTGGGTTCATGAAGGAAACAAAGGACTGACCAGAAGCAGAGGGGAATCGGAGTATTATCAGTGCTATAGACTGAATATTTGATCCTATGAAATCCATGTTTTGAACTTAATCCCTGATGTAACACTTGGGGATAAGGTCTTTGGTAGGTGATGAGGTCATTTGGGCAAAGCCATTGTGAAAGAGACCCTAGAAAACTTTAACCCCCTGTGCCATGTGAGGGCATAAGGAGCATATAGCTATCCATGAACCAGGAAGTAGGTCCTCAGCAGACAGTGTTGGTGCTTTGGTCCTAGACTTTCAGGCCCTGGAACTGTGAGAAATTTCTGTTTACAAGCCACCCAGCCTATGGTATTGTTAGACAGTCAGGGCATCCAATGAGGACCGTTTCTGGGATGGTATGCTGCTTGGTGTCAAAGCATCAAAGAAGCTAGAAGTCCATTTATTTCGAGCCCATTGATTTGGACACCATAGAGGTGGCTGGTCATGCAGCAGGAGAACAATGGTGGTGGGACATGTCCAATTACAGTGAGCTAAGGAGGACCTAGGGAAGGTGGAGAACAGGAGACTGTGTAGTGCACTTTGAGAAGACTTGGCTGAAGATGGACAGCATGTTAGAGGGGAGATAGCAGTGCTTAAGGTTGGATTTGAAGTGGGCATGTTTACCTAGAGATGCAAGGCAAGCAGTGTTTTATTTATATTTTAAATAGTTGTCGATATTGCTATTTTTAAGAGATTAAAATTGTTTCTAAGATTACTGAACCATCAACGTCTGCTAGACATAATACCAAGGGCACAGAAAGGATATAGACTCTATTGAAAACATTGAACATCTCTGTTTCCTTACAACAAAAGAGACATTCCTTTTAGATTAGATGGACCTTGGATGGGAAAAGAGTTCACAGCCAGAGACTGGTGGCTGAGTGAAGAGGGGGTTTGGTTCTTCATAGTTCGGGTTGGGGGGATGGATACAGAAGGACAAAGAGGGAAACTGAATTGCAGCAGGCTGCAAGATGGAAAGTGCTGTCTGAAAACTCTTACTAGTTTTAGAAATGGAATGAAAAGCCCAGACTGGAGAGTAACTTCCTGCTTGGCATGCTGAAAACTTAATTGTAAGTGCATGTCTGGCTGTGGGAATGCTGTCTGGTAGGAGATTCTACTGAAGCATCTTCAACTGAAATGAGAGAGAGTGTGCGAGAAAGAGAGCAAGGCTCCCATGACCACATGCCCAGCATGCAGCTGCTAATTCTGTGATCCCTTATGGTGTATTTCTTTGTTACTCGCCTATAGTATTCTGCTTATTTTGTTCACCAATCTTTGTTAGTATTCTTCCACTGAGTTTTTAGGTTCTAATTAATGTGATATGTTCCATATCCCAGTAACTTTTCATACTT
The DNA here is from genome assembly GCF_054177405.1 of Leptonychotes weddellii. Classification (NCBI taxonomy): domain Eukaryota; kingdom Metazoa; phylum Chordata; class Mammalia; order Carnivora; family Phocidae; genus Leptonychotes; species Leptonychotes weddellii. The sequence goes on along the minus strand of NC_138371.1, from coordinate 170,971,821 downwards.
AACATCGTTCAGTGAGGTGCTTGTTACATAGTAGGCGGCCAACAGATATTTGAAATTGAACTGAAATCTACTCGTGAAAATGCAGAATACAAAAGAGGAGAAGCAATCCAGGTTTGGTAAAAATGTATACATCTGGTATTTTTACTGGTATGATTTAATTCAAAGCCTATAAAGCAAGCATCTATGTACTCTTTCAGATCTATTGTCATTAAGAGCTTCAGGATCCATTTACTGGGCATGATTTGAATTCTCCAAATTAAATTCAGGCTGTAGGAATGGAGTCCATTGAATTGAATCCCTAACTGAATCCCTACATTCAAAGAGCAGCACTCTTGCTTTATTTATAACTTCTCCTTAACTGGTCCATCTCTAAAATGGGCCAAACATTACCTGCTTTACAGGGATGATCTAAAATGTAAATTAAAATGAACATTTGTGTGCTTCCTTTGGAGTGAGGGATTTTGGAAAATAAACCTAAGTATTTTGGAAGACACTTAAGGGAGTGTTTTTTTTGTTTTTTTTTTTTTGCATGTTGATAGTGGAGAAACAATGGTAACTCTTCGTCCTCAGTCGGAGAAAAATTCAAAAGTTATCTATGGTGATAGACTAAAAATGACTAGATATTTTGAACATAATCTATTATATTCAATATCTTTTTAAATTAGGTTGAATGTTTTGAAATCATTTTTAATAGGTCAAAAGTCGAGTATTAGCAATTTCCTCTTCAATCTAACACAGAAGCTACTTTCCTCTGAGAAACTGACCTTTTGATTCATAACCTGCTAACAGAAATGGTGGCCTTGTGTGTATTTTCCTGTAAGCCATTGGCCTGAAAAGCATCCTCTAGCATGGAGATATTTTTTTATGACTTTAAAATCCTTGACAGAAATTTAAATTGTGTAATTCCCCTATAAGTTGGGGAACAGTGGGTCTATTTTTTTAAGGTAGACTAAAGTTGGATTAGGTTAACACTTTATATAAGCAAAGCCACAAGCATTGTCTAAACCCATGGTAACTTTTATTTGGAAGTTAGAAATGGCTTTTAGAGTGTCCATTAAAAAAGAACAACCCTTATCTTAGTAGACAGTGTCTTTTGAGAAATACTATTATTTTTTATTCATTAAATAGAACAAATCAAGTTCCAAATGCCATATTGAAATTACTGTGCTTTTGGTGTTTATTATAAGAATAAAAGAGTCTGGTCTGTCTTTCTTTTTGCCTTTGAGTGGAGGTTTGTAGAGGAAGTCAGGCATTATTTTGTTTATAATTAAAGACTCTACTAAAGCACAATTTGAATAAGCAACTTTAATTAATCAAGGGAAAAAAACCCAACAACCTTCTACACCCATATTTTGGTTTCTAAGAATGAGTAAAAAGGGTTTTCTTTTTTCCCCTTTGAGGTTAGAAGCAGGTCAGGTCAGTAATTGGAGCTGGCTAGTCATCAGCTGGTTTGACCTGCTAGGCTAGAATTTTCTTTACTACGGGAAAGTGTAATCAGAAAACCAGATGTATCCCCGTCTTAAGACTGGAGCATAATGAAAAACAGGCAATTCATTTATTTGCTCCAAGCCTTCAGATCTTCATTCAGCCATTTGGGGCTTGACTTTGCACCGGGCTGGGGGACTACAGTGGGAGGCATTATTTAACTGGATCCAAGTCCCACAATGCAGAAATTGAGATTCAAATGCCCATGTCGTCTCAAATCTCCTATTTCCTTCAAAAGTTGATAGCTATTACGTGTCTTTTTTTTGCCTGAAAATAAGGCATAAGTGAGAGACTTAAAGCTAGAAGCCTGTCCACTGAAGGCTTATTCTGATCATAATAGCCTTTTCCTGAGGTCCTATAGATCCCATATTCATGGTTGGGGTGGGGGAATCAGCCAGCATGTCCTTCTGAGCAAGTGTGGGGAGGGGGAAGGGAGTGAATAAGCACATTCAATATCTTGTTTTCATGACACAAACTATCTGATTCTGTATTCCGCTCTGTACACTTATTTGTCCTACTTTCCTCCTAAAGCTTCCCATGTGTTCCCCAGTTCCATTCGCTATTAAAATTCATCTTTGTATCCTCGTCTTCTGAAAAAAGGAGGTCATCGAAAAGTGTTTCTACCAAATTTTTGTAGGCAGTCTTGTATATCCTGATACTGCTAATGTTTTATAGACCGGTTTGAACTGTTTTCGACAATAACTGTTCAAAGGCTCTAACAAATGAGAACAGCATTTATTGGAGGTACAAATGAATAAAGAATTCAATTTATGAATCTATTGGTCTAGAGGAAAATGTTTGACCACAATTAAGGAGGATTCCTTACCACAAACTGCAGAAGAGCCTCTTCTTTAGATTTCTGAAAGGCATTTCATGTAGGGTGAAATGGACAGTCCGGTTCTCTTAACTCTAAGTAAATTTTCAAGGAAATTAGGTCAGAAAATGATCTGAAGACTCATGATGCCTAAGCATCCTATATGTATGAGTCAAAACTGGAATTTTGCCTAGGATACAGAAGAGAAATCTGGGATTCTTTAGTTTCTGACTATAATTTGGTGAAGGTGTTGAAGGAAATAAGTAAAGCCTGGTGGAATCTTTTCTTTTATGTGGTTTGGATATGGTTTAAAGAATTGAGGGGAAGATGGGCTATAGAGGTCCAAATAAGAGATCCATTAAAAAAAAAAAAAACAAAACAGTTGCTGAAAACATGTATTCTCTTTGAATTATCTCACTGAGACATTGTAAATATTTTGTTTTTTGGAGCACTTGAAGCACTATACATGAGTATTTGTGCATACAGTAGGTATCTGATCATGAGAAGGTTGGGATGATCTATCTTGGTCTTTCAAACGTCTTGTCCCAGGCACCATTCCTGGAAACACAGAAGAAAAGCTGAGGAGAGTTGAAACCCCTTCATTCTTCCCATTTTTTCTGGAGTCGAGAACCTCGCTGCTTTTCCCTAGATCCGAGGTAGGAGAGGGGAGTTCTCTCTGCAGGACTGTTGAAGACTTTAGTCACAAGATAAAATAATTGCTGCTAACTTGGATTATGACTGTATAGAATTCTGTTTTTGAAATTCTGTGGCAAGGAGGGAAATGGAAATACTTCGGATCTGTGTTCTCCGCATGGCTTGGGCACTTAGAATGAAGGGGAGAAATACAGCAAACCCTCTAGATGCCTGTTGGTTGATGTCCACTCTCCTCTCTGAGCAGGGATATGCTGTTCCTACAGAACACCCACTCAGCCTGACCTTTTCTCTGTTTCCTCTTTTCTGATTTTTCAGTTCCACCCCCAGTCTTTCCTGCACCGAACTACGGACAGGTGGGGGAATGGTGGCTCTCAGCGGCTGTGTCTAGGAATCGGTTCTCCATTTAAGGTGCTGGGTAAGTAAACATACTGCTTGCGTGGTAACACTGGCTTCTTCCAGAGAAACCTTTCAGCTAAAATGTTTGGACCAGCCCTGAAGAACTTAAAAAGGAGCATTCTGCAATTTCAAAATGTAAATTTTGAGGTTTTCTTAAGTAATTCTGTATTCCTGTATGGGCTTAAAGCAGGAATATCTTTGAAAAATGGTTATTATAAACTTGAAGGATGACCAAGTAGAAATAAAGATGGAGAAAACCCACTCCTCAATACTACAATGATGCGTGACTTAATCTTAAAGATTAATCCTGCATGAAATTAACAGCTTATGGAAAAATAGACCTTTTTATATGCAGAAAACTAACCAACAAAGTGAAATTCTTTGCTTTAAGGTTTGTTTGGTCAAAAGTTTATTCCTTTAAAGAGTGTATTTGAGTGTAAACTCATCTTTAAAGCCTGTGCACAGAAAAGTAAAGAGAGATCAGATTCTATATTACTGCTTTGGGAATGGAGAATAGTGGTTGCTTTTTCTAACTGTAAATTTCCTTTTTACCTCTAGAGGGTACGGAGACAGAGGTTTGATACTTCTCTCAGTACCATTTCTGATTCAGGCAACCTTTAATATTTTTAATTCTATTGTAATTGACCTTTGTATCCTTTGATTCCCTCCTCACCCACTTCTCAGGCTTCAGATTCCTGGAAAACCACAGAAGGAAAATGCAATGGGGATCTTGGGAGCAATTGGGTTAGGATCCACCACCACAGCTGTTCTCTGGGGCTCGGACTTAGGGACTTCGGGAACTGGGTGGAACAGCAGGTTGGGGTGTTCTGTTAGCAATTGAGAGGCAACAGGTTGACCAGCTCACTCTACCAACCTCTGTGTGAAATGTAGCTTAAATAACCAATGGAAAATTCTTAAACATTGACTGGGTTGTCACATGTTTGCACTTGGATCTATGGAAGCACCAATTCAGAAAACATTACTCACACTTGTCCTAAACCTTGGGTTTCTAGGACTTTATAAAAGCAGTACTTCTAATGTATCTTTTTGCATAGAGACCTTATGGGATACCTTATGGGATTCAATGTTGAGTCCTATTTTAATGTTTCAAGGTGTCGACATTTTCTGTTAAGCAGATGGGTGTATAGAGCTTTTCATAGGTAGAAAATCGTTAATTAGGGGTTATATCTTTGCAATGTGGATGGAATCTATTAAGTCGTGGTGGTATTGTTTTGTCTTCTTTTTTTGTAGATTTTTGAGAGCAAGCAAGAGTGGGGAGAGGGGCAGAGGGAAAGGGAAAAGCAGACTCCCGCTGAGTGCAGAGCCCCATGCAGGGCTCGATCCTAGGACACTGAGATCATGACTTGAGCTGAAGTTAGATGCTTAACTGACTGAGCCACCCAGGCACCCCTAGAATCTATCAAGTCTTAAACAGTATCAAAACTTATCCGTGCAGATGAGAACTCTCCTTCAAATACCCTTCTTTAGAAGATTTAGAATTTGATGACTCTTACTCAGATCTTGTCTTGGAATAGCTTTCAAGAGTCCATTTATGAACCAAACAACATAATCCATCTACATCTTTTAGAGTACAGCACTTATTTCAACCAAGTAGCATTACACAGCTCGATTACTCCCCTTTATTCACAAAACTTGGCTCTGAACGGCCATTGTCTTTTCCCTCCTTCCAGAAATAAAACCGAAAGTGTGAAGATTGTCCATTACTGATAGTATTCCAAAGAAAGGCTTCGGAAATGATTCAAAAGGGGAATTCAAATACGGAAATGATTTTGAGTAATGGCAGCATCGCGGGAATGATATGGTCATGAAGCCACAAGTGTGGATGTGCATACAGCTCACTTGCCGGGGCTCCTGGGGAGGGTGGATTTTCCTCAATACTCAGGGAGGGGCACTGGAGTAGCAGAAGGGGGTGGGGCCCCGTTGCATTCTAGGCCAGTGCCCAGGGACCTAGCATGGCCAACCTGAGACCCTGCACAGGGATGCTGGGGGAGCTACCCCAATGTTGTAGGACCTCACTGGGGACATTCCAGGCATCCCACTTGTGCAAACAGGGGACTGGGGTGCAGGACTCCTGGTGGCAGAAACTAGTTTGAGCTGCTGGCTCAGCTGTGGACCAAAGAGAATGCCTGGTGCTGGTCTGAACTGACCTTTGTGGGGCTCCCCAGGTGGCCAGCCTGCAGGGAACCCACCCCCAATTTTCCTAATAGCTCCAAGTGGCCACTTCAAAGGGGGCAGCATGGGCTTATCTGTAAATTCACTAGATTGAGTGGCAAGTCCTAACTATCCCTGGCTCTGTGACCTTGAATAAGTCCCTTTATCTACCTAAGCCACGGCTCCTTAATCTGTAATGCCACCAGACAAATCCTAGACTTTTTGCACTCTTATGAGGTTCTTACACTTTTGCTGTATGATTAAGGACCTAAGAATTCTCCATACCATTGATTATTGTTTCAGAAACTTGCGTGTGTATGTGAGTGAGCATGTGTGCAGGGGTAGTCTCTTAATACAGCACCTGATCCATCATCTATCTAGAAGATGGATACCCACAACATGTGAGATCAACCTAGGTAAACCAGTGTACCTTTACTGTTTGTGGTAGCAATTTGAAATTTCACATTAGCTTTCTTTTGTCTTTAAATTCCTATCTCCATGTCTTTAGGTTATCAAATAGTTGGGGGGCAAAAAACTGAAAAGCTCAAGGAGGCCTAAATGAGTTACAGGCACCTCTTCTATACGTAGACTCTTTCAAAGTTTCCACTTTAATGAGTCTTTTATGGAGTTTTGTATGCGGCAACTTTCTCCACACATCATATAGATTGGTATTTCTTTTTTTGAAATATGCCTGGATTGCACACCCTGACATGCTTATAAACTAAATGCAGAAATAATAATTTCATGCATTGCATCCGCAACTGATTTCCACTGCTTAACCTCACACACATTGCTCTCATTTCCACTCTTCACAAGACATTTGTTCTTTTCACTGTTCTCTACTTTAAGTGGATGAGGTTCATCTGGTTTGTTGATGTTATAAAATATGGAATTCTCCTATTAATGGTTCTGAAATCATACGGGAGTACTTTACACCATGTCTTTGCCATGATGCAGCATTACCTTGTATCATACAGAATGAGTTAACACGATATTAAATTACTCCTTTTTATGTTATTCACATTTTAAAAAAAAATTTTCAGAGGACCTTTGTCTTCTTATCTGTGAAATGTGCAATTGTCGCTGAAAAAGGAAACCTCGTAATATTTGCTTGGAGCTTGACTTTTACGTAAAATTATGGAGATCAACGTATTTACTTAAGGGTTTGAGAGCAGGGATGTCGAAAAGTAGCCTTGGAGGACATTAGATGATCTCGTTTGATCCATCTAGTCAGGTTTCTTATAAGCCTACTGACCTACTTTGTCTATCAAAAGGTTCTGAGCTTTTCTGAATAGTGTCAGTGGGCTTTTCTCAGATAGTAATTTTGCCTAAGATAATGCGGGTCAGGGATTCATTAGCTAAGTGAAAATCAGTAGATTATCTTGGTTAAATTCTTAGCCAGCTTTGACCTAATATATTTAAAGATAACCACAACTTCATCTAGGAGCCAATTTCCTATAATTGCCCTCATTTTATTCCTATTAAAATCTTCATGGTTAGTAAACTATTCAAGGCCAGAATACCAGTTTTCAAATGCAAGTGTGCACCAAGTGCCATGGAGGGCTCCTTGGCTTGGTAAAGCAGGCACGGAGTCCTGTCCCCGAGTTTCTGATTCAGTGTGCGGGAGAGGGCAGGAGACTGCATGTCTAGCAAGTTCCTGGGTGATGCTGCTGTAGGTCCAGAGCTCCTACTCCAGAAACCACTGGGGTGGACCAGGAAGGGAGACTGCAGGGCAAGCTACCCCTCACTCTTTGAACATCGTTTCTACTTTAACTTAAAATAAGAGTCAAGATTCAAAAATGCCAACAGCTGGATTCAAATCTAAACCAGAACTTAAGGATACAGATCTAAAAACGGTAAGTTGTTAGGAAAATAGAATCTCTGAGAGTTGGAAGAGCAGATGGAACAAAACCTTTGAGCAAGCCTAATCAGAACAAATGAGGGACTTCAGAGGAAAGCATACAGGATCTAGCACAGGAGGCTGAGCCTCGACTCTTGCACTCAATTCCTCAAGTCTTGAGAAATTAAGGGATCTAGTAAGGATACCCCCACCTTCCCTTAGAAAGGAAGGAAATAAACTTAAATGGTGGGGTTTTACAGTTGAGCATTCAACTGAAGCCCTGTATAGATGTGCAAGATGACCGTCTAAAGAACCTAGGCGGCTTCTGGGCCTTTACCACTCTAAACTGTGTTAAATTTGTTTCCATACCTAGAGGAAAGGGTTTGTTAGGCAATTGGCCATGATCGAGAGACTACAAAAGTCTGTGATGGACTCCGAGAGTCTTAAAAGCATGTATGGGTAGCATCCCTCTAGAGAAGAGCGGGATGCTAGCTGAGTCGCCACTAGGAAATGTCACCGGCTTGATGCTGATGGAAGGGAGTTTCTTAGCCAAGCGGCCTCCAGTGTTGTGGTCTTGATGGCAGACCCCATCTCTTCTGTGCATGGCCATCTCGGTGCATCTTTGTCAGATGTTGTTAAAATACTCCACTCTCTTAACCCCTTGGTTCTGAGTCTGCTCACAAAACAACATTCTGATCATAGTCTGGCTTCCCATTAGGTCTGCCGACTTCCAGTGTTCTGGTTTCTGCAACAGTGAATTCTTGTAGTTGATGAGTAAGTTGGTTTACGACCTAGAACAAGCTCAACACAATCCTCTCAGGTCCCGATACAATAATTCTTGGTATCTCAGAGAAGAGGCCCCTGATTACGACTTGGTTTTTCCTATAGCTTAACCACTGGGACAGAATGTGCTGGTCCTGCTGAGTGTGTGTGGCAGTTTTATTTCTCTGAAATTATTAAATTGGCATTCTTGCTTTATACTAGTCTAATGAGCTTGGAAAATGTGCTTCTGCCCCCGAATAGATGCTTGTAAAGTGGAGGGCCAAATCTCGGACAGTGGTAAATCCTCCAAGTCCTTAATGCCTTGCCTGGGGCCTTTGGGAGCCAGACGGCTGGCCTGGGTCCTCACTGGTAATAAGCAGACATGACTGCATGGGGAGCATCAGCATTTAGTTTGCTTCATAGATCGGCTATTGTTATAGCACAAATTATTGAACTCTCTTGGGAGGTTCAGATAATGGGTCCATTATCTGTTCGGACTTGGAATTCAATAAACTTCATAATATAATGTAGGTTTTGACTAAATCTCAAGGGAGAAAATGCTCATTTAAGACACTAAAGATTTCTGCCAATGCGTGACTTACACTTACTGACCAACTGCGCTCGAGTTCACGGCCATCCTTCCCTCTCACGCACCGTACTGTGTCCCTCTCCTTTAACATTCCCTACAGCTCCAATTTTGTCTCCACCTTCCTTCTCACCAGATTTGGCTTTGTGAGGATGCCGTCTGTCCCATCACATGGGACCCCGCTCTCAGAAGCGCCCTGAGCTTCGCTGGATGCTCTGTCAGGGCCTTGCAATTCTTCGTATTCTCTGCACAAGGGCCTATATACTGGGACCCCCAAAAGACCACCTGTGTGTCATTGACCTCAAAATCCAGATCTGGATTTCAGAAGTCACCTCTGAACTCCCAGATGGAGTCTCTAGAACTGTCGAAAGGCCATCAGCACCTAGATGATAACACTTCAAAACTGGCATTAAATTCCTTTCGTCAGCCCAAGAAAGTATTTTCCAATTCAGTGGGAAGAGAGCTCATTCAGACACTCAGAATTCAAGCCAGAAACTTTGTGTTCCTCACGCCTTCCTTTCTGGCCGGACAGTTCAGTCAGTGGGTCCAAGGATTCCCCCTCCTGACCTGTATCCATGGCGTCTCTTCCCGATCCTATGACCCCTGTGTCCTGTTCACTTGGGTGTCCTTGGTGTCACTGTTCCTGGGGTTCCATTCCACCCACCATTGTCTTTTCAAAAAGGCATCCCTGGCAACCTCCCTTTCCTGTTTAAAATACATACAGATAAAGTCCCCATCCTTTCTACAACCGTGTCCATGTGTAACCATTGCCTTTAGTTATAGCTTAATCCTTTCACATGGATGTCTCTGCTCAAGCTATACCAAACTAGTGGTGATCTTCTTTTTTTTTTTTTTTAAAGATTTTATTTATTTATTTGACAGAGAGAGACACAGTGAGAGAGGGAACACAAGCAGGGGGAGTGGGAGAGGGAGAAGCAGGCATCCCGCTGAGCAAGGAGCCCGATGCGGGACTTGATCCCAGGACCCTGGGATCATGGCCTGAGCCGAAGGCAGACGCTCAACGACTGAGCCACCCAGGCGCCCCTAGTGGTGATCTTCTAAAATTTCTAAAATGCCCATGTTCCTGTGGCTGTTGGCCTTCAGAAATGCTATCCCTATGGTTTGGCATGTCTTTTTCCCTCCCTCTCTCTGTCCAACTGCATGGTGTTTTATACTCTCCCCCCACCCCCCAAAATGAAACCTACCTATGGCTTTTATTCCAGACCTTCTGACCTCTGAGATAAGAGCAGTCTTGTAGCCTGGGCTCCCAGACCTCCACATTCATGATTTCATTAGCCGACTTTTCGTTGAACGAAAATGCCCCACTAGAAAGGGCTATCCCTTAAAGCAGGTGGTCTGATTCATTCAGCCTACCAACTGCTAACACGTCATAGGTGTTTGAGAAGTGATTTTGGACTGAAGGAAGAACCAGTGGTTATCTGGCATTATACTGGAAGTAGCTTCGATACAGACTCCTCCCCTTAGTAACTGATCTTGGATTCAGCATGTTGCTCCGTGCCTCAGCATTCTGCTCTGTAAAATGGGTACAATGATACCTACATCAAGAAGTCGTAAGGATTTTTTTTTTTTAAGATTTTATTTATTTATTTGACAGAGAGAGACACAGCGAGAGAGGGAACACAGGCAGGGGGTAGTGGGAGAGGGAGAAGCAGGCTTCCCGCCAAGCAGGGAGCCCGATGCGGGGCTTGATCCCAGGACCCTGGGATCATGACCTGAGCCGAAGGCAGACGCTTAACGACTGAGCCACCCAGGCGCCCCAAGAAGTCGTAAGGATTAGATCATACAGGAAAAAATGTTTAGAACAACAGCTGTTATTTAGAAGCATGCCATAAATATTAGCTATCATTGTGGCTTACAGATATTATCACCTAAAACCCCAAAGTTCCTGAGAACAGAAACCATATAAAATTTGTCTCACATTGTATCTAGTATTACTAATATCTAGTATTAGTATGCTTTCCTATACCTAATTAAATGATTGTATTTTCTGTTTTCTTTCCATAATTAAACATACTTGCAGTGGCACCATTTGAGAATGGCAATGCATTCATTCCTTCTTCCCTCCTCTAATCCACAAATCTCTGTTGAGCACACACTATATGCCAGACACTGGTTTAGGTGTTGGAAGGAGCTAGAAATAAGCCCAGTAGTGTCCATGCTGTTGTGGGCAAAAACTTCTACCCTAGTGGAGAGATGACATGGTTTTACTAAAATGAGCAGTAAGCAGTAAGCAGTAAGTAGTATGAAAAAGGGATGAAAAGCACAAGCTAGAGAATTCACATTTGTTTTGGTTCTGGAAGACTGGTCCTATTGTGGAGTCCTTCTGAGTGGCTGCTCACTCCGCGGGGGCAGATACAATGTTTCACGCTTCCCCACATCCTGCTATAATGTCCAGAATGTCCCGGTGTTCCCAGCATACTGATGAATTTGAAAGTATTAAACAGAAGGCGAGAAATAAAAATGAACAAAAGCTCAGAAGTCATCCTGGGTTTGGTGTTGGATTCCATCTCTGTGATGATGTGGCTAAAGGATCTAAAACTCCCCAAATGGGAAGGTACTTTGTCCCTTTTCCTTACTAAATCTCCAGTGCCTAAAACTGTATCTGGAACCTAGTAACCATTCAATTATCATTTGTTGACTGAATGGAAGCAGGAATTTGGAAGTCCAAAGAATATAAAGTGTTTCTTAGAGTAGTATGTGCTATTAAAACTCTTTGCATGGTGGAGGGACAGACAGATCCAGGGTTTTAATTACACAAACCCTGAGGTGGTCTTAACGGATTCACAGACCCTAGGGTCAGGAAGGCCACTGATGTGCAAACTGTTAGAGTAACTCTACAGAGAGGTGGGACTTGGACTGTGGTTCATGTGGCATGGAGAGGGGGGAGATGGGGGAAGACCTATTTTGAAAGCACCTTCACCTTTCCTCCTCCTGTGGTCTGATTACATCAGATGACGAAATGCAAATTTAAAATGATAGGAAGGCTGAAGACAAGCAAAGTCAACACGTGGGCTGATGGAAAGACCATGGAAATGTTGTGGTGAAACTCGGGAAGCAGATCCCTACCCCTGATAGGAGTGGTGGTTTTTTGGAGGCTGCGAGTAGGGTTGATGACGCATACCTGGCCTGGTGTGCATGATGGAGCTGTAGTGGTGTTTTAAGGTGCTGTCCTTGCCTTTTGGTTATGGTCTGGCACCCCCAACCAGAGCAGTGACCAGCCTTTCTGTCACTTTAAACTTGGTTTTCTGTTACTTTTAATATTCCCCTTGCCTGTAGCCATATCTTACTTTTCCCTCTGCTTCTTGCTCAAGGTACACCTATTTCTCCACTCTGACCTAGACTGTGGTTTGTTGTAAGAAGAAAGTAATATCTATACTAATATGCATGAAGCCTATCTGTCCTGTCCATTGCTGACATATGCTGGGCCAGAAAGTTTCTCCGATCATCTTCTTGTTGGAAAGTAAAAAGCAGAAAAGAAAAGGTGTCTTGAAGATACACTACTGTAAAGGCATTTGGATGGAGAATGGCTGGAACGAATCAAGAAATCAACGTATAAAAGACATGGAGCTTTCGTTTGGGTGAAGGATCTGGGTCTGCCGGCCACAGAATAAGAATGAGTGAACTGCTGTGAACTGAAGGTGCCCTTCTGTGTGTGTGTGTCCCCAACCCCCCAATATCCTCTGTTGAAACCCTAACCTTCCATGGGCTATTTGGAGATGAGACTTTTGCCAGGTAATTAGGGTTAAATGAAGTCAGGGTGGGATTATGGACCTTTAAAGAAGAGAACATATGGGGCACTTGGGTGGCTCAGTCGTTAAGCGTCTGCCTTCGGCTCAGGTCATGATCCCAGGGTCCTGGGATCGAGCCCCGCATTGGGCTCCCTGCTCAGTGGGAAGCCTGCTTCTCCCTCTCTCACTCCCCTACTTGTGTTCCTTCTCTCACTGTGTCTCTCTCTGTCAAATAAATAAATAAAATCTTTAAAAAAAAAAGAGAGAGAGAGAGCATAGAGGAAAAGTCATGTGAGAGTACAGGGAGAAGGTAACTGTCTATAAGCCAGGAAGAGTGTTCTCCCCAAACCCAACAGTGCTGGCACCCTGATCTCAGACTTCCAGCCTCCAGCACCGTGAGAAAGTACATTCCTGTTGTGTAAGCCCCTCACCTGTGAGTCTGTGGCATCCGGTTACCGCAGCCCAAGGAGATAGACACCATGACCTCATTAAGAGTTTTCCGTGCTGCTGACCCTAATCTGCCTATAGGAAATCCTGTTTTTAAAGTTGATAGCGGTATGGGGTCTGCCTGCTCTGTGTGTCTATTTTGCAACCTTTTAAGAGTATCTGAATTTTCTACCGAATTATCCCAAATGGAAGAAGAGATTATAAATACATTTATTCAGCAACTATTTGGTACCTTCTCTAAGTGAAGCAGTGTGCATCCCTGGGGGTGCATCATGGGCAAAACAATTTCTGCCCTCCTCAATCTTCCAGTTGAGTGAGGTGGAGGTCCTAGCCAAAAGGAACAGGTTTCTTTGAAGTAGGAGTTTCCTTTTATAAATTCACATCAAGTACACTTATGCTTGGTTTAAAATACTGTACTTGGAGGGACTCCCCATTCACAAGCTCAATTTATGCAAGAAAGAGCAAAAACGCTATCTTCTACAAATTTGAGGACTTCTTGAATGACCTTGACCTCAGTGTTGGATTTCCCTGTTCTCAAACCCCTCTCCCCCCTTTCTAGACCTGTGTCAAGGAGAGCTTGAGGGTCAAAGTGTTGGAAATGGAAGACCATGTTTGTATCAGATTTTGCCATCTATCCTGAGGGTCATTGTGCCCTGGACAGACCCAGCTGACTCTGGGCCTCCATATCCTACTTTGTGTGTGGGCACCTTCCGTAGACCACCCATGGTGTCTGCCTAGAACCATCTGCAGCGGTCTGCCCCTGGGCTTCTGACCAGCGTTTTGGATCCAGAGAACTCTTCTACTGGCTACTAGCCAGCCTGGAGAATCTAATCTTGAGAAATTTTTTCTTGCGTGGTTGCAAGAATATTTTGATACATTGGGTGTTCAGTATCTTTGGAAACAAAATGCTTGGATTTTGCTAGAATATGACCTTGTGCAGCCCTTAAAAAAATAGGTTCAACCCACACAACCAACAGGATCTGATACACAGGGAGAAAAACAAAATACAAGTTAATATCCTATTAAAACCAACATGGATGTTTTTCTCCTCAAATCTTCTGGGATGCTGTGTTATGTTTATCTTAGGACTTAGATTCCTCTGATGTACAAATAATTCAATTTCTCCTCTTCAAATTTGTTGAGCACCTCTTATGCACTGGGGACTGCTCTGGTCATCATGAATACTTTGGGAGAAAGTCCCTGTCACACAGGGCTCCTGTTCTAGAATGGAGGAATAGAGGGGCAGTGATGGGTGGGGGAAGGGGGCTTGGTGGGTTGAGGTGGCCTCCGACCTGATGTCATCACCTGGTCACATAAGGAGCTTTAAAACGTTTCTGAGGTTGAGCAGAAAGCCAAGCATGGTCCATTTGGCTGGTTTCAGTCAGTTAATGAGATTTTGAGTAGTGTAATGACTGGTCACCCAACATTAGTAGTAAAATTAAATTTGAAGAAGGGTCAGACCATAGACTACTTTTAAAATGACTTTCTTTTTTATTAGAGCACTTCTGTGAAATATAGCTAAGAAATATTTGAGTCTAAGGGAATTCTCTTTCCTGCCACCCCACCCTGGGGGCCACCTACTCCAGTTTCCATTTTGCAGTATTTGTTAAGCAGTTATTTTTATGTGTTGCTGATGCCCCAAACACAGCTTTAAATAAAACAACGAGGAACCTCTGAAAAGCCCTGAATACAAAAATAAAATATTCTCTGTGTACCTTCAGGTAGATTTGCTCAGCCACTGAGGGAAATGGACTTCAAAATGAGATCATCTGCTTAGCAACCCTAAAAAACAAAGTTCTCGCCCTGCTGAAACAGAGAAGTAAAAATCCGGGCCATTTTAAGCCAGCAGGAGGACGGCCAGCAAGGGCAGGACTCCTGAAGGAGTGTGACAGGCGTTGGTCATAGCAACAGCAAAGGAATCCCCACCCCAGGGTGTGTGCGGTTCACAAACAAAAGTGCTGCCCTGTAGCCTTCTAGAGGGGGAAAGTCTGGTCTTTTATCTGCAAGTTCCCCGGGCACTGGGAGGGCCAAACAAAAACTGGGCTTTTTTTTTTTTTTTTCCCTGTGCTTACCCTGTCTTGCTGGAAGGGGCCCTTCCTTCAAATTGCTTTCCTTTCCTGCCTCTAAGTCCGGACTGCGAGTTTGTCCCCACTCTGCCCGTTTGCAGGTGTATCACTGCGGTACTCAAATTCGTCAAATAGACGAATTTGCCAGTGGACCGAGAGCCTCCCCTACACCCCATTCCTACCCTACCAGGGATGGGACGAGGGTGTGTGGCATGTGGGACTCATGGATTTTGATGGGTTCCATTTTTACCTTTTCCGTGGAAAGAAACCAGCCACTTAGCGAGGCACTGAGCTCTGGTTAAATGAGAACCCCCGAAATAAGATCATTAAGAGCTGCAGTTGGAACCCTGTGTCAGTCCTGTCCAAGGATGGGGATTCATGGCCTTTGTCACTGCTGCCGAGTTCTGCTTCTGAAGTGCCCAGTTTGCTTTTGATAAGCTGGAAGTGCATTGTCGTGCTTGAGTGACCTCCTCAAAGGGAAACCATGGAACTCTCCCGCCTTAATCCTAACCTGTCCCCAGCACCGGATCTGCTCTTGGCGCAGGGCTGCAGGCACACAGTATCCCCTGAACTCTCTGGGCTGGCCCCGGCCCGTGCACCGCGCGCCCCACCGCCCCACCCCCTCAGCTCTGCAGTCTGGCCGCCTTACACATGCAGAGCGTTTCCTTGTCACAGACTGATGGAATGCAAAATGATGAAAATTAATGCTGCTATTAAAGGATTTTTCAATTAAATGTGCAGTTTAGAGCCAGATGCTGCTTTCTTAGAGGAAGAGAAGTTTAAGTAAAAAAATCTGACAGATATTCGTTCCATCTAGCGTGGCAGGATTTATAGTAGATTACAGTCTTTGATTTCAGTGGGCTTGAGTTGTCAGGTCCACTTGCAAATGAGCTGTGGGGAAGAGTTGCTCTGTTGTAATCTGAAAACATATGGGACATATGGTGAGTATTACACCCATAACTGTTACGATGTTTTGCTTCCTTCAATCTCCTTTCTTCTTTGCCTCCTGTGGGTTATTTGCAAGAACCTATTACCTTTCTACCTCTAATTTCCCTTGGAGTACAATTTGCTTTATTCTGCTCCTTCAGAATCCCAGTAACAGAACTAGGAATTAAGAGTTTTTCTTCCACGTGTGACAATGTGCTGTTCTACAACCTCTGATCCTCTCTTGAACTAACCAGTGTACATCCCGATTTTCATCTCTGTGCAAAGATCTAGGCTGTTTTGTGTTTATTTTCATTTTTTGGTATTCTATTAAACTGTGCATGTAACATGCAGTAAAAGCACTTTAAATTCAATGCCATTTTAAAAATGGATAAAAATATTACGTTATCCACTCATGGGTATTTACAGATATTTATGTAACAGAAAGGATCTAGGCTGTTTTAAAAGTGAGTTTGGGTACTGCCCCCCACCCCCGGCTCCCCTCGCCCCTTATATCTTTAAGGGGATCAGCTGACTTAAGTATTGGCAAGTTGTGACGCTAGGTCAAAAAAAGTCTCTGGGTTTAAGAAAATACACCCAATAGTTAACAACATGGTATTGTACGCTTTGAAATGTGATAAGAGGACAGATCTCAAGTTAAGTGTTCTTAACACAGAACAAAAACAACAAACCCACAAACACGAGGAAATCTTTGGAAGCCAGATACATTTAGTATCTTGGTCATGGTGATGTGTATGTCCAGACTCAAGACGTGTACATTAAATGTGCGTAACTTCTCATATATCAACTATAGCTCGAAGCTTAAACTATTTTATCTGGAAACCAATAAAGGTCACTATAGAATGCAAAGTTCAGTGGGAGTGCAGAGGAGTTAGAGATCACGTCTGCTTAGAATGATCAAGAAAAACTTCATTGTGGGAGACTCGTGTGGGATAAGCCTATTAAGGATGTTATAAGAGGCAAACATGGTTAATTTGGGGTTCCTACTGGGAAAGGCTCCTTGATGAGTTTATAGGCTGCTCTGTGACCTCTCCCATTGTAACATGGCCTGCTGGATTCCAAATTTGGAATGGTCAAGAGTAGACCAAACGGGGTGGTGATCTCCTCATGTGTAAACTCATCAGACCTTAGGTGGCCAATAAATTATGTGGGGGGCCTGGATGGTGGTTGGCCACATTCCCAGATCCCCCTACCTGACTCTGTTGATCAGCTTTGACAATCCCCTGGAATAAACAAACCTCAGTTAGAACCATCCCTGCCCCCTGACCGAAGTCCAGAGCTCTCCACCAACATAGCATTTGGGATAGCCACCATCTCTCCCAGAGAGGATGCGAGCAATGGACTAACCCGTCTGCCCATCTCCTCCAGTCCTCTTTTTCGTTGCAGTTAGGGTTACTTTTCTAAAATGACAAGTTGACTTATGTGACTTCCTGGCTTAAAATTCTTAAAATAGAGGCTCCCCACTGCCTCTAAGAGAATGTTGAAGTTCTTTAGCATGACCCACAAGATGCTCACGATCAGATTCTTGCTCATTTTCCCAAACCCCAATCACTGCCTGATTCTTCTTCCAGGACTCCTCTGGACCCCACTTCCTGTAAGAAGCCTTCTTTACATAAAAATCTAGCCCAGAAGCCTACCTTTAGTGATCTCTTTACAATTATACTCCTAAGACAATGTGTTTATTACCTGCTAGACAATAAGCTTCATGAAAATAGTTGACTTACTTTCCTCAACCTCATATTCCTAGAACGAAGTACTGTGTCAACACGAAGTAAGCTTTCTACAAACATTGCAGAAAGAATAAGTCAAAGAAGGAGGAGGGATTGAAAATCTATCCCTCTTGAGGTTCTACAATAAAAAAAAAAAACCTGAGGAACAAATTTTATAAACCATAAAGAGTCTAGCAGGATTCTCAGGCTTTTGCTTGATAGAATATAATTTATTATACAGAATTTTTACTTTACAATTTGCGGGTGAGATTATAAGTTATTCCACAGGATATCCAAATAGTTTTTATTACTATTATAGCTCCTTTTAAGTATATCCCTCAGATTCAGAAGGATATCCTTAAAAAGGTCAAATGCTTTAAGCACCATTCACATTTTTTAGATCTAAAATATTTTATCTGCATTTGGAGACTAATATAAATGTTAACTATTAAGTACCCACAAATAGTTCAGGAAAGCCTGAGAAACTGAAATAGCCTACTAGTTAAATTTTGTTTTGCAATAAAAAAATTGTTTAAAAGAAAATTTGCTTCCTGACTTTTCTAGAATTCTAGTAGAATAGGAAGGACTGCAGCTCTTGATTCAGGAGATCTCCAAATCATGCTAACTGCTTAATTTTTTATCAGCCTCTTAATCAGTTTAAAGTGGCTTTAGGGATTTTGTTTGCATTTACGATTCTCATACCTGTGAACATCTCTCTAGTTCATGGATCCATGAAGGTTCAGTGTCCTTAGTTGTCAGTACGTTTTAAGGAAGGGGAGCTATCTATGAAATTCCCAAAGCTGCACATAAATGTTTGTGTATTTACTTATGTGCTTTGTCTGGGGGGAAGACCTTAAGTTTCACAAGATTTTCAAGGCAATGTCTCAGGCGCCGGGGTGGCGGAGTTCTAAAATTTGCCTAATTTATGGTAAAATGTCTAACCACAAAATAAATATATGTGAACAGGAAATAAGTACAGTAAAAGTGGCTAAGGCTACAAAGAAAAGTACAGAAAGTACAGGTTTTACTGCTTTGAATGGCTATGGGGGAGATCAGGACAGGTGAGTCTGGATTGGCACAGAAGCAAACATTTAGCAAGGTCCTCCATCAAATGCTTAAGTACCTCGTTTTGTGGAAAAATGCTGAGCTGTTGTGAGCAATTAAAAAAAGCACACAGAAGATCTAGATCCCTGCTCTCCAGGACTGTGCATATGTAGGTATGTGTGAGTTTTAAAGATCTGCTATAGAGTCACACAGATTTCAGTTCAAAGTGGTGTGGAACACTGAGCATTTATAAGGGAAAGAAGAAAAGATGGATTGCAATTGGGAGATTTAGAAATGCTCTGGAAAAGCTGGGATTTGAGCTGGGTCTCTAGTAGGTACACCAAGAATGCCAAGGGAGAGAAGTATTGCAGAGAAAGGGAACAGCTGGGCATAGGGTGAAGCAGAAGAGCAGGGGCTCTGCGGGGAGGGTGGCAGGGAGTGGAGCGTTATGGCAAACACAGGTGGTTCTAGGGAGTGGAGTAGAATGGAGAACAATACTTGGAAGATAGGTGGAGGCCAACTAAATATTTGCATGCTCGGTTGGGCATTTGCACTTCATACCTGGTGGGGAGTCATCAAAACCTTGAGCATTGAGTAATTAGAGTCTGGTTCAGGAACATGGCCTGGGAAAACCATGTCTAGGCTAGATTGGAAGCAGAAAAGACTGGGGAGCTCTCAAGACCGCATTGAAATAGCTCAGGTGGGACACGAAGAGCCTTTGGAGAATACATCAATGGAGTAGAAAGGGGTATAATTCCATAGAGGGATTTTCCCAGGATTTCCTGTATGATTGGGCATGGGTGTGAAACAGATACATCAAAGATGACTGTCGAGTTTTAACTTTAATTTCCTGGGCAGTTAATGATATCATTAACTAAAGAGTGGAATAGAGTTAAAACAATTTTGTTTTTTGGGGGGAGGGAAGGCAGCTGTGTTCTATTTTGAGCATGTTTTTAGGCTTCATTTGGAAACTGTCTAATCCACAGCTGGAAATGTGAGTGTGGAAAGAGGAGGGCTTGAGGCATGGACAGGGAAGTCATTTGCAAACTGGTGATAGTTGAGTCCTATAATAAAAACTTCAACAGAAGGAGACTGACAGGAGAAACAGGCAAGCTAGAGAGGGTGTTCACTGCCACAGAATCTGCCCAGATGAGAACGGATGGGGGCCAGTGAGCCATGGGATGGGGAAGGCATTGGCTTCTTTGATCAGGAGAAAGTTCCGGGAGCATTGGGGCCGACACCCTGATTTCCTATAATGTAGGGATAATGAGGGAGGTAGTAAGTAGAGGTAGGGAGCCTGGGTGAGTCCCTTTAAAAAGTCTGGCTGCGCAAGGGAGAGAAATGGCACGAGGACGAGTGAGCTGGGGTGAGCTGGGGTGAGGGGTGCTGGGTCAGGTGGGAGGAGACCTTGAACTTGTCTGCTGGTTGACAGCAGAGAAACGGCAGACCTGGGAGAAGAGCTGGAATAATCCAGGAAACCAGGTGCAAGGGCAATCCACAAGCCCTCAGACAAGGATGGACACACAGTGGGAGAGCATGGGAAACCAGACCGAGCTCCGAAACAGAAGGACTTCAGAAGGCTAGGGCTGCTTATATGGCTCTGTGCCTCTACAGCAAGAAAATTGTGGCTGCGCTGGACAACGAGTAACTTCACTTAGAATCAGTAGCTTGTTCAAGTTTTTTAAGTGTTCCCACAACGAATTTTGCTCCGTGCGAGGAGAAATCACAAGTCGGTTCTCCTAGACGCAGGGCATCTGCTTTATGACCATATACTCTGAGCATTTGTGTGTTGATGACTGGACTACAAAGCATCCTACAGATAAAGGTTTTTTTCAATATAAAAGACTAATTTGGACTCAAGGTAAAACCACTGATAAAAGCCATGATAAATCGTGAATTGATATCTGCACTCAAACCCCACCTGTTACAAAAATGAAACTTTTCTGGGAACACCGCATTGGTTTCCATAATAAAGTTTCATGGAGTTTAATATAGCTGTCTCCCAGATTGGATTTGTGTTCCCATCGTAGATACTGATCCACTCTGGGACAAAAAAGCAGCCCCTGCACCCTGGGGCCCTATTTCCTGACTCATCCCCTAACATCTACATACTAAGAGATGTCTAGGAATAAAATAGTTATACAAATTGCACATTTTTCCTGCAAAGATGTTAAACTCTTATTATAAACAAAATATAGTGCTAAGAGTTGTAGGGCCTACAAAAATGGAGCTAACCGTTCTGAATGAGAACTCTTTATTTTTTTTATTTTTTGAGATCTAACCATCCGTGAGGCATGGTCTTAAATGCTTCATCCTTTCAATGACTCAATATCGTATCATTGTATTTCAGATGAGCAATAAAGCTCCATAAGTAAAGTAATTTCTTCAAGGTCACACAAAGCTTCTCTGGTGGTAGAAAAGGGATTTCTGTTCTGGAGCCCTTGACACTAGCTCAGAAAAACAGATTAATTTCCAGGAATTTTGCAGCTGCTGGGTAAGCAGAGCCATTAATAAACATTTAACAGACATAAACTTATACAGTTACGGTTATATTTTATAAAGATGAAAAATGCTCAATCCATCCCTTCCTGTTTTACTACACTTTACTACTGCCTCTGTGTCTGAAGTTGCAGGTTGTTCTATGCAGTGGGAATACTGCACAGTGGTGTGCTTTTGCCTCTCCAATTCTGCATTCAAGGATACCATGTCAGCTGCTTGAAATCGGTGATGTGGGAGTGTTTACAGCACAAATTGGCACGCACTAAAACTGTGCCCCCCCCCCCCAAGAGCTAGTCGTTAAGCGTTGGCCAGCAGATACTGGCTTTGCGCATGGTGCTCTGACTACCAAGTCTATGTCTTGCGGGGGAGCGGAGCTAAGAATCTGACCGCGGGAAGCCCTCCCGCCTGGCCTGTGCACGTGGTGCGTGTGGAGTGCTACGTGGAGTGCACATGGAACTTCAGATCAAGGCTCTGGACAGCGAGGTCAGGTTCAGAGAAAGATGATTGGGGAGGTAGCATTTGTTCGTGATCTTCAAGGAGTGACTAGTCCAATTCAGATGTGGAGCTCGTGGGAGGCGAGAGGGTGGGGAGAAGAACAAGAGTGATGGGGCGGGAGAGGAGACAAGCATGCAAGGGAGGTAGCGAATCCTTTTGTTCTGGGGACGTACAAGGTCTTTTGGGGGTGGGGAGATGGGTTGGGGCCATCTTATGTAAGGCCAAGGAGGTTGAATTTTTCTATCCGGTGTTGGAGGGGATTTGATCAGGGAATGGGGAAGTCCCTTCCAGTGATAGCAGCATATGGGATTCCTGAAAGGCTGATGCACAGGAGAAAATTTAAGGGGGTTCCAAAATCATTGGTGGGTGTAGAAATCAGGAGGCCATGGGAGACTCCCTTGAAGACTTGGGGACTGTTGAGGGGTGAAGGCTGAAGAATGAAGTTGAGGACCCTGAAGCTGGAGTCTGGGGAACTTAGGATGTGCAAACCTCATGTAGAGCTGACTGAGAAGTGGGGGAGCTGTCCCTTACAGCCATCCCAAGACATGAGCCATCATGGATTACAGCTGCACATTCCTCTATTGAAGACAACTAGGTGCCTTCCAAATACTTGGCACCAAATTGGATGATTTCAAAACTAGGGTATCTGGTTGGCAACCAAAGGCTAATATTCCTCCATTTGATTTTTTTTTTTTTTTTGGTCTGTTTTGGCTTGGTGGGTGTATTTTTCTTGTTGAGGGTCATCCTAACTTCTCCCATTTCCCATGGGATTTGGAATCCCAGAATCTCATTTTATTACAACTCTGCAACTTTCTGTTTTGATATCTTGGACTGCTAATAATTCCAGTCCCAAAACCCAGCGTACTCATCTGAAAAATGAAGATAGTAGAAGTCCCTGCTTCCCAATGTTTAAGTATCAATAGTAATTTGAAAATTTCTTCTGTATGTTTTAATGTACTACTTTAAAAAAGTAGTAGGTATTATAAACCTCATCACAAAAGAAGCAATATTAACATATTTTTAGATCTTGATAATATACGAGAGAATGTGAGCTATTCATTGAGGTGGCCTTTCAACCTACTCAGACATTTCCAAGCCCACATTTTGAAACGTTCTTTTGAGAGTTCCTGGAGCTGGATATTCCTTTATAATGGACAGTGGAATACGTATCTTAATGCTTATTTTTCTTTAAAATTTGAATTAGAAAAGGTCACGCTGCCCCTTCTGCCTTGACTTCTGGGGAGCTCTCTTGCACACATTGTGTGGAGTAGGACGCCAGGGATGCACATCCGCTCTCACAGTCAAATGTCTGCGGTCCTGGAAGATCATGCGCAGCCGACCTCTCCCTAGCCACGCCCTTCCCGAGAAGCCTGTGGAGCACGTGGCAATTTTACGCAAGCTGGGATTAATTCAGGATCAAAGTTGGAGCTCCATCTGCCTCTTTCCAACGATTCAGTATGGTTTATAGCGCTTTGTTGGTTCAGGGTGTTACAAGTTTGGTTTAAAATCTTCCCTCTATTTGGGAGCGTTTTGGTTCTAACGTGTATGCCGCACTTAAGATAATGTAACTCTGGAGTCTGATCTGTTTGTCCTCTGGTAAAGTGAGAGGGGGGTTTTCAATCTCTCTGTGCCCTTTATAGCAAAGATACATTTGGGGAAGATGCTATGAGGCTTGCTGATAGCATCTGCTCTACAGACTTTAATTGACAACCCTCCTGCCTGCCAGAGTGAGATGTTACTTTACTTACCATGGTTAAATTGTTTCCCAAAATTGAACGGTTCAGCCACTTTAGGATTTGAAATCCCTTTACATGATGGATTTTCCCTTTCCTTTCTGAAATATGCTTTTGGAAATAGGGCTGATGTCTTTGTTTCTCTTATTGTTAAGCTGCGTTTTACCTGCTAATATATTTTCTTGAGGCAAGCAATTGCCGAGCAACTGAGAGCATAAAGGGAAATTTGTACTATGCAAATGAGGGACTTAATGCATTAATTAGATGGATTGGAACATTGTATTTCCATGTGTTTCATGCCTTAATTCTCAAACTGAGAGTTGGAGCCTCTGGGAGGGGAGGGCTCTGATGGAGTTCCAAGTGGGTTTTGGAAACCAGAACGTTGGAGTTGTGAAAACCTGTGTGGTCATGGTAGGAGCCAAATGAAGTCGGAAAGAGTGATGGGTTCTCTTGAAACTGCCTTCTTCTGTTATAATGGGACAATGTTGCAGAGTTCTAAGTGCTATTTGGTAGACGCTGTCTCTAATAAATTAAAACTGTATTTATTTTCACTTCTCACAGTGGTAGAATGAACCAGCAAGCCCCCTTCCCCCTTTCTCTATCAGAGGGAAACCCAGAATAAAAAGAATTTAATCAGAGCTGGCATCCTGAAGATGGCACTACTCCTTCTGGATAGCAGAGACAGCAACCGGTGACAGCTCCCAAAGTGTCTCTTGTAACACAGCCAAGCTTCGGTCAGGACAGTAAGGAGCTAATGCCACTTTCTTGGTCTAATATGGTGGAGGGAAGTTGAGTGGGGGGAAAGTTTTTCCCCCAAATGGTAAGGCTAAACTCATGTCAACAGGAGATACTCAGTTTTTCACTGACTCACTATTGACTCCAAAGTATTATCGAGCCTACTGTGTTACATGCGGGGGGGATGGACTGGACAGCTACACAGATGCAGTTCTGTTCTCACCAGGTTTAGCCCAATGCCATGTAACATCAGTGTTGAATATACAGCTACAAACTATAAAAGTTGCTTCCAAGGAGAGGAATGCAGTTCTATGAAATCATGTTTCCAAGGACCCTGGCAGGGGGGTCAAGAAGGACTTGCTAAGAAAGTGATCAGATGAGGAACAAAAGGATGAGTTCACCTTCACAGGGAAAGGGTGAAATGTCTGTGGTAGACTGTGTTGGTGATTTTATGGCAGAAGAATGGGCAAAGTGATTCTGAAAAGCTGACAAGATTAATGATGCTGGCATTGAGCGAGGAAGGGGCAGGGTGGTGGGGCTAGAGGAATGGGACCAAGACTATTAACATTCTTTAGGCTACAGAAGGGATGGGTATGTATGCACAGAGCAACGGAAGACACGTGAGATGTATGTAGGGGGAGATAATGTATGTGATGGGACTGAACTCTTGTCTCTAGGGAAAAGTGATCATACTTTTGAAGGTGTGTTAATACTGTTATTGATGCCATCTCTATGTAACTTCAAGCTTTATCATTAGAATTGGGTTTCTGTGGATGGAGCTTTGTACCTGGTCACCAAGCTAGGACCCTCAGTCACCTTTGAGTCCTCACTGTTCTCTCTCCTCTACCGTTGGTCACCAAATGGAATAACATGTGCAAAATATATTACAAACCTCCTTCCCCTTTCTATTACCACACTTCCTATTTGGTCTCCTCAGCTCTGGTGAACCCTCATTTCAATCATTTTAGGAAAGACTTTCCCCCCCGCCTCAAATACATAGATATTGATTTGATGTCATCTTGACACTGATAAAAGGAAAAGAGTTAATTGATATGTTACTTGGGCATAGGGACAGGCAGTTGAAAACCAAAACATTAAAGTTCCTTCTTTTTTTTTTTTTTTTTTTTTAGTTAATGATCATTTTCAACAGACACCCTGATGCCACTGTGAGCCTTAGGACATCCTTGGCCATCCCAGGTCATCTCCTCCCTCCCTGCACCTCCTCCCAACTCTTAGTCCAGCTTTTTACTTCATGCCAGGAAATTGATCTTATCCATTCCATTTTCTCCATAAAACTCCTCACTGTCCCACAGACCATGCCTTTGCATAATCTACAAGATAAATTTCTAAGTTCTCAATGTGGTTTTAGGGATCTCTATTACCTGTTGCCATCACAGATTCTAAGATCTCTGTCCTCATCTTTTATACCCTTACATCCTAATTTATCCAAATCCGCCCATTTTGCTGCACTCCTATGCCTTTCTTCCTCTTCTTTCCTTTGACTAGGAAGTTCTCTTCATGTACTATCATTTGGTGAAGTCTTCCTTTCCCTTTTAGGACACATTCAAATGCAAAGCTTTCTGATGCTACAAGGCAGAAATATTTCCAGAAACATAATCTGTTTCTCCCGAAGCCCCTTCTGTTGTCTCCCTGTCCTTGGCGGGTGTATGTGTATCTGTCTCCCTCTATCCCTGGTGCATTAGGACTGTGAAGCATTTCTTGGAAAGTTTTGTTTCATGTCAAGAAGAAAACTTAGACTAGAAAAACTTAAAGACCATCCCCTCTAAGAATTTCAGCAAAATAGTCAACAGTTCAGTCTAGAGAGATCTTGTGCTATGGTCAAATTAATTTTGTGCACATTGCTGTTATAATCTGCCTCTGAGAAAATGCTATTCCTTCTCTTGGAAGGAGGAAATACCAAATGAGTCTACTATACTTTTCTAGGAAAATGCTTTACTGTTTTTGTTAATATGAAACCTGGCAGGCTGTCACTCTCTTAATTTAATTTTTCTCTTTGTTTTTCTACTCTTTGTAAAATGTTCCCCAGGTTAATGGGATATGGTAAAGAGGAAAAATACTCTATGAAAATATCAATTAAAAAACCCTCTTAGTTGTACCATTTATATTTACAAGGGAAGAAAATCTTTAATATTGGCATAATTTGTATCTATATGCATCCTTCTTTGAAAAACACATGAATTAAAAGCAGTGTCTGTAAGTGCTGCCTTTTGGTTTAGAAAGAGACTTTGCCTAGTATCCTATCACATTACTGTTTGTATTGTAACTTGATATAAAACTTGAATCAAAAGTACGGTACTGAATCCTCACATGTGGCAAGTCCGTCATTGGGTAGCCCAGTGCTAATTCTCTTCAGAGCCAGTGACTTCTTAAGGCATCCGAAGGATGCGTCTGTTCTCTTACAGCTTCCTGGGCTGCCCCATCCACAGCATCCTATGGTTGGCCATCACAGGGGCTGCTGGTTGAACACCATGCTAATTACATGAGACCATTTCCTTGCCCTTGTCTCTGCAAACCCACATAACCCTACCTCCTACCCTGTAGGCCCAGTACATAATTGTCTAGATTCTGTGAACATAGCTTGTATGATTTGTACTTTTAATTATTAGTTATAATCTATAACTGTGTTCAGTGTAAATGAATAAATATATCTGAATGATTCCTAATACTGTTGAGGAAGCTAGTCAGTAATGGATGGATTGACTGTTTTAATTAATGACCACTATTTTTAGTCTAAGCATTCAAATGTTAGGCTTCACTGGTAAAGTCTGAATATTTTTTTTAGGTAGTCCCAAAGTATGATTCTAGTGGAAGTATAAAATATGGTTTTGTCACTAGCGTGTAAGGCAGGAGAATATTGGAATTCTAGCCAATGTCCCTTAGTTTGTACCCTGGGTAATAATCATGATGGCCTAGTAATCTTCTGACATTTCAGTTAGGAAAATGGCCTACTGCCCTTCGAAGCTGTTCTACCACAAATCACACACTATTCCTTTCATATGATTGTCCATTTGATCAAGGATGTGGCTCCTTCATACATTTAATTAACTGGGAAATTCATCTGCCTGAAATGAAGTTGGGTGGGGGGTGGGGGAGAAAAATCTGCTTTTCTTGGAAATAACTAGATATGGGGAATCAAAAAGCAGAATTGAGAATCAAGACCTCAGAAATTTGATGTTGAGGAAATTCTGTCTTTTTTTTTTTTGGTGTAAGACCAATAAACTTCGGACATTTGGTATGTTTTTTTCTGTGTTGCAAGTTCAATAACAAACACAATGCTTCATTGTTCTAAATCTGCCACTCCTGTTTTGAAATCTTGCTGGAAAGGATCTGTGCGGTGAGGGAATGAATGACCAGATAAACTGTTCAGTTCTAGGTTAGAAAGAAATCATAGTTTTGGACATTTTCAGTTAGGTCACTGTCACATAACAGAATTTCAAGGTCAGGGTTGTGGGTTTTGGGTACAAGACAAAAGCGTGCAGCATGGGACACATGTTTAGATCATCTTTGTCACATTCTATTCTACCTGAATTAATATGCCCTTCAAAATAGTGAAGAATTTAGCTCATTATATTCCTTATTAGCTAATCTGGCTATAATGGATTTGTCGGTTTACTGATTACAAATGGAAGTAATTTGTAACATTTTGTTGATTGAAAATGTGCTAGTCCCTCCTATGGTGTGATATTTCCCTTTGATTAAGGGAGATTTTAAAGGTTTAAAATACTGTAATCCTAAAGGATGTTCTTCAGAAAGATTAAGAATTCTTTGGGAAGAGAAGAGCAATTAGGAAGTATGTGAATTAATGTACAAAACCGACTAGGTCACATGAAGGTGAATTTCTTCATCGATAGAAGCAACTTCTTTGCTCAGAAATAAAAGCAAAGGGTTATCTAGTATGTTTGAAACAGTCTGCATCAAGGGAGTGGCCATTAAAAATGCAGCTTTGCAAACCCCTCTCTCATCCCCAGTGTAAAGCCTGAGAATCTTGGGGTTGGGTTCCAAAATCTGGGCGTCTGCATCTTAATGAATTTCCCCAAGAGATCATTATGTCTATGAAAGTTAGGGAACCACTAGTTGAACAGTAACTTCCAGCATCAGAGCTAGATATCAGTAGTTCCAGAAAGGGTATTCCTTGTTGAAGGGTAACCCAGATGTTTGCTGAATTAGCAGCTTCCATCTATCTCAGTGTTTTTTGCTTTTGTTTTTGTTTTTTTTATTTTTTATTTATTTATTTTTTTTGCTACCATGCAACAAAACTTTTATTAACATTTTGAACAGCTATTGAGAAAACCAGTGATTCAGCAGTTACTGAAACTGGTAATTTCTAAACTTAAATTGGGGCAAATGGCTAGAGTGCAGAGTAATGCCATCACTGGGCACTATGAATTCAAGACTGAAGAATTAACAGCCACCCCTCAGACAGAGAACCAGGTGGAGAGTTGACTCTTTCTGGATGTTGTAATCAGAAAGAGTGCGGCCATCTTCCAGCTGCTTGCCTGCAAAGATGAGCCTCTGCTGGTCAGGGGGGATGCCCTCTTTATCTTGGATCTTGGCCTTCACGTTTTCGATGGTGTCACTGGGCTCCACCTCCAGGGTGATGGTCTTGCCGGTCAGGGTCTTCACGAAGATCTGCATTTTGACCTGTTAGCGAATGCAAAGACACCAGACGCAATCACGCCGAGTCACCCGGACGCCAAGACACCGACACCCGACAATGTCAGCCGCTCCTGAATTGTTTTTGTTTCTTTTTAAAGTAACTTCTGGTTATTTCCAGAAGCCCCGAGAAGTATCTTCAGGCAGATGTGTTCCCCACGAGGTAGCCAGCCACCCTGTCGTCTTTCCTCTTCTTCTCACTTGCCTGTTTTACTGCTTACCCCACCTTTGGAAGGGGTCTCAATGACACCCACAATCAAGGCAATTCCAGTGTTCAAGGTAAGGGGAGGTGTAGTCTGGGCGCCCCATTCTCAGAGTGCTGATTTCTAGGCATAATCTCAAAGAGTCTCCAAGTCTCTGAGCCAAACTTACAGCCTCTGTCCTGTTAGCTTTGAGGGTTCAAAGTCCCATTGTCTGCCTGAGCAGCTCCATCGGCTTGCAGCCTCTGCCTGCCAACCACCGGGCTCTTGTACCCAGCACGGGGCGCCCAGCCTGAAGGAGAAATTATTCTAGCCTCTCCATTTTTATCCACACTTTTTAAAAGTTCTACCTTTACCCAAAGGCCTCATCAGTACTTACAGATTTAAAAAAGGTTGTTTTTTTTTTTTTTTTCTAAACAAGACTGGAACCCTGTGTATGTTTTTTGTTACAAGTAGATTTAAATGAGTGCCTTAAAAAGAAAGCGAACAACAGGCAATTTTTCTACCTTGACATTAGGCTAATTTTTTCAATCACAAAGGCCAAGTAGGGCTCCACATTATTTACTGGAAAAAATAATGTGGATTGTACAGCAGTAATATCCTTCAACATTATCAGTCAAAAGAGACTCAATGTGCTACAAGGAAGGGAACTTGAATATAAAACTGAGAATAAGAGGAAGCTGCCAAAGGTCTTTCATATAAAATCTGTTAAATATTTACAAACTGGTCCCTTTTCCCACAAAATGAGCCCTGATTTGTAGCATTTGCCAATTTCTGTTGTATAAATATTCCCATCATGGTTGATTTAAACTACTAATATGACTTCAACTGGCTTGCAAAAATTCTGTATTTATTAATTGGCCCTTGCTAGCTGGTAGGAACACCGATGTGTTTGGAGAACAGGATACAGGACTGATGGAGGTAAATGTCCATTTATAACATTCCGGGCACAGGGACAGTTGGTTTATTGGCTTCTCTCAAAGACAATGTGGGGGTCAATGTGGGTGATTTCCCCAGGAAGCCCTGGTTAACACAGCTGTCTCAGTGGGGCCGTACTGCCTCCTGGAGGATTTCTCTTCTGGGAAAATTTGTGGGGACATTTTTTGTCACAATGAACTGGGGACCATGATGATTGAATAGAAGCCAGAGATCTTAGACATCTTGCAAAGGTCAGATCCCTACGATAGAACACAAAATTATCCTGAGTTTTGTAGATTTCTAATGTTTTATAGGATAATCTTCCGGGTTAAGGAAAAGAAAACTTAAAATGATCTAAGCCTAGAAGTTAAAAGTTTTAGGTCTTATTTTTGATGAGGCTTTAATTGGTATAGTGGATTTTCTAGGAATATATGTTTTAATGTAAATTGAAGTATGTTTGTATTTTTTGGTCTAAAATTTTATCAGGAGCTATTCGGCATCCAAGTTCAGGATAGCAACAGCACTCTTAGGATCTGAGTCTAAGGTAACATATCTGTATCTGTCGGGATTTATAAATGTCACAGCCACCATGTTCCTATGTTGAATGTAAACATTTCACATTTTTAAGAGTATTATATATGCAAGTATAGAAAATCACGAAATTATTTCAGGATGGGAAAAGAGGCATTATATAGTACAGTAGAATTTATATGAGGAATATTACTGGCCCCTTTCAAAATGTGCCTGAATTAATGTCCAAACTTGTCCTCCTGAAATCAACTCCAAGACCAAGTGGATGGTGTGCAGCCTAACAGATAGCAGGAAACTGTGCTCTGTTTCAAGCTAAAGTGTGAAAGGCAACCAGAGTTTAGGTGATCTAAGCTCTTAAATTTCTTGGAATGTGATAGGACACGGAAACTTAGTATTAAAACATCTTTTGTGTCACTAGAAGGAGCCATGATCATGACTCATCATAAGGATACATTAAAACACAAGAGGAGAATAAAATTATTATGTACATAATTATATAAAATTACCATAGCATTAGGAACAGTATGAAAAAATTCAATTTGGTTGTGTAGGGTTACTTGTGCAAGTGTGTGTATAAATGCAGAGGTCTGTGAACTCCTTGAGTATTTGTATCCCTAGCAGTAATAAAGTAGCTGGCCCAGAGCAGGAACTCAAGGAGTGTTTCCTACATTCATGCATGTTGGAATGAATAATGCTAGAATTGCTGAAAATATTTGGATGCAATAGAGGGTCTAACCAGCTGGTGCTCTCCTGAATAGTGAATGCTACTATAGGGCAATACTTGTCAAATTTTAATGTGCACAGAAGTCTTGTTAAAATACAGACTATGACCCAGTAGGTCTGAGACGGGGCCAGAGGTTTGCATTTCTACGAGGTTCCCGGCTGATCCCGTGCTGCTGGTCTTGGCCCACGCTTTGATTAGCAAGGCTCAGGGTTTCTGGGGGAGCATCTTAGTTGCTCTGCACCTGCAGGTCAGCACTAATACTTTGAAAGAGAGAAAAATTATGGTAAATAACTTCTACTTTTTATTTAATCCTTCATATGATGTGAATATACTCCCATTTATCCATTGTGGTGTTGGAAACCATTTGGGTTGTTTTCTCCTTGTGGTTATTTGTGATCGCAAAGAAGATTTGTATACCTGTCTGTTCTACACATAAGCAAGAATTTCTCTAGGTTGTACATGCACATGGGAACTTACTGGATTGTAGGATCAGTGAATGTTCATGTCAAATCCTATTCCAAGGTGGTCGTGCTAAATTCTCCTTCCATCAACATTGCTGGTGTTGCCTTTTACTCCTATACTCCCAAACTTAATACTGCCAGACTTCATGAGTTTTGCAATCTAAGGGGTATGAAACAGTATCTTGTCTTAATTTACATCTCCATGACTACTCAGGAGGTGGAGAATCTTTTCACATTTTTTTGAGCTATTTGCATGGATAATTGCTCATGTCTACTACTACAGGATATGAGAAATTATTGTTTTGGTTATATGTGTTGTATCTTCCCTTTTTTGTCTTCCATACTTTTTCTGTACTTCTAACATACAGAAGTCTTAATTTTTATTAGAGATCAGTTTTTAAATAATGCTTCAAAATGTTTGTCATTAGGAATTAAATTTGTTCTAGGTTTTTCGTAAGTACTTTTATATTATCAAGGAGTCTCATTTCTTTGGGTACCATTTTTGTATCCTGAGTGGATGTAATCAAATACATTTTCTGCCTCTGTTGAGATGAATATGTGGCTTTTTGATCTTTTAATGTGGTGAGATATACCTACAAGTTTTTGTTATTTAAACTTATCACCCTTCCCAGTATAAAACCAGCTTGGTCGTGTGTGTGTGTGTGTGTGTGTGTGTGTGTGTGTGTGTGAGAGAGAGAGAGAGAGAGATTTCATGACTCAATTTGGTTTGCTAATACATCATTTAGGAATTTTGCTTTAAGGTTGCTGAGTGAGATTGTTCTAATCTCCTCATCTCCTGCCATGCTCTGTTCTTTCAGCTTTGGGATCAACATTATCCAAGCCTCAGGGTACACACTGAAGAGCGATTCTTCTTTTTCTGTTTTCTGAGGAGCTTATATAAAAGTCGAATAGTATGAAAAAGTCCTATAAAAACCATTTGGGCCAAGTGTTCTTCTTGTAAAGTTTTTAAACTACTTCTGAAAGTCTCCTTTTAATAAATTAGAACACTTTGGGCTTTCTATTTCTCCTTAAACCTTTTTTGAAACTTATATCAATAAATTGGAAGGTAGACAAGTTATTAGGAAAATCTAGATTTGCTCATAATATTTTCTTCTCCTTTTAGTCTCAGAGTGTATCTTCCCTTCTTTCATAGAATGGAATGTTTCTGCCTTCTTTTTGACAATAGCTACCATTCTCACCAGAAGATGGTCTGCTTTATTAGTTTTCTTGAAGAGCCAATTTTTGGTTTTGTCAATTCTGTATTGCATATTTCTTATTCTGCATTATCTCATTTTCTTAAAATGTTTGGATTGATTCTGTTGCATGGTTTCTAACTTGTTTTGTTGAGATATTTGTCCTATCATTTCTGTTGTAGTCATTTAAAGTCTAATGTTCTTTGAAATACTATCTTGCTGAACCTTGCAAGTGTTAAAATGTGTTTTGATTGTTGGTTATAAACACTTCTTCATTTCCATTGTTTCTATCAATTTAGAGGTGTCTCAGATTTTCCAAACAGAGGGATTTTTAATTTAACTTTTTGTTTTTATTACCTTGTTTTTCTTTGTGAATCCTTTGCAAGTTTTGACTTATGAACTAGTATGTGACAATTAAAAATTCCACATATGCTTGAGAAAAGCTTGTGTTCTCTGTGAGACATCCTGGGGAAATTCATTCTGATAGGATTTTTATCTTTTATAGGTTTCCTATATCTTTACTATTATTTTTGTCTCCTCAACCCATCAGTTGAGAAATGAATTGTGAATTTGCCCAGATCTCCCTACAGTTCTATAGGCTTTTCCTACTTTTTTTTTTTTCTTTAAATAAATCTGGCTGTGGGCATGATGTCTTCACTGGACTTTGAAGGCAAAGGGGCATAACTGATCACCTCCCTACGTCAGCTGCTGAATGAACGAATGAACGAAATGGGAAGGCTGAGCAGGTTTATTAATCTGATTTCCCCGTACAAAAATGAAATACCATAGTCACAAGAGATAATCCCAAAGACTGTACAGGAATGGATTATGCCTGACAAAGCTTTCCATTAGCTATCACTTCACAATAGCCAAAGATCTTGTAACATTAGTGAAGGACCTTCCATCAGTTCATGTTTCCTATCATCATGGGTTAAGGTTTCAGAGAAAGCAGTGGGAGTTCTAGAATTTGGAGTCATGCCTGTTAGTTAAGTGAAAGGCATTTCACACATTTGCTTTTATCAGTTTATTCATGCTGATAGGTGCTTTTAGAAGGAATTCACAGCTCATGAAAGGCTCTGAATGAAAAGATCCAGTGAACAAAGTCTTCTGTTTATCTATAGAATATGCCTTACGATGGGTATCAGCAGCCCCACAAACTTCTCTGTGTTTAAATGCATAAATGGAGGAAGAGTAGTCAAGATTACTTTTTATGGAACTTGAGTCCGTTAGATTAAATCAGTATTTGGGCCCATACATAGCTTCAAGGCACATTTTTAATACTTAGGCTCATTTTATAGGGGAAGCTAATTATTTAAATCAGTGAAATATGTTCAAAATTTTCAGACACATTCAAGTTTGATCCAGTTGAAAAGCCTTGTAATTCTGAACATGGCTCTTTACAAGTTTCAAATCAGTAACATAACTGCTGAGAAATGAAAGCTTGACCCTACATTTATCATCCGTAGCATGTGTGCATGAATAATCTTACAGAACATTCAATATACTAATGCTGTTTCAGAACTTTACGTGTTCACTTTTCAGTAGTCACTGCCCTATTGATTGGCCATTAGATCCCCTTCTTCCAGCACCCATGAGTCCGCAGAGCTGTTCATTCTTCTTGTCTGGAAGGAAAAGTTATTTTAAACAGTAACATAAGTTACTCAAAATAGGTATTAAACTCACGCAAATTCTTTGAATGAAGCAGGAAGTAATAAAATGGAGCTGAGAACTATTTCTCTGATACTCCTCTCATCCTGGAAAAATACCCACCAGGATCCCTAGAATTTTTTTCTGAATTTTCATAATGTGCTCAAAAATGCAAAAGGATGGCTAATGTTGTATTTGTGGAAAATGCTGGCATATCATCTCTTCTAATCCTTTTCCTTCAGGAAGACTCAAGGTTTCCACGGAGTCCGAATTTCTTTTGTTCAAACATATACCAGTTTGGCTGCTACTTTATGAGCTATGAGTTTTTTATCCATGGTGGTAACTAATCCTAATAAATGACAGGTTCCTAATTTTAACATCTTTTTAAACCTCTTAAATTATTGTCTGAAAAGCAGAACAGAGTTAGGCAAGCCATCCCGTTAGAGAAATAGAAATGGTATATATTTTAGAGGCTTGGCTTTATTCTTGGATAGGTAGTAATCAGATATTTAAGAACTGAGGAGCGGGGCTCATTCGGTTAAGCGGCTGCCTTCAGCTCAGGTCATGATCCCTGGGTCCTGGGATTGAGCCCCACGTCCGGCTCCCTGCTCAGTGGAGAGCCTGCTTCTCCCTCTCTCTCTGCCTGCCTCTCTGCCTACTTGTGCTTTCTCTGTGTCAAATAAATAAATAAAATCTTTAAAAAAAAAAAAAACAACTGAGGAGCACTTGGGTGGCTCAGTTGGTTAAGTCTCTCTGTTTGGCTCAGGTCATGATCTCAGGATCCTGGGATCGATCCCTGTGTCAGGCTCCCTGCTCAGTGGGGATTCTGCTTCTCCCTCTCCCTCTGCCTGTGCCCCACCCCCAACTCATGCTCTCTCCCCCTCTCTCAAATAAATAAAATCTTTAAAAAACCTCAAGCTTTACATTACTTGTGAACTTTCACCTTAATATGTCATTAAGGTAATAAATGGTGTATGAGTTTCAGGTGTACAACATGATATATTTGTATATATCACAAAATGATCACTATAAGCTTAGTTAACATCTGTTACCATACAGAATTACAAAATCTCTCATGATGAGAACCACCTTAATATTTCTTAGCACACTTTATGCTGAGTTTAATTTTTTTCTACTTTAATGTATATTTCCTTTAATATAGAAGTACCCTTCCATTTAAGGCAGACTGTAACTCGATATAACTTTAACCATGTTCTCATGCATTTGAAACTCTTACTTCCACTTCATTTCTCATTTTTAATATTGAGCAATTTAACCATCTCTCTACAGATCCATAGTGATCATTGCTGATTCTTTCTTCATCACGGGTGTGCTGGAGGTGGATTATGTGACACAGGACTGTAAGTGTCTTTGAGGGCAAGGACCATAACTGTCCTGATCAGAAAACACATGTAGGTAGTACCACGGTGTCCAGCATATAATAAGCGTTCAAGGATTGATTGACACAACCATGAAGGTCATAGCCAGTAGTCCTTTCCTGTTTCTGCATACAACACTGGACTTCTTGATGTGTATGTGCTTGCTCTCTATATAGATTTTATATGTATGTTATATATATACATATATGTATATATATATATATATATATATAATGTATAATCTATCTATATTTTTCTAGTGCTTGCAGATTGTATTACAGGACGGTGGTGGCAGCAGCCCACCTTTACCTGCTGTTTCTGTCCCAGAAGTGGTGGGGCTCATGGTCCAGCAGCAGAACTGATGAGGGTGGGGTTGAGAACAGCAGGGCAGGGATCTAGGGACACAAACTATGTACAGGGACTGGCAGTTGCTGCCCCAAGTCCCCCCTGGGCCAGCAGTTCTCAGAGATGAATGAATCCATGACTTCTTTCATGGCCAGGTTGGGGATGAGCTATTCCTGGGTCTGGGGGATCTGGGTGACAGGGTCAAAGTGGCCCCCCATGCAACAGGTGCTCCTCAATGTCCTTGTCCTAGGTGATGCCTTTGGGCGTGATGCACGGTGGCTCCTGCATGAGCTCAAAGCTGACCATGCCACACAGGTAGTTGGGGATGTCTCACTTCTTTCTCTTCTCATTCACCTGGGAGAAAAGGTCATCTAGGTCTGCTAAGTACTTGTCCCACTCGGCCTCGATGCAGGCCTGCTGGGCCCGGATGTGGCCATTGAGCTTCTGCATACTCACGTTCTTTTCGGGGCTTCTACTCTCCTGCTACTTGCCCTTCATGGCGCTGCGTGCCATAGCCTGGGGTCAGCTCCTAGGCTGTGCATCCAGCTCGCCCTGCACCCGCAATCAGTTCCACCAGGTCCAGTGATTATATATATATATAGTGATCTATATAAATATATAGTAATTTTTATTTATTTTTTATTTATTTATTTATTTTTTTTAAAGATTTTATTTATTTATTTGAGAGAGAGAGAATGAGAGAGAGCACATGAGAGGGGGGAGGGTCAGAGGGAGAAGCAGACTCCCCGCTGAGCCGGGAGCCCGATGCGGGACTCGATCCAGGGACTCCAGGATCATGACCTGAGCCGAAGGCAGTCGCTCAACCAACTGAGCCACCCAGGCGCCCCAATATATAGTAATTTTTAAACAAGCTGGAGTAAATAGACAAACAGAAGAGATTATATCCCAAGGAGGGGCAAGAATTTTGATTCCCACTTCTAATAAGATAAATGAAGCCACAGATTAGATCAATGCCTTATTCAGGGTCAGTCAGGGCAGAGCAGGAGCTGATGGGGGAGTAACTGACTGATAAGCAGATTTGTCTTTCCTTCCTGTATTTTTCTCCTGGTGGCACACCTTCCATATACCTTTCTCTTCGTGCCCTCCCCCAAGCCCATAAGGTAACAAGGCTCCTTTTGAGGACTTAGGATCTGTTCTTGCCTTGAATTTTTAGACCTCAAAGCAAATTCTGCTTACATACAACTCTATTGAACGTTAGGGAGAAATGCTTTTGAGGTCCAGCAGTGGGGAAATGTTCCCCCCAGATGAAAAGGTGGAGGGGGTCTCGGGTACAGTGTAGGGGAGTGGCAGGGCCCCATATAGGGTATCTGATTCGTGCATCTGGCAGGCTAGCTTTGGGACAGTCTGCCAGGCTCTCCGCAGACTTTCAGCGCCTTGGCCACAGCATGGAGGTGGCAGAGCTGCCAGATCTGAAGGGCCAGCAGCAGGAGACTCTTGGTGACTTGGTGATAGTAAGAGTGGGTTGATAACCCTTTTTGGAAACTGGTCTCCAGCTCTTTGGTCATGCAGAGAACTCTGGGATCTTAGCAAATCCCTGAGAGCAATCCCACGAGTCAAGAGGATAGAATTTCCTGCCCGTGAGTTCAAATGGGACATTAGAGTCAAGTATAAATTTACTAAAGAAGAGAAAAAGCGACAAAGAAGTGTTCTTTTGTTTTGTTTGCGGGGGGTGGGAGGGGATGACTTATTGCTAACTTTATATTCATGTATTTTCTTCTGTGGCAATCTTCTGCATAAAACCCTGTTCTGTTCCTGCTCTAGGACCTCCACCCCCGCTCTATTAATAGTTATGGCTCCCGATTCACTAAAGCTTCTTTAGAATCAGACAAAGTCAGGATCTACTGGCATATTTACAAAAATACTCACCTAAGATTTCTTTCCCTAATGAAATATTTAGGTTGTGGCTGTACTAAATGTATTCTCTTGCTTGGGGCAGACATGAAATACAGCATATTCTTAAAAGGAAGACCTTTGCTAAGTTGACCTTCTCCAAGAGAATCTGTTGATTTTGTTAGGTGAGGTGCACCTATTCCATGTAACTATTTTTTTTTTTTTTGATGGGAGTTTTAGAGTTTACTTATAATCTCTACACCCAACATGGGACTTGAACTCAACCCCAAGATTAAGAGTCACATGTTCCATAGACTGAGCCATCCAGGTGCCCCCTGAGTAACTGTTTTTAATATATAAAAGCTTTATATAATTTGGGACTTTGGAGGACAACAAAAAGATTAGTCAACAATGAACCCATCCTCTGGGATGGGAACTCTATGCTTTAGAACCGATGTCCTTAAGCATAACCACATAGTCAGCTCAGTACAGCTACAGTCCTATGGCTGAGCCCACCTGTCCTCCTCAAGGCTTGCTTGAGTCCTTTTGTCAGTTGTGGCTCAGAACTAGCTCTCCCTCCTAGATGATCTCCTATTTGTGGTCTGCTCCATCATTCAAGACTGCCTTCTTAGCATCAAAGGCATTTTGTAATTTTAGAAGTGTTCTCTCAGTTCATCAGAATTCAGACCTTTGTACAGTCATCATTAACTTTAAAGTAAATTGCTTGCCTCCAGGAGGCTCAGACTAATGAGACCTGGGAGGTTGCCTCTGTTCTGGGCACACTCTCTTCTGTCCTTCCCATGATGGGAGACGTAGCAAAGGGGAGAGCCTGTCCCAGGTTGAGTTTGATGATGTGATGATTCCTTCCTCAGAAATTATCTATTGTAACACTTCCTGTATATCCTTGCAAAGTAACCTGTCTGACATCTAGCCACTTTATTTTCCTTTATTTATTCCTACCAGTATAATTGGCAAATTTCAGAATTCTTTAGGACTAAAATGACAACATATCAAGAAATCAACTAGTTAGAAAACAGAAAAAGCAATAAATCAAATTGTTTATGGGGTTACCATGAGAACATCGATTTACTGCTATTGTCCATAAGGCCCTATAAGGAACAACTCAAGTACACCTGATCAAGGTTTCCATACTTGGTAATCGTCACTCTTATTACTCCTTAAGACAAACAATACTCATTCTTTTTCTTTTAGGCTTCTAACAGCTCTCATCTGACTGCTAGATGAGGCAGAATGTCACAAATACCCTTTGCAGTCATCCTCGTTTGCAACGACTTTTTCATGGACAAGTAATTAGGGGCTTGATTCTAAGGAATAAGGTCCATGATGGTTTTCAACCCCAGGCACCATCTAACACAGGCCGGAAAACAATTGTTTATGTTCACTCAGATTTCCCTCCAGGAGGAAAACACCAGAACAAGTAAGAATGTTCTAATTTCATCACACCCAGGGAATAAAACCTCAGGCCAGGAGCAGTGGAAGAAAAGGGGTGTATGAGCAAGCTTTCAGGCTCACCTGTCTACACGACCCCACAATTCAGTAGAACCAGAGAGCAGTTGCTCTCGGAAATTGCTTGACTTACGGTTCCTCTCCACCAGCTGGTCTCACCTGTGCTTTTCTTTTGTATAGGTGGCTCGGGATCTAGATCGGTAGGGATGCTTCCAATCTTCATTGTCTAAAGTGCTTAACAGTGTATAGGCCATTTCAACTGCTCTTCATTTTCTAGAAAAAGTTCTGTGGTTCTCCCTCACTCCTCATTGCCATATACATCTACTGGATCGTTCTTGTTGCCTAGATGATGTTTGCATCCAGATGTGGAATAGGTACATTTAAATAATTTTTCAGGGTTTATGCCTTAAAGGAAATCAGGTTATTTCCATTCTTTTTTTTTAAGATTTTATTTAATTGACAGAGAGAGACACAGCGAGAGAGGGAACACCAGCAGGGGGAGTGGAAGAGGGAGAAGCAGGCTTCCCACTGAGCAGGGAGCCTGATGTGGGGCTTGATCCCAGGACCCTGGGATCATGACCTGAGCCGAAGGCAGACACTTAACGACTGAGCCACCCAGATGCCCCTCCATTCTTTTTTTTAACAGTATGTTCCACTGAAGTTACTGAATATTGAACACACACAAAATGTGTTTTTCCTCTTTGTAGCTGGGTTGTATTGCATTCTTTTTTTCCCCCCAGAGATGTTTGTATGCTTGTGTTCATTCAAAATCTTATAAAAAAAATCTTTGCCAAGAGCTACCAAATTAACCTACAAATATCTTCACGAAATACATAAAGACTCTTCCTAACTAATGGCTATCTTCTAAAAATTTTCAGGAAAGCCCTTCAGAAAAGGTGTTGCTCTAGGAGTTATGTACGTGTTAGTTGTGGTCATAGACCATGCCACCAATTCTAAAGATCCCTGGGATGTTTCTGAATGGTCTTAAATAGTACCTTTGAGGTAGAATCAGCTATAACTGGGCTTCTGAGGGAAAATCATTTGGGGTTCCAGTGTAAGGCCCCCAGAACCTCTGCTCCAGCTGCATGCACGCTAACGGGTTCAAGAGCCCCTGGTCCTCTTTCCTTCTCTAGGTGGGGACAGAGGAGGGATCTACAATTTTAGAAATCGCTTGAGCTAATTTTAACGGATGGGCCTCAGCATGATGGGGTTTGGGAGGTGGGATGAAGCTTCCAAGAGGCCTTAGGACAAAGAAGAGGGAAGAGAAAGTCCAAACATGGGCATTTGTAAACTTCCAAAGCCAAGGGGGTTTAACTTCTTGGTTTGCTTGGTCAGCATTTTAATGACCCCATTTCCTCCCTCCCCTCTTTCTCTCTTTGTGAGTGATAAACGGGCACTGATGTGTTGGGAGAGAACTCTTCATGGGTTTCTTGGTCTGCATGTCCTTTGAGCAAGGTGCTGACTGCCTGTTGTGGACTAGCTTGTGAAGGGTGTTTACATGGGGAACATTTTCAGAGATTGAGCCACATGTCCCTGCAGAGCAGAGAGCAGGCACACTTACTGCCCAGTAAGCTAATGTCTCCCGTGGGGTACTTACTACCCCATAGACAAGATTCAGGTTCCTGTCCTGTTAACACCACCCACTGGATCAGGTGAACATTATCTGACCCTTTTGACACCACCTGTAGGTACTGGGACTTAGGGAGCCAGCATCAGTGGTGGGCCTCTGGCCACAGCAATTGCTAATAAATACCAGGCTGTCCTTCTTTTTTTTTTTTTTTTTATTCTTATGTTAATCCCCATACATTACATCATTAGTTTTAGATAAAGTGTTCCATGATTCATTGTTTGTGCATAACACCCAGTGCTCCATGCAGAACGTGCCC
>NC_138371.1:170836567-170929914 GCF_054177405.1 Leptonychotes weddellii | reverse complement strand
GAGTTGTTGCTATTCTTTTCTTCCATCTCCTGTTGAGTTTGTAGGTGTTCAGAATGGTTCGATCCCTATCCAGCTGAATTCCTGAGAGGAGACGAAATCCAGGTCTCCTACTCCTCCGCCATCTTGCTCCGCCTCTCCAGGCTGTCCTTCTTGGACCCAGGAATCCTGTGTCTTTTGCCAGTATCCATGAAACTGTCAGACTAACTTTAGTTGAAAATTCTCGGCCCTATGTTTCTCAAGGGAATTGTGTAGGTTGGGATGGTCACAGATGAAGCACAGGGATAGGAGAAGGAGGAGGGGGAGGAAGAAGAGGAGGAAGAAGAGGAGAGAGAGGGAGAAGAGGGAGGAGGAGAAGAAGAAGAAGGAGAAGGAGAAAAAGAGAAGAAGGAGAAGAAGCTTCTCTCTTGGCCAGCTGTCCTATGGCAGACCCTGCTCTGGGCCATGATGGAGTGACCCTAGAAATGGGGACAAGGACAGAGAGGGGGAAGTAGGTTATAGGGTGTGTGGCCTGAGGAGGGTGGGAAGGACAAGTGGAAGACCAGGAAATCCAAGGTGGCTGCAGAAGGGGTAGGATGGTTTCCAGCCTGACCCTAATATGCCTACGTGGCTGATCCCCTTGCTCGGCCTCTTCTAGTAAAATCTTTTATTTCTAAGGGATACTTACATGTTGTTTACTAATTGTCTTCAACTCCCTATCATGTGTAGAAACTGAATAAGTGACACCATTTAGAGTAGGAAGAGTGTTTGGGAAATAATTGAAACATTTTTAAAACCTATTAGCTTTGGACTCTGTGGTGCCTTAATTGTAACATATAGTGTAGTTCTAAATATTTTTTTTTTCCTTGAAACTGGTAGTGGCCTAGGTACCCAGGGCCAGAACAAGTCCTAGGTCAAGGTTCATGTTTCGGTAACAGTGAATTTACGGGAGCTTACTCTTGTACATTTTCTCAAGTTCAGGAACATTACTTTTTTCCAAATATGACAATCCGAGTATTGTTCCCCTTGGCTCTTA
Source organism: Leptonychotes weddellii (assembly GCF_054177405.1). Lineage (NCBI taxonomy): Eukaryota > Metazoa > Chordata > Mammalia > Carnivora > Phocidae > Leptonychotes > Leptonychotes weddellii. The sequence continues at coordinate 170,928,902 of NC_138371.1, read as the reverse complement.
TAAGCCAGGGAGAAGGATTTTCTTTTTGTTTATATCCAAGAGGGAGATTCTAAACTTCTCCTTCCTTCTTCCTTATATATAAATATATTTCTTGATTCTAATATTTGTGTAAAGAAAGCAAAGGAAGCTGATTCGGAAGGAGGCATAATCCAGGTATTTAAAAACATTCAGAATGTTTCTCCCTCTCCTTTAAACCGGAAAATGTCACAGTTTTATACTAGGTGCCTAAATGAAGAATAAAATATGTGGGAAAGTCCTAGGGTTACGGATGGCTAACCCATGCATAGGTTTGGGGCAAATACTGTGCTTTTTATTCTCTATTCACTTCAAGAAAAGTGACCAGCTCCATTTACTCCTTTCTCTTGCTTTGTTTTTAAATTCTCTCAAGTTGTGAGTCTTTATCTCCCTACCGGTCTTTGAGTGTGATGACAAATAGAAGCTCTATTTAACTCTGTGGTTTTGTGTTCAGGCGGCAGTTCCTGAAGAATCCTGTCACCTCTGTCAGCATGGAATTTTTGTTTCCAATTATAATGATTCTCCAAATAATTTGAAAGAACAATAATTAGATCTGGGTTTATTTTTTACTTGCTGTGTGTGGTCTTCTCCTGTAGTCTTCTAATTTAATCAAGTTAAGTTATTTCTAAGCTCCTAATTTGTACTTTTTCTGTACTGAAATGCTGACATTTTATTGACCTAATTCTGTAACTTTTGCCGTCCCAAGCTTATCTTACCTTGGACTTTGTTTCTTTTTGTCCTGTCATTTTCTCTGCACAGCTGGTCCTGTCTCCAGACCACCCATCTGGATTTAAGGCTTCAGATTTTCGGTTCCATAACACAGTCTAGCAAAGGGGAATGAACATTTAATTGATAGGGCAGACGATATGAAGCTTGCCTCATTAATTAATCAATTCAAATATACTTAAATGAACCTTTGGGTGACCTCCCATGTGCTCCCAGCCTCCGTTGATGTTTGATTATTTTACACCTGTCAACAGGAGTCAGTAGAGGAAGAATTTCTAGTCTATCAGCTGGTCGGGTCCAATTTGTGGAAAAGTCTGTCTCAAGTCCATGTGGCAGCAAAGCAATAGGGGGAGCGCATAGGAACCTACACATTTGAGTGTGGGTGGAGTTACCTGTGACCCTGCATGGGTTGAAGGATATCTGTTTGGACTTTCAGATGGTGCTATTCTAGACTCACGTGCTGGTAGGTATGGGAACAGTAATGCATCAGGTCTTTGCATCTGTGCAGTAGGGCCTGTAATATCTGTTTTGCTTAATGGGTGGCTATCAACAAATACAAATAAGGAATAATGTAAACAAGGCTGCCAATTTGTAGATTGCAAGGAAAATTCATGAAAGCAGTGTTAACAGCTTTGAGATTAAATGGTGAATAGTATGGTGTATGAATTGTAAAATATAAAATTTAGTGGTTTTCAGTATGCTTACAAATGTGAACGATATCCCCACAATCTCCTTTTAGACCATTTTTATCACCCCAAAAAAGAAACCCTTTACCCATCATCAGTCATTGTCCATTCCCATCCCAACTGTTAGGCAACTACTAATTTTATTTCTGTCTTTTGGATTTGCCTGTTCTGGGTATTTCACACACATGGAATCCTACAGCAAGTGGTCTTTCTTGACTAGCTTCTTGCACTTAGCATAATGTTTTTAAGGTTCATCCATGTGGAGTATTTTTATGGCTGTGTGGTACAGCATTGTCATGGATATGCCACACGTTGTTTATCCATTCATCCACTAAAGGACATTTGGATTGCTTCCACTTGTTCCCTATTACACTAGAACATTAGTGTACACAGTGTACATTTCTTATATGGATGAATACGTCCATTTTTCTTAAGTAATTAGAGTTCAATGGCTAATTACACAGTGGTACACACTTACCTATGTAACAAAGTGCCATCCTGTCCCATTCACAGATCTTACCCACGCTTCAGGAGAGAAGATCATATAGGGCCTTACACCAGGGGGCTGGGCTCTTAGGGATCATCTTGGAATTTGAACACAGTTGATATGCAGTATCTTTTTGAATATTTTGGATTCTACTTGTTAAAATTTTGTTTAGAATTTAGGCATCTATGCTCATGAGGTATGTTGGTCTATCATCGTCTTGTAATGTCTTTATCTTTTTGTTACTGTGGTTATTCTAGAATTTACATATTATTTGGGAAGTATTAATTCCCTTTTCAATTTTCTGGAACATTTTTTGTAAAAGTAAAATTATTTCCTTAAACCTTTAGAATTTGGTACCTGGGTGTGGAATTTTCTTTGGGAACAGACATTTAATGACTCATCTAATTTCTTTAATAGATACAGGATCCTTCTATTTTATTTGTGTGGGGCTGGGGGAAGGGAGGCAGAGAATGAGTGGGCATGAGCATGCTTTGGTAGTTTTCAAGGAATTTGTCCATTCCATCTAATTTGTTGATTTCATTGGCACAAATTTGTACATAATATTCCCTTTTTTCATACTAATATATATAGAAACTTTTAGAGATATCCTTTCTCTTCCATATTGATATTGGTGTTTTGTGTCTTTTTTTTACTGATCAGTTTGACTAGTGGTTTGTCAACTTGATTTTTCTCAAAGAAATAACTTATAGTTTTATTGATTTATTCCATTGGTTTTGTTTTCTATTTCACTAATTTCCACTTTGATCTTCACATCCACTGATTTGGGTTTTATGGGGTTTTTTGTTTATTTTTGCTCTTCTAGTTTTTAAGATGAAACCTTAGATTCTTGATTTGAGACTGTCCTCCGTTTCTTAAATTCTTTTGCAAATTTTTCCCTTTGCAAATTTGTGGCTTCTCACAGATTTGAGATGTTTTATTCTGATAGGTCTTAATTCTCCTTCAGTTCAAAGTATTTGCTAATTTTGATTTTGATATCTTTGACTCATGGATTATTTATGTGTCAGTTTCCAAATATATAGAGATTCTCCAAACATCTTTTAATTTAATTCCATGTTCTCAGAAAATATCTCGTATAGCTTAAATCTTTTTAAGTGCATTTGGGCCTATTTTTACAGAGAGAAAGAATGTGCATATGCACGTGCAAGAGTGAGGAGGGGGCAGAGGGAGAGCAGGTTTCACACCCAGCTTGGAGCCTGACACGGGGCTCAATCTCATGACCCTGAGATCGCGACCCCAGCTGAAATCAAGAGTCCCATCCCCAACTGAATGAGCCACCCAGGTGCCCCTAGACATGTCTTATAGTCCAGAAAGTGATCTATCTTGGTAAATGTTCTGTGGACACTTCAAAAGAATGTGTATTCTGTTCTGGGGAGGAGTGTTCTACAAATGTCAATTAGATCAATTTCATGGATAATATTATATAAATACTTGCTGTCCTTTATCCTTGTTCCATCCATTATTGAGGAGATATTAAAATCACTGTAATTGGGAATTTATTATTACAATTCTAGGAGTTTTTGCTTTATGTATTTTGAAGTTCTATTGTGTACATAGACATTTAGGATTTGAGTACTATGTGTCTTGATGCTGTTTTCTCCATGTTTTTTTGCTTAGGGCTGGTTGAGTTTCTTGGATATGCAGGTTGATAGTTTTCATCAAATTTAGGAAAGCTATAGCCATTATTTGTTCAAACATTTTTTTGTCTTTGACTTCTCCCAATCTTGTCTCTTTTAGGGACTACAAATATACATATTAAACCACTTGACATTGTTCCACAGGCCGCTGATGGCTCTGTTATTGGGTTCTCTTTTATGTTTTCATTTCGGATAGTTTTTATTGTTGTATATTTAGGTTCACAAATCTTTTTTTCGGTAATATCCAATCAGCTATTAATTACATCCAGTGTTTTCAGTATTATTCATTTTTTTAATCTCAGGCATTGTCGTTTATATTCTCTAGAAGTTTGAGCTGGATCTTTAAAAAATGCTTCCCATGTTTCAACTTCACTTTTTAAATATGTGGAATATATTTGTAATCTCTTTTAATGTCCTTCTCTGGTAATTCTAACACCAATATAAATTCTAGAGCATTTTTAATTGATTTTTATCGTAAGTCATTTTTCCTGTCTCTTTTATGATAATTAGTTTGGATGCCAGACATTGTAAATTTCTCTTACTCAGTGATGGATATGCTTTTTAAGATTTAAGTCCAAAACAATGCTTAGTTTAAAGCTAAGTTTTCTCCATTACTGAGACAATGCCCTTCTGTGTATTTTCCTCAATGCTTGTAAATCTTGAGGTCTACCAGTCTGACGGTGGGAACAGGCATTAGTCCTGGTCCTATGCCTGTGCTGGGCACTGTTGTTAATAATCACCTCCCGTGTCTCCTTCCTCCCTTTCAGGCAGCTTCCTGACCTGCATGTGCTGATCAAGCCAATAAGCTAAAGCAATTGTCTAACTTACTCGTTTCCTGACTTTCGGAGATCATTATTTTTTGTGAACTGCTATCCATTGTTTTGCTGACTGTTTCATATATTTTCATTTTTGTCTCAGATGGTAGAGTAAATCACATTTGTATTTCATCATGGCTGGAAGGAGAAGTGTACCCTCTTTTTAAAAAATGCTGAATTTTATTGTGTGGCTCTCCCATAGCTTATTTAGCTAATTCCTTGTTGCTGGATCTGTATGGTCTGAATTTTAGGGGCAAGTGTAACTATAGGAGAGAGTTTGAAAGTGTGACAATTGAATCAAAGGGTAAGTGTGTCCATGATTCTGGTATTTCTAGATTTCTCTCCACAGGTAGGTATTGTACCATTTTTGCATTCCCCTCTAGCAATATTTGAAAATGAATACCTTTTAGAGGACTGAGGATCTATACCAAAAGGAAGAAATCTTCAGCGTCTAATGAATATCTTACCAGATTTCATTCATATCTCACTCTCCTGACAGTTTTGTGGCACAAAAACAAAATATCACAAGGCTGGGTCTGTTTGTAGAGTCAATGAACAGCTCTCTTCTCCCAGGGCTAAGAATCAGGGGGACCACCATACTTCATTTTCCTGGTTTTTATGTCATTTTTAAAGAAGCAATCTGATACAACATTTTCTCAGAAAAAGACCTATTTCATTCTGTGAGTCAATTTCCTCTTTCTGAATTTGAAAATTCAGCTTATTTGATCACTTCTGAGAATAGATACTGTAAACATAACCCCCCTTCCAAGAATCTGGGGAGAATCTGAAAGTTTACCATGTCAGGTGCAAACTCTTCTATAATTAGTATATGTGCTGCCGAAGCGAGCACTAAGCTCTTCTATAATTATATACACCTCTTTCCTACATAGCCTTATCTTCCAGTATTGTCTAATCCAGACTCTACGTGGTGATCTGTGTTGTAAGGTGGTACAGAAGTATAGGAAAGAATACAGCAAGTGCTTTAAAAATGACAACATTTGAGTAATACCTGTTCTCCAGATATATTTTTCACATGTCCACATTCAAAATCTTCATTCACTTTATCCCTTATATTTGAGTTCTCTCATATATCTAGCAAACTCTAATCCTATTGATGGTACTGACTGCCCAGTAGTAATAAGAGGAGGATAGTCAAGCCAGATGTTCAGATGTTCATGCAAAACAGTGGGGAAAGTTTACATTCACTTGTTTCTTGTGACCAGAGTGGTTGATCTTTAAAAAAGTGGCACTTTCCATAGATTGGTTAGGTTTCCTTATTGTTCTCTTGGTTATGACAGATCTCTTCTGTATCAGAGAGACCATCTATTGTAGGTTCCCTCCCTCCCTCTTCCCAAAATGTAAAATTACATCATCATGAATGGAAAAGAAGAGGAATTGATTAAGGGAAGTTTTAAGATTATGCTTTACCCATGTTTGCAGTCTGGAATGGAAATGTTCAGACACAAAAATAGTTAAGAACTCCAATCAGTACAGTTAATATTTTCCTCTTTAAATGACTCACTTCTTCAGGAAAATAATTATTTTTTTCTTTATTTCAACTGCCTTTTCAAGTTACAGTTTTAACCCAAAACATAAATTTAAAATTAAATAGTATACATAGTAATTCTCTGTATAATATAACCTAGGGAAATACCTTTGAGGAAAATTACTAGGAAATAAGCAAAGCTTTCTTTTTTGGTGACAATAAAGATTAGAATTCTCCAAGTGGTGGAGCAAAAATAAGAATCTGATTCAGTGATGACCTAAAAATAACATTAGAAATAGCTTGGAGGTGATTATAGAATGCCTGTAGCTCATAGGAACATTGCATAATTTGTCACCACTAGGAGGACAGAGTTGCTAATATGAAGCCATTTAAAATTGCATTTGTATAACTGAGTTGGATAAACACGTAGGGAAATTGTTTTGTGTGTACATGTAGGAATAATGGATCTGGTTGCTCATTATCCAACCATTGTATTGAGAAATACTTATCTTAATAACATCAAGTGCATTTTTCATCATTCCCCCATGATTTTATCAGGAATTACAGAGCCCAATTTCTCATTATTAGCCTTAAAATGTATTTGTATTTTTAATCTGAGTTTAGTGTTAACATTTAGAAGATGCCTCTCAAATATCCTCAGCAACAGGGGGGCAGGGCATGGGGGCCCTCACCTGCATGGATGCAGGGTTTGCGCTTTCATTCGCATCCGTGATGAATTATGACAGTTAAAGTACCAGTTGTCAAATTCTTAATGCATCAGCCATCTTCATCAACCACTCGTCCTTCTACTTATAAAGCCAAATGGGGCAAGAAAGAGTTAGAGAAATGTCTCTAGACTGAAAGTCAAGATCACCAGATTCTAGCACCATGCCTTTAAAAAAGTTCACATCTGTCAGGATCTGTGGAAGCTGTACTACCTTTTGCCAAGGCTCATTAAATATAGAGACTTTCTCTCCCTTTTTGTCCCAACCAAGGCCCACTGTGTACGGTTGGGAACCAGCCAGCCACTGGGGGTGGGCTGGGGGAGGGTGACCATGCCCTGAATTGGGCCTGGCTAGGGCAGGGCAAATGAGCATCGACCTAAGTGGAGTTTGAAATCTTGACAACTCCAAGGGAGGAGAGTTTTTAATTAAGGGAATGAGGGAGTTATTGGGACCAAAACAAATAGATTTATTACCTGAGAGTGGTAGGATATAGCGTGAGACCAGCCTGAGATTCTATTTTAAAGGTGAGGAGGAGGAGGAAGGCCTGATGGGGTGGGTTTTCAGGTGGCAGTTTCCAGGAGCAATGGTTTTCTCCATCTACTTTGTGAGGCCTCGTCTGTTGGAATACTGGTTTTGCCTCTTAAAAAAAATACCAGTTATTTAAATCATGGGTCCACAAACTCTTTTTGTAATGGGCCAGATAGGAAGCAATTTAGGCTTTGTGGGCCAAGGATAAAATTGAGGATATGATGTAAGCACTTAAATAACATGGAAGGAAACATAATTGTACAAACTTCTTATCAAACTCAAAATACAGTAAAAATTGAGCATAGCATCTTATAATACAGATCTGCTTATGAGAAGAAGAATGATTTTTTATCATATTTCTTAATTGGTGTTCATATTCCCTTATCAGTAGCAAATGTTCATATGTATAAGGCATCCTTAGCTTGCGGGCCATACAGAGACAGGGGGAGGGCCAGATTTGGTCCCCAGGCCATAGTTTCCCTAATTTGCTAAATCTGGTATAAAAAAAAAGTTTTACTTTGCTTTATCACATTTACAAGGATAGATGAATAGAATGTGATGGTATTGCTCCTAGAAAATGTATTAAATTTGAGGGCAGCTTGGGGTAATAGAATAACTCCTACTGGACCAAAGTAGGGCTTCTTTTTCTCAACAGCATGATTCCATAAAAGCCAAGAATCAGAACAACTAGAAGTATCCCTTGATGCTAAAGTAAATCTTTATTTCCTCCTCAGCAATTACATAACTGCTCTGTATTTTTATGCATTCTTTCATGATTGCTAAGGTCTATGGAAGTGCAGATATTAGTCTATTCCATTCCATTGGCCTTTTCCTTGTTCATGGAAGGACATGGAAGTAGTCCTCTAAATGCCATAGTTCTCAATATTTACCTCTAAGTTACAAATGGTGTGTGTGTAGGTGTGTTGGGGAGGGACTAAGTACAAAAGTGAATGAAGAGGAAGCAGAATGAGCATAAATAACCATGTAAAGTGGGATGGGGGCTGCCAGGGCAGAGGATAGCTTGTAGACTTGAGACCATGATACACCATGTTTGGAAATTGTGGCTGAGCTCTTTCATGGGTCCAATGTAACATGCTGGGAACCTTGGACGTTTCTGCCCCTCACGGTTAACATAGCTTCATAAATATGTGCCAAGTGAGAATATTAATACAGGAAGAATATTAGTTCACTTATCATTATTGCACATTGAATTGGCCAGAGTTGTGGATGAACAATCCCAATCTCTGAGGCCTATAAACAGTCCCCATTACAACTATTCCTATGGATATTTTTGACTACAGGTACCTTGCAGTTTTGTTGTGTTCAGATCACCTGTTACTTGTTTTTTATCTGTGGTGTCTCTGTACAGCATGCTTTCAGAGTAAAAGCTATAAATGAAACCTCCAAAATGATGACAGAAACTAATTTGCTCTGGGTAGTTATTTTATTATTAAAGATTTTATTTTTAAGTAATCTCTATACCCTCTACACCAAACTTACAACCTCAAGATCAAGAGCTGTATGTTCTACTGACTGAGCAAGCCAGGTGCCCCCAAACATTGCTATTTTAAATCGAAATTTCCTACCCTGTATAGGTCAGGATCAGGAAAAAAAAAATACTATTTATTCACCTTTTTTCTACTTATACTTAACATGGTCCTATCCAAAGTCACCCTGTAATAATCCTTAAATCTTCAAGTATTTATTGGGCACTTGCTGGGTTTAATCACGCTGAGTACTGTGAGGTTTTCATAACTTCTTGGGAAGCAATTCTCCACTCTACAATATTTCAGTCTTGGTGACCTTTGCCGTTATTTTTAGGTGATGTGTCAATAGGGTATAGATATAACAAATTATACTTTCATAAACATACCAGCTATAGAAGTAATTATGTTCATTTTTCTTGAAAGATGAGCATTCCTTCATTTTTACCTATATTTCATTCAACTCAATGAATTTTTCCAACTGGGCTTATCTGTATATTTCAGTACCCTGTAGCGCACTTAAAATTTCTCATTTTTTAAAAATCAATACTTTATTTTTATTTTCTGGCTTGCTAGTTTTGAATTTTAAACTTTAGATAGCATTAAGGAAAAAAAAAAGTTGTATTCTACATTTTGAACATTTTTAGGAAGCCCAAAAGTTCAACTTCTCAACCAATGAGGAAACTTTCTGCACCAGATCCTTAACTGAACACACTGAATGACAGGAAGCTTATAAAGAAATCTTCCATAGGGTTAACTTAGCAATGAAATCAATTGATTCTTAAAAATCTGAAATGAGCTTACAATTTTAAGGCAGTACACTCTTGATCTAGGTATTTGACTATCACTACAAATTCACACATTTGTATCAATACTCATTTTGTCCTTCAAATCATGAGATCAGTTAAGCATTATGATCACTGGTATACCGCTGAAGTTCAAATGTGTTTAGTGACATAAACACCAACAAGCTAGCATAGGGTTCCCAAGTTTTGCTGCATTATAGAATCACTTTATTCCTCTCAAATCTCACACCCACATCACAACCAATATTAAATCAGAATGGGGATGGGAGTGAGGCATCAGTCACTTTTTTCTAATTATATTTTAAGAGCAATTTTATGTTCATTGAAAAATTAAGTAGAGAGTGCGGAGTTTTTTATACACCCCTTACCCCTCTGCAGGCATAGCCTCCCCAACTATCAACATCCCCCCTGACCAGAGTGGGACATTTGTTACAATGGATGAGCCCATATGGACATGTTCTCTCCCAAAGTCCCCGGGTGAGTTGACTGTGCAGCAGAGCTGAGAACTACTGATCGAGCAGTGGGACGTGAACAGCCAGCGGTGAGCTGGTTTTGGCATTTAGAGCTCACATTCATGCTGACTGGTCAGGAATCTATATGAATAGTCAGTGGCCTCATCATATGTATTGTTTAAACATCATGACTATGATGAGACTGTGAAATCCATCTTGATGACTTCCAGAACCATAATGTTATGGAAACACTTTTTCTTATGTGGACCTTCACCTATTTTAGATTGTGTTCAGGCATTTTAACTAACAGTGTTTACATGGAAAATCGAATGTCCAGGATAGTCTTTGCCACCAATATTTTAAATTTTTGGATTTTTTCCCCCAAAATAACTTTAATTTCAAAGTAAATAGCAGAAATTTACCTTTCTACCTTTGAAAGTAAATTTCAAAGGGGGTAAAATGCAGAAAAAGCAGGATGAAACCATCAGGTGAGGATCCCACTACTTGAGCCATCCCCAGTGAGATGCCTACCTGTCTTGCCAGAACTGATCACCAGAGGATGCCTTTCTCACTGTGTCTTCTGTAGACAGGGCTTTGTTTGTTGGGACTGCTACAATAGAATACCATAGATTGGGTGGCTTGCAAACAATAGACATTTATTTCTGGAAGTCCAAGATAAAGGTGCCTTATAGATTCAGTGTCTGGTGAGGACCCACTTCTTAGTTCTTGGACAGCTGTGTTCTTACTGTGTCCCTGTGTGGCAGAAGTAGGGAGGGGGTGAGTGAGCTCTCTGGGGTCTCTTTAATAAAGGCACTAATGCCATTTATAAGGGTTCCACCCTCAAGAGCCAATCCTCTCCCAAAGGCCCCACCTCCAAATACATTATCACCTTAGGGTATCAGGATTTCAACGTGTGAATGTGGGGTGGGGCAGACAGTCCATCTACAATAGCTGATCTGTTCTCCTACTCTAAGGGTGGGGATAGCTTTATATGGTTTCACCAGACCAGTGAAACTAAGCCAGTAGAATTATATTTCACTATTTTCATAATTTCCACCTTCCTGGTGCAAGCTAAGATGTCCTAAAGTTTCCTGAAATGAACAGTCTGGGGATATCGAGATGTACAAAGCATCTTAAAATTGTTTCACAGTAGCACAGGACTCTCTGAACCATTTCTGAGTTGATAACACAGCTTTGATTTTACTACTTATCTTCTTTATGCATATTGGAAGACAGGTATATAAAACAATATAATGCTGCTCCATCAGGAAAATTACAGGCTTGCCTTTATGTCAGGATATCACCAAGGATAAGAGTACTTCACATTAAGTGTGTGTGTTCACTCTATATAGATCTGTGGATCTCTCTAGATTGTGTCTGTATTCTCTTTATATGTTCAGGTCTGTCAGTGATGGATACTATATAGATAATCTGTATAAGTATATCCTGGCCTAAAGGCAAGCCAGTAATTGTGCAATACAAAAATATGAGAAAAATTTTATAATATGTATAGAGAGAAGCTTAATTGACCCTGTTCTTCAAAAACCATGGGATAGACCAGTTAATTCCCATATTCCATTTTCTCAGACGAAATGGTCTTCTATGTAATCATATGTTTCTGTTGATGGTATTTCTTACATGGGATATTCCTGATAATCCGTAAGAGTTAAGTATGAGTGATGGTGTCTATTTTATTACCTCACTATCCCCATAACCTCCACTCATCCAGCCATCTAGCCAATCTTTATTCTTTCAAGAAGGTGTTGAATATTTCTAGTTCACCAGGCACTGTGTCGATTACAGAGACCAGAGAGGAAAACACATGAGGTCCTCTAGTGTCACACAGCCTGTTTGGGAGCCTTACTAGCAAGGCAGTTGTGGTGGTACTGTGTGGCTAGAGCTGGGTTGTTCCAGCTCTCCCTGGCCTTGTAAGAGTTGTGATCTAACGGTAGATAGCTGGAAATCACTGGAGGAGTGACCTGGTTTTCACTGAATGCTTACTTGCTCTGGTAAAGGACTCTCCACTAGCAAAATGAAGGAGGGACTGTAAGCAGATGAGGAGGAAATAGATCGAGCAGAAGCCATTGTTGCGCTCAAAATAAAATCTAAACCTTGACTATCCTTATAGCAAGGGGAAGGAGAGGAGGGGACATGAGTAGAAACGTTAAGAGATGGAATTACAGGGCCTGTTGAATGGACAGGGGAAGGCAACAAAACGAGAAGCTGGCAGTGACTTTGGTAAATTGTGGATTAGCCCACGGAGGTGACAAATATTGCCGTGACAATGTTTGGGGCCCTTTGATGAAAGCAGTGGCTTCTGTTCTGAACTACTTGTGCCACATGCTTACAGATTCTTTAGTGCTTGCTCCATGCCAGGCGCTGTTCTACATGAATGGGCTCATTGGATCATTAGCATAACCTTACATGAGTAGGTCTTTATTCCTATTTTAACGAGAAGGAAACTGAGGCATAAGGAGGTGAAACAAGCTTCCCCGGGTTAAATACTGTTCAAACTGAGCCGAGCCGAGCCTCCAAGGTGCAGGTGGTTCTCTGGCTAGCGCTAGGGGTGCTGTCCATGGAGGGGACTGCGCAGAGGGAGGGAGCACATTTAAGGGAGATGCATTGAATGGGAGAGACCTGCCACCCAGGCTGGCAGAGGCCTTTCCATAAAGACCCTGCACCGTGGTGAGAAGTATAGACAAGGGTCATGATTGCTGAGATGGAAGGTGAGGCGAGGAACAGGGGGGTTCCACAGGGGAAAGCACATGAGTGAGAGAAGGCAGGTAGCCAGTCCTGATGATGGTGCATAATGGTTCTTTAATGAGTCTGCACCTCAGGATCACCTGGGAGCTTTAACAGTTCCTGCTGCCTGGGGTTCACCAGTTAAATAAATCAGAATGTCTGGGCATGAGACCCAGGCATGGACATTTTTAAATCTTTCCAGGTGATGCTGTCAAGTTTAAGTGTTGCTGACTTAGAGCCATGGGTCTCCCACTGTAGCATGCATCAGAATTCCCTGGATTGCTCCTCACAGCACATGCTGTGCCCCACATAGCGCATGGGAGTGCAAGTGCTCTGGTCTCCTAAGAGCACTAACTTAATGGGGACCCCACCCTCATGACCTCATGTCAACCTACTCCCCTCCACAGGCCCACCTCCACATAACCATCACATTGAGTTCGGGCTTCCACAGAGGAATCTGGGGGTTGGGCTGAGGGGACACAAACATTAAGTTTGCAACACCCCTGTGTATTGAGCTGTGCTCCTGCTGTGCAAATGTATGAATGGTGATAACTCTACTTAGCATATAGGTCTCTGATAAACAAGGACCTCTGTGTCTTCATTTTCCTGTGAAAGCCTCTGCACTCGTCTAATATGTTGTATTTTTTATAAAATGGGTCATATGTAGCGGTATGTGTATTAGGATTAAATGCAACTCCATGGCTGTTTGTGCACATGGCTAATGTGAGGGGGCGAATGACAGGATGGATGAGATACATGAGCTTCGGGAGCTAGTCACCATACTCTTAAAGAACATTACGAATATTGATAAAGTTAATTGTTTAAAAGACGTGTGTAAATTAGTGAAATATCCTCAAGTTGATATACTGATTTTGCCAATATCTCTAGATTATTACTTTGAAGTAGGGGTTATTTAGGTGTTGCAACCCAAAAGGCTAGTTTTGAAAGAAAGTGTGCCTGGATGACTCTGACATTCAGAAGGCTGTAGTCTGCAGACCCAGGTTTTAAGAAGGTTGGTCTCAGGGTATGACCCCAGACCATAGAAACACTCGGCTGATGAAGACCTTAGTTTCCCTGATATGTCTCTATATGCCCAACAATTGAGCATCTGGCTTTGGAGCAAACTCCTCTAATTCCAGAGAGTTCTTCCCCATGCAACCCCCTTCCCTACCACAATAGTGACATCTTTCCATTGGATGGTCTCACCCTCTGCCTTTACCTGTTGATTAAACAATCATGGAGAAAGGAGAAGAAGTGGAATCTCTCGTTCACCTTTGTTCTTTATGCCCTTCACCTGCTCCATCTTCTCTCCAAGAGTATAATTTTAGTTTCTTTACCTCTGTTTCTTCCAGAATATAGACTTAAGACTTCCTCCAGTTATGCCCTTTTCTGAACCAGATATATGTGTGTAAATCAATAGATACTCGTGTGTATATACACACACACACACACACATCCCTGTGCACTCCTCTTTGTTCCCAGTTGATGGCTCTGTCCCAAGTGAGGGATCAACTTTTCTCCTGTGTCTTCATTGTTAACGAACGCCCACCATACCCATGCTTGTGTAGAGTAGTTCTGTTTGAGAGCAGTTACATTCCTGCGATGAGAAGAAATCACATTCATGATACTTTTCGTTAGTAATTTCTCTCTCTTTTTTTTTTTAAGATTTTATTTATTTATTTGAGGGAGAGAGAATGAGAGAGAGAGAGAGCATGAGGCAGGGAGGGTCAGAGGGAGAAGCAGACTCCTTGCTGAGCAAGGAGCCCGATGCGGGACTCGATCCCGGGACTCCAGGTTCATGACCTGAGCCGAAGGCAGTCGCCTAACCAACTGAGCCACCCAGGTGCCCAGTAATTTCTCTTTTCTAATTAGAAATGACTTGAGAGGAGTTAATAGCCAAGAGTGGTCCTGGATGCCTAGGATGGGTTTCAGGGTGTCTGCGAGACATCTGAATGCTTATGAAAGATTTCGATATGTGCATTTTTCTGAAGATAGGATCACAGATTCGGTCACAGTCTTGAACTGCCTATGTCCCACACAATATGAATCACTGACCTATGGTCATTTAGTTCTAAAAGATGGCCAATATTTCCCTCTTTATTTACTTTTGTTTGTGCTTTTTTTGTTTTGTTTTGTTGTTTTGTTTGTGCTTTTTATCAGCCTCCCCAAATCCATTTTGGAATAAGGTAGAAAAGTGCACAATGACCCTGGTGAATATCTGAACTAGTAGCTTGGGAGTAGTTCTTAACATTAAGTTTATTTAACAAGGTCTGTGGAAAATTCTCCATGTAGACAGCTGTAGGGCTTTTACCTTTTGGTTGACAGTCTGGTTAACCTCTTATGCTTCAGATTTCTTACCTATATAAAAAAGAAATGTTATCCTTTTGTGTCCAAAAAATTAAGGAACATACATGAAAGCACTCTTAATTCAATGAAGTCTCATTTTTATTTTTTGCCTTAAATACTTTGTGCTGGACATGTTTCCAAGTCCTTTACAAGTTTTCATGCATTAAGTACTCCTAACAACCTTATAAGGTAGATATTATCATTCCTAATTTGTAAGGGGAGAAATTGAAGCACAAGCAAGCTAAATGACTTGCTCAAGGTCACACATCTGTGTGGAAGAGATAGGATTTGAACCCTTCTATTTATAGAGCTCACAGGTTGGGTTTGTTTCTTTTCAAACCACTGTGCTGTCCTATGCTACCTCCCAGGAGCTGGGGCAGGGGGAGGGGGGCCCAGGGCAGACTGGAGAGGGGACCTGTGAAGAATGGGCAAATCATTCTATGCTTTTTTCTAGAATCCTGGGTTAATAGGAGAACCATTCTTCTAGAGCCAGAGGTCCCACAGCTGTTGGCAATTCAGCTTTCCTCTAACCCTCTAGAGGTGTCAGAAAGCAGCTGTTGGAAAGGTTGAGCGGCCAGCAACTGTTGAGTGAGTAGGGAATACCTCACTGCGTGCAACAGGGTGCCTTGGTATCAGCAGGGTGACAGAGGTTTATCCTGAGTAGTAGGCCAGGGCTGACAAGGGGGAGACCATTTCCATTTGGGATTTCTTTCCAAGAAAATGTTTTGGAAGTAATAACCGATTTCAAAACATGGGGTGGTGTTAAGGCATCTTGGTGTTCATAAAAATCACACCCAGAAGCACATGTGCTCTCTTCAAATGGGGATTTAATTCAAAGCTGATGATTAATGAATACCTTAGAATCTGTATGTGTATAACAGTCATGTAAACTCTATATGGGGTGAACAAAACAGTCATCAATTTGAAGGTACATTTTCTTTCTCAGTCCAACTTTCCAATGTTCCTTAAACATGTTGTTTATGTAAAATTTATTTATAGTAGATTTTTGCCCTCACTCAGTAATCACTGCAGAGATATATAAACAGGAAATCTCTCCCTTTAGTCCCAGCTAACACCTTTGTTATTTATACCAACATGCGTAAGTCTCGTTATGACATAACATCTGTTGCTGGAAGAATGGTTTTTTGGCAGAAATGAGTAATGTATTTTGAACGAAGCAAAAGAAGAGATCAATCATGGAAGAGAAAAATAATCTTGCTCCATACATTCATTATAATTCAGGCCAAACTTACACACTTGCATGCAAATCGAAGGTAATTTAAAGCTTTTCCTACAGCGCTCCTAGATGGCAACATAAACTGAGAATTTGGGCTGTAGGTCCACTTTCTAGATGATCTTACAAGGTTTTAGGGGCTCTATGGTTTACCTTATTCTTGCAAAGGGCTTTCTATTTATGAAAAGTTTGTATTTATGCCAATTCATGTTTGGCCTTAACTATTCTGTCTCTTAAAATTGTCAACATTTCTTATGAAATTACAATTTCTTATTGTAAAATCCCTTCCAAGTTCTTTAGTGAACTCAGTTTCTTAATAGAACTTATAAGTGCATATATATATATATGTATACATATATATAATATTTCCCTTAGCTATATTTTTGATAAAGCAAACTGATATAAATGTGGTTATGAATGAAAATCCTAGCCTATGTAAAAAAACAAAACAAAACAACACTCTCCTTTTTGAGATGAGATTCATTTTAAAAATTGTAAATCTGACGTGCACTGCAGGAAACTTGCAAAATATATAAAAGCAGGAAGAGAAAAGATGTGCTTATAACATACTACTTGGGACTTCCTCTGACATCAGCAGTCCAGAATGGGGGCATTGGATTGGAGAGAAATGAAAACTGCAGAAATCAGTTGGAGTGGATCTTTATCCTAGTTCATTAGCCTAAGATTTACAGCTTTGGGTATAAAAGTATAAATACCTGAAAAAAAAAAAGGAAGCAGTGCGTGTGTTCCAAGTTACCATTTTACAGATCATTCATATTTTATATTTGTCACTACTGTAAAATATTTTTTCTTGAGATTTACAGATCTCATTCAACAAATCCCATCAAGAGCATCTGTGGTCCCACAGGTGAAGCTGACTCATTTGAACAATACAGCAGTTTAGAGTGACTTCAGTAATGCTGAAGTCATTATTCATTATTATTCATTATTATTCCCATTATTGGGAAGGATCGTTAATTATCTTTCCTTTTCTTCCAGTGGTCCTACATCGAAAAGAAAACATCAAGTTTATGAGTGATGTTAAATGAACCAGGGCTATGCCAAGGGGGCTGAAGGGAAGAGCAAGACTTGTTTTCAGATTCCCAATATTAGATTAAAATAGATTCTGAAATGATGAAAGATAATTATGCTAGATTCCGTGTTGATATAAATGTATTCTTCAGGTTAAAATTGCAATAATGTTTTAAATCCTCATGCTATTTGAAGAGTCCTTTTCATTCTAGAATATAAGGTTGTTCATTTGGGTCTATCAGGGATTAGAGGCAGAGAGTGGGTGTTTCTTGCATCTTGGATTTTTCTCTCTTCTCTAAAGCAAGCCTCCCTGTATTCTGTGCACTCTAAGATTGTGGACACCCCCACAAGATGCCGTTCCCCAACTAGTGCTCTTTCTGTGGCGCTAACCCTCGTTTACAAGTCTCATCTGGTCTGAGACTGCATCTGTATCAACAAATTGCTGGTTCCCTGATTGGCATCTCTGGCTTTTCTCTCTTCCCTGTGTTTCACTCCTTTATTTCCACCTGTGAGCCACATGTCTTAAAGATGTCCTGAGATCACCTCAAATGCATCATGTATTAGTACGATCTTTTTTTTAAAAATCCAAAACCTATTTTTATTTGCAGAGGACATTATTTGAGTCTCCAAAAGCTCAAAATCTGGGAGGATGATTGGAACTGTTCTCAGTTTTATATTGGTAAATGTTTAACCAGATTTTCTCAAAAACAACAATCCCCGATACATAGCATGTGCTGATTAGTGGGGTAAATATTCTCACCAGAAACCTACCAGTGAGAATCGTTGATTGTAGAGTTGCAAAGACATGAGCACAGTTGGTTCTGATAAGCTGGTACCAGCCTACTATAGTTTTCCAGTGGCTATTCTGAAATTCTGGTCAACTCAGAAGAACTAATGTGGGCAGGGGACCCTGGGTGGCTCAGTTGCTTGAGTGTCTGCCTTCGGCTCAGGTCATGATCTCGGGGTCCTGGGATTGAGTCCCACATCGGGCTCCCTGCTTTGCAGGGAGTCTGCTTCTTCCTCTGCCTGCCACACCCCCCGCTTGTGCGCTCTCTCTCTCACTCTCTCTGTGTCAAATAAATAAAATAAAAAGCAAAGAACTAATGTGGGCAAATGTCAGTTGAAAAGATAAATGCATGACTCAATAAAAAACACAAATACTCAATATAAGTTTTGTTTCTGTTAAGAGAAGCATAGTCATGCACAGAACATATTCTTAGAGACTCACTGGGTGGGAGTGAGAACCTGAGCTTTAGTTTTACCAGTGTTGTTCAAACCTTGTGTGGTAGAAGTTGGAGAAATGCAGACTGCATCACCGACGAGTTATGTGGATAAACAGCTCATTCAGTCAATACTTAGAAGTGTTGCTTGAAGGAGTACTGTCAGTCTGGCTGAAGGTTTCTGGCGGCACGCCACGAGGCTTTGTCTTTGATTCTTTCAAAATGTAGAGTGTAACTATAAACTTAAAATTTGGTCATTACCCAAAGCATGGAGGAGTAGTTATTCCAGAGGATGACAAAGTCGGGATTGAAAGAAAATTCTGACAAATTAAAATAATGAATCACCCTAACAACAAAAATGTAACAGTGGTGCCAGACTTTGCATTAGGTTAAAAAAAATAATTTATAAAAATATAAGTGTGACCAAGCTGCACAGTATTTACTAAAAAGATATGCAGGTTTTAGTTGGTTGCAAACTCCATACAAAGCAACAGAGAATGTGATTTATAAGCTAGTTAAAGCATTCTTAGGTGACTTTAATAGAAATGTAGCTAGCACAGAGCAAGGTGCAGCAAGCCTGTGACTAGCCAGTGGAGCAGGTCTGGAGCATCGGGCTGCAAACCAGAAATTTCCAGGAGGTTCTGCATCCCACCATGACCATTATATCCTAGCCTGGGAGATCATCTCTTCTAGGAGGTCCTGCAACCTCAAGTCATGTCATATCATTTCCATCTATTTGCCTGCACTGTTCCATTGGCCTATCACTACTTCTCATTCTCCCCAATTAAAATCCATCTATGTTTTAACTGTTAGTCATTTTTTAAAATGTCAGGAAAAAAATATTTAAACTCTTCCACTCTGCTTTCTTAAAGATCCTCATACTCGGATTTAGCACGTAGTTTTTCCGCCTTGGCATATAGTTAGTGGTCTTTCATGTCACGTACACATTTATTGAATGCTCAGTTTATGCAATGCCCCATGCTATGGCTTGTTACACACTTGATTCTGCACTACAAGTTAGTACTTTAAGGACAGAGATCCTGTCTCATCACCTCCATTGGACTTTTAGTGATTAGTGGTGCTTAGGAAAAGAATGGATTTATCTCGAACATGAAATAACTTAGATAAATTTGAACTTCAAGAAGGTCATCATGGGGGGGCGCCTGGGTGGCTCAGTTGGTTAAGCATCTGCCTTTGGCTCAGGTCATGATACCGGGGTCCTGGGATCAAGCCCCACATCAGGCTCCCTGCTCAGCGGGGAGCCTGCTTCTCCCTCTCCCCACCCCCCGTCCTGCTCATGCTCTTTAAATCTTAAAAAAAAAAAAAGGTCATCACGGAACTAATACCAAGAACCAAGCTTCTCCCAGGTTTTGGGGCACCCTTGCAGTACCAGTAAAAGTGACCTGGCATGGCTTGTATTCTTGACCTTGGATTCTCACATGCATGTTTATTCACATGTGGGCCAGGCAGTGTACTAGACCCTGGAGACACAATGTCTTACTCAGAACTTTTTAGTCCGGGATTTATCTTTAAAAGATTTTATGTATTTATTTGACAGAGAGATAGAGAGAACAAGTAGGCAGGGAGGCAGGCAGAGGGAGAGGGAGAAGCAGGCTCCCTGCTGAGTAGGGAGCCCAATGTGGGGCTCGATCCCAGGACTCTGGGATCATGACCTGAGCCGAAGGCAGCCACTTAACCAACTGAGCCACCCAGGAGCCCCTGGGATTTATCTTTAAGTTGTCGATCCTTGACAAAACGCTGACTGTTGCCTGCAAATTGTTCTTCGAGTAAGACAGCCCATGTTCTATATTCGTGCTGCAGTTTGGTCTTCACGGTTCCTAAGGAGTCAGAAAGCACCCAGTCACAAACCATAGCTGTATTTTTGAGGACTGCCAGTGATAAAGTCAGCTGAGAATCCTCTGTGTTGTCCAGAGTCTCCCTCTACTCTTCTAGTCATGTCAAAAGAATCATAACTTGGGTGAAGAGAGGATCTTCTCAAGGGCCTTTTAGGATCAGACTCCAGAAAACAGGAAGCTCAGGAAAGAGTATGATAAGTTGGGCACCAAACCTTTAGCTCAGCACCAACAAACATAACAACGAGCTGAGTGCTTGTGCATTTTCTCCTCCTGTTCTACCAAAGGGAATGTGCACAGCAAAATAAGGAAAAGAAATACCCTTAATGAAAATCTTGATCTACATTCTGTTGAGATCTCCATAAAAAATTTTTTTTCACATTTTAGTAGTATCTTAGTACTTTTATTTTTTATTTATTTATTTTTTTAAAGATTTTATTTATTTGACAGAGAAACAGCGAGAGAGGGAACACAAGCAGGGGGAGTGGGAGAGGGAGAAGCAGGCTTCCTGCGGAGTGGGGAGCCCGATGCGGGGCTCGATCCCAGGACCCCGGGATCATGACCTGAGCCAAAGGCAGATGCTTAACGGCTGAGCCACCCAGGTGCCCCGTATTTTAGTAATTTTAATAACATTTCATTGATCGAGTGCTGACCTGTTTGTGAACTGATATCAACTCTGAGATTGTTGGAGTACATGTTAATATAACGCTGAACAGTAATGGGTAATAACAATAAATACTACACAGGACTTACATTAATGAATGTGCCAAGGTTTCTTTTAGCCTGGGAAGTTAAATGCTCCTGATTTCTTAAGTCATGATGGACAGACTGGCATCGCTCCATTCCATCCTAAGAAGTGTATGCTATCTGGAATCCGGCATGTCTTTACCCATATTATCTCTGTAATATTCATTGTGCTGCAGATAAGAAGGTGTCGGATGGGGTTTCTGCCAATTTAGCATCTGAGAAGTTGAGTCACAAAGCAGTTCAATGACTTGTCGAAGGTCCTGACCCAAATCAGTGGGAAAGCAGTGAACATACTTTAAAGCCAGTGCTAACCCTTCTTCACAGGAAACTGTAATTTCTATTACTTTGTAGTGTTCTGTTCACTATAAAAATATGACTGGGGAATGTTTTGTCTCGTGCAGCCTCCATTTCTTTCGCTGGTGGCAGCTGTGACTCCAGTTGCTTATCTCAGAACAGAATTTAGCTTTAGTATTTATAGAATTTGCCATTGCAGGCTATCTCCCCCTACCCCTCCCTGGCCACTTACTCCTGTACTCTGACTAATATTTGAAATAGGGGGAAAATTATGCCAGGGAAGAATGAAAAAGATTGGGGGACTGTATCATTCTTAGTGTACAAAAAAAGCAAGCTGAAATGAGGGATAAGAAGAATGGAACTTTGATTGTTAATAGATGCTTAAAGACTCTGAGATCATTGTTAAATGGAATTTTGGTTTGCACGTGCAATGTCTTCAAGATTCATTCAAATGAAATGTGTGTGAATGTGTGTGTGTGTGTGTGTGCACATGAGATGTATGTGTGCATTGGTTTATGTGACCATCTCTGGCTTTTCTCGGTGTTTGGAATATCTTCATAAATCAGGCTGCTCTATTACTTTATTATATAAACCAAACCATAATGTAAACGTATTTAACTTCAGTTTATTTTTTACATTGAGGTGGAGCATAGAAAATAATCTGAAGTTAATCTGAAAGGTGTAACTACAATTTTAGGCAATAAGCATCTTTCGTAAGAAGCAGATCATCAGAACATGTGAGAACTCTAGTTCTCTTCAGAATGAAGAACTTGTGAGTTGCCATTGAGAACCAATCTTCCACTTAAAATGTAGAATAGCTTTTAGCTAGCTGAATGTATGAATTTTGGAAGATTAGTAAGGAAAGTCAGCCCTGGTAAGACAGACAGACGGACAGACACACACACACACACACACACACACACACACACATGACTTTAATTTTTAAATGGTGAAGTGTTTGGAAGTGCTGGTGATACCATTATCTAGTTTTATAAATTCTTGTGAAGAAACCCAACATATCCCATGTTATTAATTAGTAAATCCTACACTTTGAAAGGCAAGTGATATTTCTGACTTTTGCTTTTTTTGATTGCAGTTGCTCGTATTTATCCACGTTTGCTTTTTTGGCATAGAACGTGATTGGGGTATGTATACGGGTGTGGTGTCATTATATTTGTAATTTAAATACAAAATTGCTCAGCCATCCATCTTGTTTATTTTCCACTGTCACATCAGAGGGGGTGCAATGCTCTGTATTTTCTGCCTCCTTAAGTATAAACAATGACTCTTGGTCTGAGTTTGTTAGTAATTGAATGCAGGTTGGTTTGTTGTAATAACCATTCTAATAGTGTAATTTTTCATAAATGAAAGTCCTCATAGCAGCTATGAGTAGTTTGCAGTATATTACAATCACAGGGTTCCATAATAAAGTGCTAATTGTAACTTGGCTTTAAATGCTACATTTTGTATGCAAATTGGCCTGCAGGGAGTTGGTATTTGGTGTACCATTGGTAAGAACGCTAACATTAGTTTGTAATTTATTTGAAGTGGCACACCATTATTACTAATATACTGGGATGTAGTTTATAGAAAAATATTGCTTCCTCGTGGAAGAGAAAAATATTTTGTTGTTCTACCTTGAAGGAAAACAAAGACTGGTTGAATTGAGAACCGAAGCATTTCATACAGATAGAAGAGAATGGAAATCTGTAGCCTATTATATGATTAAAATCTTTATTCACCCCAAATTATGTGTTTCATGTCCTCAGAACAAGGGCCGTTTCTATTTTTGCAAAAAATATTCTGATTTTTTTTTCCCTTCCTACGTGTAATCTGACAAACACAACCAGGTTGATGGCCTCCTTATTGGCTTCGGTGGGTAGCAGAGCTGAAACTTGTTCGAATGATAGTTTTACTTAGAGTTGCCATATGGGTGGTCGTCTGGGTAAGTGATTTGAAGCATGTGTATACTCCTGAGCTATCAGGCTGGAAACGTGATGGCTGACCACTTACTATTTAGTTGATCTATAACAGGTAGTTGCAATGCACTGTGTGCTGTAGAGAGTAGTGTAGACAGAGTTGTAGTGGTTTGCATCTGTCTCTATGCTCTACTTGTGTTTTTCTGAATTAAAGAGAATTATTTTATTCCTTGATGACTATCACATGTCAAGACTGTAAAAAGGTAAACCAAACTAATAATCAGAATAGTCCAGTGCATTCCTAAAATGAGCCTGAAGGAGCAGAGCATAGGGTTTTCTCTTCCTGACGTAGTGGGTGAGCATGAACTGGGTCAAGACTGTTGGCCATCAAAGCAGAATCCCAATGCTTGGCTTGACTGAACCTAGGATACCACCATTGACGAACCATCCACTTTACTGAAGTTAAGTGTTCATGTCTGGGTTAACATGTTGAGATCTTAAGTAAATCATGAAACACTTTGCCAAATACTAGCCAGCAAGGAATGAACCCATTCGAAGTGGTTTCATTAGCTTTGTTTTATTTTTACATAAAACTTAGTACTGCTGTTTGAGTTGTTGATTCTCTGAGTTTGTAACTGTTTTGATACTTCCATTCTTTCTAGAAATTTACTTTCAGATAACTGTAAGACACAATAATACAAAATCTTGTTCTTCCTAACGATGCTTCTCTTTTACTCTGCTAGTGTATTTCTGTGTTCTACAGAACCCCATGGCTGGGCAAGCCTATACGTTCTTACGTATATCACAAGCTCACTTGGGAGAAGTGTAGGGTGTGGGATGCTCTTAGCCAATAGTCAGGAGGCAAGGGAGTTCAGGAGGGTAATTGATTTGAAGAATAAATCAGCAAGTTCACACTGGGACTGGGCATCAAAGCCTCCCTCAGCATTTTAATAGATAGGCAATCATTAATTTTACTCCAAATTACAAGCATGCTTATAATGTTTCAACAGCTGTTGATTAATTGTTGAACAGCAATAATGGGAGGATGAGAAAATCTTGTTGGTGGAAAGTTCATGAGGGTCAGCAAATTTACGTGGAACACAGCTGTCTCTCCTAACCTGCAGTGAAACTGTCAGACACAGCTCTGTCTTGAACTTGCTCTTATGGGTTATAGAATGTATTTTTTCCTCTTTTCCTTTTTTTAAAATAAATTTGGCTGACTTATTATTATAGCTGTTGCTTTTTTTTTTCATGTGAATACCCTTTGAACCCTCCTGAAATATTAAAATTGCAAAGAGTAGAAAATGAAGTTGAATCTATTTATGTTCCTTGTGTAAAAAAAGTCTGAGGTCACAGAGATCTATATGTTGCTGTCTTTGGACACCACATGAAGGAGGGTGCATGGCTGTGTTAGCTGCTACACTGACAGTTTTTGGAGCTTTACTTACCCTCTTTGAGCCCTAGTTTCACTGTCTCTAAAATATGAGCGCAAATTTGTATCTTGCCGTGTTGGGATAATTAAATAAGAAAATATGTGATTTCTGAGGATAGCAACTGGTCCATTAAAGATATGCAGTAAATATTCCTCTCCCCTCCCCTTTCTCTGCCCTTCCAAACAAATGTAAGATTAAAGAGATTAGTTTCAATTGTTAAGCAAAACAAGTTGGACAACAGGTACCTTTTATTTCTCGCTTGTCTTACTTCATCTGAGTGCCATTCTGATCTTAGGGCAAATAGAAATGCATTATAAATATTGTATAACAGAGTCCAGAAATAGATTTCACTGAAGTTTTTAAAAGAACATGTACATACGTGTTGAGGACATAACAGTTATTTTCATGCAATAAGATTAAGCCTGCACCGAACATTTCTGGATTATCATAAAATGTAACAAGAAAAACCTGGGAAGAATATTTAAAACATTATTATAGCTAGGTCCTCAGCAGTGCCTGGTGGAAAAAAATGACCATTTAGAACTATTTTAAGCAGATAACAGAGCCCTGAAAAGTAACAGGTGGCACATAGGTGAATTTGAACTTTGTCATGGGACAAGAGAGGATTCTTGATCATAATCCCGGTGCAAGTATAGGTAAAGAGGAGTGGGCTGACCTCTCCTCAGTCCATGTGACTCGTGTGTAGCATAATCACAGGAGATCGAGTGTCTCAGCGCCAAGTCCGTGGGCTGGTGCAGTGCTCCCGGGCAGAGTCCTCTGTCATTGAGTCTGCGGCATGTAGAGGACACTTCTAGCCATGATGCATAGCTCTTATGGTGAGTGTTCAACATCGGAATCCCTGCCCACGTTTGGATAATTCTCCACTTTATGAGCTTAGCATGGGGGGGTAGTCCCTCTCCTATAGGAACAGATCCTGGGTACATGCCCAGACTCCCTTGCCACCAAAGTTTTGGGCTCTGCCACGCAGACTTACCCCTCTAGACTTTTACTCAGGAGCTCGAGGCCCAGGAGGGAGGTGTCAGAGAGCTCTTGCTCCCGACTGGGGTTGGTAGCAGTTCTAGCTACCGTGGTCCTGCTGGTGGCAGTGAAGTTTGAGCCCCAGTGTAGCCAGCTCTGTGGCATGTTGCTCCCAGCAACTCAGCCTCCAGTCTGGTTCTCCTGATCTTCCAGCAATTTGGTGAGCTTCCCTAAGTCCTCATGACACATTTATTTTTTGATTTATCAGTCTCTTTTTGCTATTTGCTACTAAGAACTTCTTCTAATATACCATGGATGGGAATTCTTTGAGAGAATAAAATGTGAGCAGTAAAGAGAGCCCTAAGACTTAGCTCTAAAGGTCTCCAGAATTTTGATCAACGAGAAGGGAGCTAGCTGGCGCCAGGAAACTGAGAAAAAACTCCAAAGTAGAGGACCTTTGAGAGTGTTGATGGCAGAAGCCAAGGGAACAGAGTATTTCAAGGAGGAGACGATCGTGGCATCAGTCTTGCTAAGAGGGCTGGAAGCCTTATGTGTGAAAAAGTCCCACTGCCTTAAGCAACGATGGGGTCTTCTAGACAAACCTAACAAGAGATTTGGTGAGTGATGGGGCAAGGGCTGAACCACAATGAGGGCGAGAGCAGAGTGATGGAAAAGCCAGTCCTGGAGAAGTCCAGGGCATGGGCTCCAGGAAAGCCATTCATGGGAAGGACCTTGCTGAGAGGTGGGCAGGTCCTCACCTGTCCTGGAAAGGAAGAAGGGCAGCCATGCAGGTGCAGATACGTGTCTGAGTTACTTTTTATTGACAATCCTGCCTTGAGTTGTAATCAGCTTCATCACTTAGCAGCTTCAGGACCTTGGACAAATAGATAACCTCTTTGTGCTTAAATATACTCCTTATAAAATGGAGATGGCAAGGTACTTGCCTCCTAGGGTTGTATTAATCAGTGAATGTATGTGAACTTAAAAAGTGTGAGGCACATAGAATTGACTCTCTAAATAGCAGGCAGTAGTAGTAACATTTCTTTACTCTTAGGTTTATTTTGAAGCTAAAATTATGAAGCTTTCAGTATGGTGCCACACACACAGATAGCATTTACGCCAACATCGTTCCTGCTGAGATACTTGAGCAAGTCAGCCAGAAAACAGCATATTGACACAAAGTGGATGTTTTAAGAGGGGTTGAGGTGGACTGGAAGAAAGGTCCTTGGAGCTGGGGAGTTCTGGAAACAAATCTGGGTATTAGGTGGGTCACCTGCCAGCATGTGGAACTGACTTAGTACAGCAGGGGTTGGGATCTGAGGATGGCAAGCCAGGCATCGGGGTCCTTGCTGAGGGAAGGGCAGACTGGAGGTGATCGGGGACTTCTCTGAAATCAGGGATGTGAAAGGAGAGAAAAGTTGGACAGTATGAGCTCGAGAGGAGCCAGGGGGTCTTCGGACAAAGAGAGGATGTCGTGGTCCTGGAGTGGTGGAAAAGAATCCAGCAGAAGACGAAGTTTTTGGAGAAGAGTTCGAGTGTGGAGGGAAGCTTGCTGCTTAGAGAGCCACATCCCAGAATCGCCCTGCAAGGGGCCGTGCAGAGCAGTGTGTGATCAGATGGCCCTGGAGCCCTGTGCTTAGGACACTTGGTCTGCATGAGAGGGAGGCTTCGGCAGCCAGGTAGCCCTCGTCAGGCTCCACAGCTGGAGAGTGGGCCCCGTTTGGCTCTGGAAGCCTCCACCCCTGCGCGCCCAGCTGGGGACCGAGGTGGGCGAGGTTTTCCTGCTCCCTTGTCCCTGGCCCAACTGTGGCTTCTCCCCTTGCCCGCTTTCTGAGCCTCCAGTCTGCCCAGCAGCAGGGTCCTCGCAAGGGCTGTTCCAGCCAGCCGGCCGGAAGGTCCAGGGCGGCTCTCGCCCACCTTTGCTACTGTGGCAGCCTCACCAGCCCCGGCTCAGGTCCCACACATGTTCTTCCTTTTCACAGCTCTTGGCAGTGCCTGAACGGCTGCAGTCCGAGGGCCCGGGCTGCCAAAATCTCACGCTGGACAGTCATCGTCTCTGAGAATTGCACACTTCTAGAGGACCATGACCGTTCCAGTCGAGGAAGCACAATTTCTGTTTCCAGCGAAATGTTGTTTATCTTAAAAGGATACACATTCACAGCAGAATGTAAATAATACAGCACATTCAACATATCTTTGGAAATTTACTGCCCCCAAATAATCGTGTTTTTGACCTTCCTTATTCTACATCGTTTTAGCCGTGCATAATTTTACATAAGTGGTAACATTAAATGCATGATTACCTGGGAACTTACCTCTCTATCAACAGTACGAGTTTAAATAAATTTTATATATTTTAAATATTACATGATTATTTTTTATTTATTTATTTATTTATTTATTTTAAAGATTTTATTTATTTATTTATTAGAGAGCAAGCGAGAGAGAAACAGCATGAGAGAGGAGAGGGTCAGAGGGAGAAGCAGGCTCCCCGCTGAGCCGGGAGCCCGATGTGGGACTCGATCCCAGGACCCTGGGATCATGACCTGAGCCGAAGGCAGTCGCTTAACCAACTGAGCCACCCAGGCGCCCCTACATGATTATTTTTAATAGATATAATATACTTTAAAAACCAATCGTCTAATGATGGACCTTCATGTTCATTTTTTTTTTGTTTTTGTTTGTTTGTTTGTTTCATTTTGTTTTAAGTAGGCTCTTCACCCAGCATGGAACCCAATGCAGGGCTTGAACTCACGACCCTGAGATCAGGACCTGAGCTGAGACCAAGAGTCGGATGCTTAACCGACTGAGTCACCCAAGCACCCCATTATCTTCAGCTTTTTAGCATTATAAATAACTTGGAGCATCTTTGTACATATATCCTTAAAACTTTTTAATTTTTGAGTTAGATGGTACACATTAAAATTTTGTCTAAGTGTTATAATTGATATTTAAGAAAGTTACGCCATTTATACTCCCACTCACATAGGTGTTTTTCCTCACACACTTATACTGGTTGATGTTTTTAACTTCTGTGTCTATTAGATAAATACTATTTCATTTTACTATTTTAACTTATTTAATATTGGGACTAAGCTTTTTTAGATCTATTAGCCACTTGCATTTCTCTTATTTCTCTTCTTATAGAAGAGTATCTTTTATTTATTTATTTATTTTTATTTTTTTTTATTTTTAAAGATTTTATTTATTTATTTGAGAGAGAATGAGAGAGAGCACATGAGAGTGGGGAGGGTCAGAGGGAGAAGCAGACTCCCCGCCGAGCAGGGAGTCCGATGCGGGACTCGATCCCGGGACTCCAGGATCATGACCCGAGCCAAAGGCAGTCGCCCAACCAACTGAGCCACCCAGGCGCCCCATAGAAGAATATCTTTTAAAAAATATTTTCTAGGGTTCCCGGGTGGCTCAGTCAGTTAAGCATCTAACTTCTGCTTGGGTCATGATCCCAGGGTCCCGGGATCGAGTCCCACATTGGGCTCTCTGCTCAGCGGGAAGCCTGCTTCTCTCTCCCCCTCTGCTGCTCCCCTTGCTTATGTTCTCTCTCTTTCTCTCTCTCTCTGTCAAATAAAATCTTTAAAAAAATATTTTCTAGCCCCTTTTATCCCCCTATGGAATATTTTTCTTATTGGTTTATAAGAGCTCTTTGTATATAAGAAAACTGCAAATGTTTCCCCCCCCCCCCCCGGGTGGTCAGTTAACCTTTATTGTGCTCACTTTTTTGGTAGAAAAAAGTGGGGTGGGAATTTTAGATTTTTAGAAGAGTGATTTCACTGCAAAGGAGACCCTGCCCAGTGGTAATAAGGGTAGGGAACATCATTTTCCTATTGACCAACTATTGCTACATTAACCAGCTTTCTTATCTTAATTTTCTTAAAAAGACTTATTTATTTTAGAGCAAGTGAGCATGTGTGGGGGGAGGGAGAAAGAGAGAAGCAGACTCCCTGCTGAGTGAGTTGCCCAGCACGGGGCTCAGTCTCATGACCCTGAGATCATGACCTGAGCCAAGATCAAGAGTCTGATGACTAACTGATTGAGCCACCCAGGCACCCCTAACCATCTTTCCTATTTTGAAAACATTTATTTGGTGATGAAATTATCTGAGCACTGCTAGATGCATGTAGTGTTTTAACTAGGAAATCCTTAGTTTGTTGCCGTATCTTAAAAGTACCTTCACACTGCTCAGGGACACAGAGTACCTGCGTCGGTACACGTGCTGAGTATTCCCAGCAGCCTTAGTTGGTCTCCTAGATGGATGTGTGGCCGAGAAACTAGTCAGATGGCATTGTGCACCTTTGCCCCTACCTGCATGCTAACTGTGGTTCATAAGACAGGTGAATCACAGCGGTCAGAGAAACCCTGATGACTAGGTTTATGGTTGGTTGATATTAATGTTACTAGTACTAAGCATTGGATGAGCCAGGTGTTGTTCTAGGCACTTCACATGAGTTATTTTATTTAGCAATCACTGCTCAGATCGGGATAGTGAAACTGGGAACATTAGGGTAGCATGGTTCAAATCCTCTAGCCAAATACGCAGCAGGATGAAGATTCTGATTTTTTTTTTTCTGACACTCCAGTCTGCATTCTTCAGCACTACTGAAATTACTCTGAAATGGGGTCCTCTTTGAAACCCTAGCTATTCTCTGAAAAACCTGGGACAAATGGTCAAGAGTGGAAGGTACTGCATTATCTGATCTGCCAGGGATTTGTAGCACAGCAGTCCAGCTGAAAGCTCGTCTCGGCACCAGAAAATGCACCAGAAACTTAAATATCAACTGATAGAACTTTTTTTGGCCACAAAATAGGAAATATTTCTTTAAAGCATAGCCCTGGAGAAACTGTGATATCCCACTGGAAGACACTAACCCAGATTATCCCAAGTGAAATCCGGATAGTTGGTGTTGACATGCAGAGCCCGTGGAAGTTTACGTTCTCTGCAAAACGGAACTTAGGTGGGGACTCAGGGAGTGGCGTCCAAATCTGTATTTTCGGGGTGAATCCCTTGTTTTGTGAAAATAATGCCTGTCCCTCCTCCCAGGGCAGGAAGAGAAAATGGATGGCCCAGGAGTATATCAAACAATAGAGAGAGACAGGCAACAACTTGCCATGTGGTCTTGGAAGCATGTGGAACTGACTGTGTGTTTTGAAGGCTTGGAAACTGTCGGGCCGGTTGGTGTTTAATTCAGCCGTCTTAGTAAAAACTACATAGGGGGTGTCCTCTTTTCCTCACCTTACCAGAAGGCATTTTAAGAATTTATCTGTGTCCAAGCTTGTAGAGGGCATTTGTTTGGTTCACGTCCCATGCTGTCTGACCTATGTTCATTCAACTTGATCTATAGAAAAGTAGCCATTTCTAAAATTACTCTTCCCTAGCTTTTCTGTTCTTTGTGTTTCTTAACTTTGCAGTAACACATAGACATCTGTATATGCTTCCTATGCAGAATCATTACATGTTCTAGAAGATGCATAGCTATGTTTCAGTAGGGATTGTAAGAGATTTCCAGGTCTTCTGGTATCCATTATTTTCTTAGAAGTATATCTAACAATCCAACGTTGAGCCTAAATTGAACTTATTTTGCTTTTTTCATGGTAGTATTTAAAGCTTAGATAAACGTGTTCAGATTTAGGTTTTTTTTTTTTTTTTAAAATCTACACATAAACATGGGTTGTTTTGTATCATTTTTGGGTATGTGTCCAAGGGCAGTTCCACAATAAAAATACTAGAAAAGGGGCACCTGGGTGTCTCAGTTAAACATCTGCCTTTGGCTCAGGTCATGATCCTGGAGTCCCAGGATTGAGCCCCAAGTCGGGCTCCCTGCTCAGCGGGGAGTCTGCTGCTGCTTGCTCTCCCTCTGCTCCTCCCCCTGCTCATGTTCTCTTGCTCACTCTCAAATAAATCTAAAAAACAAAACAAAACAAAAAACAAAAAACACACATACACACACACACACACACACACACACACGAAAAGACCAGCTATACAACAAATGGAAAATAGGAGCCATAGAAGCAGCAATTATAAGACCAAAATATATTAAAATAACTTACAGCTTCTTTCAGCAATTATGTTGAAATAAAATTGAACATGCCAGAAAAGATCAAATTGGAGGATTCACACGTGTCTGTTTTCATTAGAGATTTTCGCCTCAACACTGCCAGTTTTGATAAAGCCCATGCTTGCACAGACCGAACCGCCCGCCGAAAAGTGAGAAATGGACTTAAAAGTGAGCGAATAAACAGTGGTCTGTGGACAGCTTATCAACTGGCTTCACCATTGAGAGAGCCACTAAAGAGCAAGATGAGGTTTTGATGCACTTGTCCTGGAGATAACCTCTCAAGACTGAGTCCAGCGTGCTCAGGTCTGTAGGAGCAAAACCCCCGCCCATTCTGTGATACTGCAGGAAGACCTGAGCACCATTGGGGGACAATGCTTTCGTTCTGACCGCTGTTCTTAACTGCACTGAAAGTTCATGTTCATGTTCATGCAATGTGTTCGATCTGGATTTGATTAGGAAGATGGGTGGTGGTAAAAAAAAAAAAAAATGCCTTTTTATATTTTCTTATCTACAACCCAAATTTCCTTAAAGGAAAAATGAAATCTGTTTGCCTCCCTGACTTCATTTTTTTCTGACTGTTAATTACTATTTTCTTAATAACAGCAAGTATAGTGTCTCTACTATTATTTCCACTCTTCTTCAACATTGTCGTTTGTTGTGTCTAGAATGTTACCCTAAACTTCAAAACTAACATGTAAAAAATTGTGGTGCTACAGAACAATTGTTTCCTTACAATGTTTTCAAAATGAGATAAGGAAAAGTAGCAAAGAGGCTATTTATTCTGGTCCCTTCTATGACTGGCTGTCCTTCCCACTTATGACTTACAAATCAGTGAGAGCTGGGGCAGTTTTCACCTTTTGTTTTCTTTTTTAAGACTTACATTTTTTAGAGCAGTTTTAGATTTACAACCAAACCAAGAGGAAGGTACAGAGATCTCTTAGAGTCTCCTTGCTCCCATCACTTTCCATTCTTCCATTTGCTCATCGTTCAGTCCACAAAGTTAGACGACACACAGGTGAGAGGTTCATGGAACAGCTTTGGGGGACTCTACCCCAACAGCAACTGGGAATGTGATCAGGGAAGAGTCAAAGTTCTCCCTATCCCATGGGGGAGGAGATAAACTTTATTTATTGATGCTTTGATCTGAGTTTGAAGTTTGAATGGAACAAGTCCACTTATAAATCAATCCAGTGTGTTTTCTGTAGGAAGCACAAAGCACTTCATGTCTAGCACACCAGACCTATCCATCCAGGAATTTATCTTTTTTTTTATTCCTACCCAAATATTTCAAATGAAAACTTCCAAGACATTAGAATGTCACATGAAAATCAATGCCAATGCAGCTTTTCAAGAAATCCTTTTATTTAATGTTTGATCCCCATTTCAGTCCCCCCTACCCCCATCTGGCAGTTGTCACTTAGGCAGATGGCCACCAGCTGGGAGGGCAGCCTGTGCATCCCCCCCCCCCACATCCATGGGGCTCAGTAGACCGGACGTGAAAGTGCATCGTGTCACTCCATTAGGCGGTCCACAAGCTCAGATACTGCCTTGTCAACCTGTCACCGCCTGAAGCTTCCCAGAGGGACCTCTTTTCTGAATCTGGGATCTTAAGTTGTGTTTTGCTGATGTCACAGTATCCCCTACTGGCTTCATGTAAGAGAATGTAGTTAGTATGCCTACCTAGTCCAGCTCTCCCAATGAAGAGGGCACACGTGAAAGCAAGAGTTATGTTAATGAAAAGATGGAGAGAGAGCAAGAAAGAGAGGAGTCTTCAAAGAAATATATCCTGACTATTGAGTTTAAGAAATGGCTTGTTCTACTCTAATAAATCCATATTATGACCACTTTATCCCAAAATTGTTGAAATAAGATTTTTTTTTCTTTTTTTAGTAATTTTAATAGTGTTAATGATCAGTAATAGATTTTCTTCTGGGCTTCTGAAAGAGAAGGAAATCATGCTCTTTTGGAAGACCATTAATGCCTAGGTCACACATGAAATTTACTCTTTGTCAATTTCATCATTGAAGCTGTTCTTCGAGAAGCCTGTCACTTTGTTCATCTTGGTCCGGGAGCTTCCAGGGCAGCCAGAGAGATGTGGTTCTTCAGAAGAAACTCTGTTCTTTTTATAAACACTTGTCATTGTTTTTCTTCTCATTATAGATAGATGCATGTTCATAGGGTGGGAATGGGGACAGAAAATGAAATAAAATTGCAGAGTTGGTCAATGTTAGTATGTCTGAATGTTTTTGTTGTATATACCTATTCATATCTGCAACAGACAGAAGCACACACATGGTTGTTGTGCTCATATTCTTAAAAATCCAGATCAAACCATGTATATAACCTTTTTTTTCCATTTATTTTTATGCAGTAAGCATGTTCTGTCTCAAGAACTCTGTTTTTTTTAATGGCTGCATACTTTCAAGTTTATTGCTAGACCATACTTAAATGTCTAACACTAAAAGAATATTTAAGTTGTTTCTGACTTTTTAAAATTATAAATAACATTTCAAAATAAGGCACATCTAGTCACTGTATTTTGAGCAGATGTTTGAAATTTTAATTCCTAGAAGTGGAATTTCCGGACCCAAGGATGTGTACAATTATAAGACTTTAAACATTTTGTCCTGTCAAATTTCTCAAGAAGGGCAAATCTGCCAACAATGAATGGGGGTGCTTGAGAATCTTCTATTTTTGGTTGTTCTCTGGGAACCTGGTCTGTCTGACCTCTGTTTATCTCTAGACCTTGGCCCTGCCACAGCTTTGAGGCTCTGTTTCAGGGCATCCTTGGGATTTTTTTTCTTTTATTTTGACACTCCTAAATTGCCATAATTCAAGGTCAGCTCATCATATGTGAGCTCCCTGGAACCTTACCACTCTGTTGTCTGTACACATCGAAACCAGAATTTGGTAAGAATAGTTTCACATATGGCAGAATGCTCATTGTAAAACAAATCCAGTTTTTTACTCTTCTTATTCATGGCTGAGGAGGCTGATTTAAGATGTACATTAACCTTTCTTAACCACGATTTCCTTGCCAACGCAACCAGGGTGAGATTTCATAGTGACGTGTGTCTCCTTCCTAACACATGGCTTGATGTAATTTTATTTATTCAAGTTGATATTTGAGTAAGGTTGGCCGTAAGAATTGTGTGTTCCATGACTAAGGAATGTCTGGTCTTCTTTCTCATTCTACACCCCTCGCCCCCAGAACCCAACACAATGTCCTATGCTCAATCATTGCCAGTTGAGTGAATGAATGAATGAATCCATGAATCCATGGCTCCGACTTGTTGAAAACATCAGATGACGTGAATGTGCTTGAAAGCACTTTAAATAATAGAAGACTATAGAGTACTAGGACTGCCCTCCCCCAAGGCGATGGTACTCAAACACCTGGTTTATGTACATCAGGTTAACTCAGAGTTGGACAACACAATGAACTCCTGACTCACTCCCAGAAATTTCGATTCTGGTGCAGCTAAACTCTCCTGGGACATCCTAAAGTCTCCTGTTTTAACATGTTCTGGTCTGAAATCTATGTTCTTGCTCCGTTGCTGTGTGTTGTGTTTGGTGTGGCGGTTTCCATGTACAATCCTGAAATTTTCTGAGATGAAATTAGGACATGCACGATGAGAGTAATTAAACCCATTTACAGATATACTGAGGTTTAGGATGGGAAGCTGCTTGCCCGTGGTCCTACAGAAATTAGGGTCAGGAGCAGGACTCCCGTCCAAGTCTTACAGACTCCAAAGCCCCTACTGCAATAGGCACTCATGCTTTTTATTGCTTAGAAGTAACGAATAATCAGAAAACCTTAAGTGTTAGTCATCCAGATGTTCAGCTAAAATCTAAAATAGAGCTTTTTGGCAAGTGAGTTAACCCATGAAGTCACTGTACAAATATTTACTGAGTGCCTGTTGCTACCAGGTCTTAGAGACGTTCCCTACAAACTTAATGGTACATTAAGCACCATTTTTTATCTTCTAATTTCTTAAAAAAACTTTTTTTTTGGTCCCAATGTCTCATGTTTTTGTTGCTTGTTCAATTTTTGGATGGCTCTTCAAAGGTTTTCATTATAAAATTCACTTACTGTTTCTCATTCAAAAAGCATTTATGGGTCGTCAACTCTTTGTCATTATCATTCTGGGGCTCAAAGGTGAGTGCAAAATCACCTCCTCCTTCTCAGGACTTCAAGGTCTTCACTCAGGTATCCCTCCTTGGTCAAGAAAAGGTTCCAGGGGTGAGGACAAGAAATATAAGAGCATAAGTAGATGTGGAGGGTGGGAGGGTTGATAATGTAAGTTATAAAACAGTTTAGGCTGAAGTTCTGTGACTCCAGGTGGATATTTCCAGCAGTAATTGGATACACAGGGTTTGAGACTAGGAAAGAGACCTTGCCAGAAGAGAAAGAGTTAGGGGAGTGTAGATGAGATTCCTTCATGGAACTTGTCTGGGTGACCCAGGAAGAGAACCAAGGACAGCTCTAGGGAATCATTCACCTGTAAAGACCAAGCAGAGGAAAGAGGGCAAAGAAAGCTGAGGATCAGTGGTCTGAAGGGGGAGCGTTGACACTCCAGGGAGTCATGTCCCAGAAATTGCAGGAGGAGAGGGTTCCAAGAAAGCAGATGTTGAGAGAGGAGTGCAAGTCAGGATGGAGAGAGGGTGAGCACAGGCTTTTCTCTCAGGACGCTTGGCTGTGAAAGCAATTGGTGCAATGGAGGATTCGTGGAGGGAGGCCCTCTGCAGGCTGGCCTGGGGTGGTGGGGGGGGATATGAGAGCTCAGTCCAGGGCCCAGAAGTCCGTGGCTAATTCTGAAAAATGGTGGTGGTTTGTATATGTTGTTATTTCAGAAGCAAGGCACCAGAAAGAAACAATTTTGAATGTCTCCTTCTGGGTCTTTCAATGATGTTCTTAGCTACAGAACTGGGAGAGTTTTCCAGATGTCCAAGAAGCATATGTCCTAGCCCGCCTGTATCTTGTGGTACATCTGTCTAAACACTCAGAGCAATATTCTCTTTTTTATTGTGAAGATAAATTGTTCAAAACACTATTTTATATATACACACACACACACACACTCACACACACACACACACACACACACTGTTTTTTAACCAGAATGGAGATGGTATCTTAGCATGAAGGTAAAACTTGATGGAGCAAACTTGTTTACCAGCTTTTCTTAAATGCAATTGGTGTAGAAATCATGAACTTCTCTTTACATTTCTTATATGTGGTAGGCAGCACGTCTCCTGCCCTATACTGTCAGTGAAAACTGCATTGCAAACCTTTGTATACACCCTTTGGAGAATCTAAGGGGAGTTTGGCCAGTGTCTTTCCAGTAATCAAAAAAGCTTAAGCCCTGTGACTTTCACACACTAGTAATTTGTTACTTGTGTTGGAAGGAACATTCTTCTGGAGGTCTTTGGTTATTTATATATATACTTTTGTAATTTAAATGGGGATGTGTAAGTGAAGTGTTCAGTATTTTTTGATACTAAATATAAAATAGGTTCATGTATTTTTTATAATAGAGAAAGAAGTAAATGACATTCTTGTACCCTGGGTGGCTAAAGCAATCTGTGGATACCTCTGAATATGTCTTGGTGTAGATAAAGAAGTAACAATCTACCCAACAGTTGATGCTTAGATTCTTGGATACTAAACATATGTAGGAAAGTATTGCTTGTTAGAAACTCTTCCTTTGGTAGCTGCTGTCTGATAAGCTACTCTACATTATATGAATGTGTAGATTGAAATTTTAACATTGAGACTTTTAATTTGACTTAATTTGTGCTTTCCTGAAGCTTAGAACTGCCATTTTAAGAACTTTTCCAGGGTTCATTTATTTTTCTGTATTTGGGAACACACTAAACTGCTTTTTTCCCTATTTACCTGTTTTACTTAGATTTTAATTTTCATAGCTGGCTTATAGTTTTATCAGTGAGTGTTTGATATGCAGATTTATTTATTAATGCCATCTGTTTCTGTGAAAGCTTTTTAAGTGCTAAGTAGTTGCCTGAATGATGTTCAGGTCTACATGGGGGGTAATTTTGGAAATCAGAATCCCACAAAAACAAATACTCTATTACTTGAGATGAAGATCGTATACAAATTGGCTTATTTAGCATTTCATTGTGATCCCACCATAGGCATGCCATCTGTATCTGTGAGCTCTGAGGATGTGCTATCTTTTCAAGATTGATTGCTAATAAGCATTTTCTTTCACTAAATTATTTTTTCAATGTATCTAGAATATTACCAGATTAAGATTATAGCTCAGCAAATTTATTTAGAAATGCTAATTAATGTCTTTATCTCTAGATTATTTTGACACTCTTAGGCTACATGAATAAAATTACAGTAAAATTGGATATAACCAAACATTTCATGGGCTCAGTTCCCAAGAATTCAAGTGAGGTGACAACTAGTATCTTCTTGATCTGACCAGAACTGGTCTACTGAACAGAGCAAATTGGAAAGAATCAATCTTTCAGTCCAGTCTCATTTTGTCTCATTCAGCTATTCCCAACCTCTGACTCTGACTTCATTTGATCTAGAATATTCTTGGAAGGGTATAACAAAATCCAATCATGCTACCCAAATCCTTTCCAGTTCAATTTTAACTACCCCTCATCTTCCCATGACATTTTTGTGTGTTTTGGTCATAGGGAAGGAATGCTTCCTATTGAGTGTTTTTTTTTTTTAACTTAGAGTTCATTGCTTAAAAGTCTGTCATCTGTTTAAGCTACTTGAATGCAAACTCAGAATCATCTCAATGCTTTCTTTGCCATTTTTCAAAATTGTTTATTTCTGTCCAATTAAAAAAATTGAGCAGGTATTGCTTATAATATGGTTTTATAAAGCCAAAGTTAGTAATCAGATGCTCAAACAGAACTCCTTGAATCTCTCCTGCTTCCTTTTTCACTTAGCAGTATATCACGGACTTCTCCCAGGTCAGTATATGTAGCTCTATTTTATCTATTCTAATGTTCTATTTTTATCTATTATCTAATGAATATCAAGTATCATTCCAGGTTTGTTGTACTTGTTACTGTTGTAATTTTTTCTACTACAAAAATATTGAAATAAATATCCTTATATATATCTTATGTTTATCTCTGTAGGCTAGTTTTCAAAAAGGTAACACCAAGTCAAAGGCCATATGTATTTTTAATTTAAAAAGATATTTGCAGAATATTTTCAAAGAAGATGTAGTAATACACTTATCTATTGGAAATATGTGAGACGGTCATTGCCCTTCATCCTTGTCAGAACTGGATGTTATTTCTTATCACAATCTTGATCCTCTTGTACTTGGAACAGAGTTGTGCATAGTGCATGCTCAAATCTCTGTTGGCTAAGTCACTTTGGTGATTTTGGGGCTGCATTTTCCATCTAGCTGTTGGGTTAACACGACATTTTCTTTATATGTAGATTCATAGATTTTAGAGGCACCTGGGTGGCTCAGTTGGCTAAGTGTCTGACTCTTGGTTTAAGCTCAGGGCATGATCTCAAAGTCTTGGGATCGAGCCCCTCGTCGGACTCTGTGCTCAGCATGGGGTCTCCTTGAGATTCTCTCTTCCTCTCCCTCTGCCCCTCGCCCTGCTCGTGTGCTCTCACTTTCTCTCAAAAATAAATAAATCTTTAAAAAATATGTAAATTCATAACTTTTATGTATAATATAAATTAATAACTGAACTTGGATCAAAATTTAGATCAAATTACTATTTATTCATATATTTGAATATGAACAACTTTGACATTTTTTTTCTGTTGTTTCCTCCTCCCACCTTATTAATACCTCTATTGCTACTGCTATTACTACCATGGTTAATAGTAACAGTGTTCTGTGTTGGTAGGGCCTTTTTGACATTGTTATTGCACCTTGATTGACAAAATGCAACATCAGAAGGGTTAAGTCTGCTTATGATGATTCTGGATTGTCAGAAATGGGTATTTTCCGACTGCTATGTTGCATTGTGTGGTTCTGCATTTCCCCAACACTGCATAGTCTGTTATTCTTTCGCAAAGCACCTTACTGGGGGGAAAAGGCATAGGTCCTTTTCACCATTACTTTGGAATGATCCAATAATTTATGGTTTATATATGCCAGAAATATTATTCAAAGTAGTTAAACTTTTAATATTAATGGGTCTACTGTTTTTTTTTTATATATGTTGTAAAACATATATTCTTTTTAAAAACTTGATCCTTACAATAACGTGTGATATTGGCATGATGGTATCCTTACTTTAATTTTACTGACTTTGAGACTGAGGTTCCTGAACAGGGTTTAAGTGGTTTCTTTAAGGACTCACAGCCAGTAAATATGAGAACTAAGATTTACAGCAGGATTTCTTGATTCTAAGTCAAATGGCCTCTGACACTGATTCTCAAAGCCTAAGTGAACAGATCTTTTAAATATTTCAATGTAACAAGACTTAACAACTCGTGTATCTATTGACCATGTACTGTGTTTACTGTAGTGTCAGTTAAATTTGTCTCTAATGAATGCAGTGGGAAACAAATTTTAAATTGTTTTTCTTGGAAGGAAAATTTAAAACCTTTTAAATCATGAGATTCATAGAATAATAAAAGAACTCCCTAATTATTAAAATGTTAGGAATCGTTCCTCTACTATTGATCAAATTTTAGTTTGGATATAAATGTCAGTTTAAGATCAACCCTGGGGGACATCATGCTAAGGGGAATAAGCCAGACACAGAAGGTCAAATACTGTATTGTACCACTTACATGAGGAATTAGTCCCTCGGAGAAGCTGAGCTTGGAGTGGCAGTCGCCGGGGCCCGGGGGTGTGGAGGGTGGTATGAGGCAGTATTAATCAAAGGGTACAATGCTCCCAGTTCTGCAAGATGAATAAGTCCTAGAGATCTACTATATAGCACTGTGCCTATAGTTGACAACATTGTATACTTAAACTTGCTAAGAAGGTAGATCTTGGGTGTTCCTATAATAGTAATAAAAATAAAGAGGGCAGGAGGACACTTCTGGAGGTGATAGATGTTTATGACATTGATTGTGGTGATGGTTTCATGGTGTTTACTTATCTCCAAACTCATCAGGTTTTACACATTAAACATGCACAGCTTTTTGTATATCCATTATACCTCAAAATGGCTTAAAAAAAGGAAAAGAAAAAAACCACAGAAAATGTTGCTGACTTAGCAATCTTACTTGTGTGTGTACACGTATGTGCACATGCTTGCGTTATATTCCTGTTCCCTACTAGTTTTCTTGGTAGCATTTGTACATAATAATTCTATATTTTCAGAAAGCTGTGTGCTTACAGATTCAAATATCACTACAATTATCCACGTTTGTAGTGGGAAAGGCAGGCTATAGATGCATTCTTGGGTTTCCTAAATTCCTCGAGACTAACCATAATGTTAAGATGCATTTTTTTTAAGATTTTATTTATTTATTTATTTATTCATGAGAGACAGAGAGAGAGAAGCAGAGGGAGAAGCAGGCTCCCAAGGAGCAGGGAGCCCGATGCGGGACTCGATCCCAGGACCCTGGGACCATGACCTGAGCCGAAGGCAGACGCTTAACCATCTGAGCCACCCAGGCGCCCTAAGATGCATTTTTTAGTATAGTATCAATTTCCTGTATCAGATGGTTGGCGAGCTCCCTGTTATGCTTCTGAATATCTTAAGTGCAGGAGAGATTGTGGAATCTTGAGGTGTCTCTGGTAAAGTTGTGTGCTGTTTCCTTAAAAGCATTAAATGAAATTTTTGAGTAAAGGATATCCTTTAAGAAAGGGGAACCCTTTATTTACCTCAGTTATATCTACCCCAATACTACTTCTCCATGTATGATTTTATAGGTCCTTAAGTTGACACTTAGCTGTTTTTCCCAATTGAACAACAATGATAACAGCAAATCCAGAGTTTTGTGGGTATTTTTGCATTGCTTTAAGTCAATTTTGTGTAGTCTGTAGTTTGGAATTGGTGTCGAATAAGCATTAGCTCCATTTTTTTTTTTTTTTTTGCTGTTGATACTAACACCAATTTATTAAAGGGTAAGACACCATATGTTCATTTCAGAAATATGAGTTCCATTTTGTTCATTTTAAATTACAGTATTTATGAAGCAGTTTGCTATTTACTTTGAACTTCCGCAGTAGTTTTTATATCCTTTCCATTTTTTTTCATTTTAACTTGCATTTCTCAAAGAATTTTGTCATCTTGATGCTTTTTTAATTAAAAGGATACACTTTTTATTTTTATCTTCTTGCAAAGAAAAGTAGAAAAGTCAAGTACCAGAAATTTTTGTACTTAAGCATAGCTGAGGAAACTTGGCTTGTTTGTTTGTTTTTGAGACATGCTGAAGAGCTAGGAATTGTTATTTGAGCGAAGTAAAAGGTGACTGAAATTATCATGTAATGAGCAGAATCAAAAACTAAGTTATACCTGCATAGGGACTAAAAATAAGACATAAAATATGTCGCAGTATGGAAATGAAATCAAAGTTATTAAATATTTCTGATATTTGGTTTACATGATACAAAATATTTGAGTAAGTCATCTTTAAAAACAGGATTTCCAGTTGCTATACAGAATTGAGATTATATTTAAAGTTGGCTTTTTCAAGCATAGTCATTTATGATGCATCATTTTCAAGATAATCTTTGAAGTTGAATGCTAAGGGTGCATATCCATCAATGGCCACTTATTAGTGTAACTTTATTTTTTATAATTATGTTTGACTTTTACTGACTCACATTTCAGACTGGGGAGAAAGTCAAATCCAGGTACTACTGTCAAATGGAATTTTCTATAGGAAAGGACAAACTTAGTTGATTCCACTTCTATTTTAATATGTTATACATGTAAGTATAATGCCACTGAAGTTTCAATAATGTGTAGTGATAAAGTTGCTATGTTTTTTTTCCTGTTACTTGAAACTATATATATATATATATAGTACTTAGGGTGCTACCAGTGGTCTTCCATACCCTTAAAATTGCTCATCAGGAAGGTCACTAATCTTTCCAGATTAATAAAACCCATTGAAAATATTTACACTGAAAGAATCATTGAAACGATTTCCTTTAAAACATCATTATGATTTTAATAATTTCCATATCCCTTTTTTCTTAACCTCTAATCTATCAATTAGACTTTAGCCTCTCAAGGACCAGTAAATACCTGGGTTTTGCTTTCTCAAATGCTTTGGGGGACAGGAAAACTTAATGGAAATAGGCCGAGGACAAACCAATACATTCAGTGTCCTGTGAGGCCAGTCCCACTATACAAGGAAACACAAACCAAATGTTCACTATCTCTGAAAATTAGTTTGATATGTAGACAAGACTTGGACATATTTGAATTTATTCCTACTGGTAATGAATATATTTCAAATATAACCAGTGTTTTACTACTTTCCTCTGAATATCAACATCCTTATCCGTATAAAACCATGATATTGATGAAAACTGAAGTTGAAAATCACCAAAGGAGTAAAATTAAAAACAGTTAAACTTGATGCTCTGAGGAAATTCTTGGTTGCACGTTCTAAAATCTGCAATGTTGTTTGATCCCTAAGCAAGCCAACGCGGATAAATGAGAACTTTTTGCGGAGGTGGTACAGCTGAAGCGTAAGTTTTGTTTCTTACAGTGAACAGATATCAAGTCTGCATTGCTTCCCTAAGACCTGTTTTAAAAGAATAGCAGTATATTTGGCTCTATCTGAAGTACTAGGGTTTGATTTTGTTGAGTATCTTGCTCAAGATAGAGGTGGGGCGGGGAGGGAGGAAGCCTGTTGCTGATATTATTTATAGTTCAGTTTTTGGGAGATATGAATATATATAGCAAAGGATTTTACTGTAAGACATTTACAGTGTTTCTTGTTTTGTTTTGTTTTTTCCAAAGCAAAACAATAATAGTGGAGTGGAAAGTTAATGCTAAAGGCTCAACTCTGAATACTCAAGTAGTCTACTCAGCATTGGTGGAAACAGTTATGTTTTTTCTTCTTAAATTCCTAATTTTCTTGGAAATGCTTAGGTGCTAGGCAGAAATGAAGAGTGCAGTTCTCAACTGGTAAGTATAGATGTTGAGATGGAGAAAAAACAGTTTCAGGTTGAATCACTCTGTCATAACTAACTTAAAAGCCATTCTGAATCAGTCTTT
Organism: Leptonychotes weddellii; assembly: GCF_054177405.1. Lineage (NCBI taxonomy): Eukaryota > Metazoa > Chordata > Mammalia > Carnivora > Phocidae > Leptonychotes > Leptonychotes weddellii. Next base: position 170,885,006 of record NC_138371.1, on the reverse strand, counting down.
GTAACTTACAGTCCATCATTCTATTAAGGCACACCAGAGTGAATGTGCCTTTTTCACATAGCATTTCATATTTCTAGAACTCTCATGACCTAAACTAGATTGCCTTTTTTTTTTGAAATTCATTTTTCCTTTTGCAGGTGATGTCATTTGTTCCATATTAGATACTGACTTTCATAATAAAAGTACTTACCTCGATTTTGTTGAAAACACATTTGTAAACCCATTTTTACCATTCCTAGTCATTTCCTGGATCTTGCATACCAGTTATTTTTAATTTTTATTCTTTACATGAAAGTCTTTTACTTTGAGCATTTGAAACAGAACACCAATTAGCTGAGCCAGAATGAATCCATAGAGCCAGAAGCAAAACAGAACTTAGAGAGGAAAGTCTATTAGGTGCAGTTCATCAGCTGAATACAGTAACTGGAATGCTTGAACACTAAGGAACTGAAAGATTCCTGTAAAATGGCACTCCCATCAGTCATGATCAGCCTTATTGTTACCATAAGTTGCAAAGATAAATATCAGATTGTGTCAATTGTGTGTGGTGGTACCATACTAGCAAAAGAATTTCAAGGTTTCTATGGAGATTAGTCAAGGCTCAATTTCCTACTTTTAGGTGGCATATTTCTGATAACCTCTTCCCTTTTTAGCAAATTATCTTAGGTGTGTGGTGAGTTGATGTTTGTTACAAAATCTATAAATACAAATGCATGCATACACAACTAACTTATTCCCTTTTTCCATTTAAAAAAATTGAGAAGGAAAACATAAGTAGTGACCAGGGTGTGCATGTGGGTATGCATGCACAGTGATCATGTTACCAAAGACAAACAATTGCATGAGTATTGTTTCTGTCTCTCATGCATGATCTATTGCTTGGTAACTTATAAAGACTTGACCTGACTGTACACCCTTTGATAAGGAGGGGGGATGCTACTTCATTAACATGTGACTATAGAATTTGACAGACAGCCCACAGTTCATTTTTTCCAAGTCAGTCAGTATTACATGATATGCCAGTGTCTATGCAAGACAGTGCAGAGCATGCAAAAATGAAAACACTTAAAGAGTTTAGAATCCAGTGGAGGAGATAGAAAATGTTAATATATTCTGTATTATAGTAGAGTGAATTGTAAAGTGTTACAAGAGAGCTACAAATACTTATGGTCTTAAGAAGCAGGGAGATGCAAATGTTTGTTTGGGAGAGTAGATTGTAAAAGCCATTACTCAGGCAATGGCTTGTGAGTTAGGTCTGACTGGTGGAGGTAAGAGAAAGGGCAGTTCAGGCAGGGAATAGTATGGGGTAGAGGTGTGGACAACAGGGCTTTGTGGGAAGGGCTGGGGACCCCAGTATCTAAGGAAGGAGATATATACAGTTGGAGAGCAGGGGTTGGAGACTTACGCTCAAGCTTTTGCCTCTGTTCTAAATGTAGGTAATAATCCTCAAAGATTTTGAACAAGAGGATAACAAGAGTCAAAAGCTACACAATAGGAAAATTAATCTCATCTCAATATAAAGGATGAAGGGGTGAATGGGATCAGAGCCTCAAAGCCATCAATCATCAGTCGTTTGTATGACAAGCAATTACTGAGCACCAATTTATTCTGAGGGCTAACCAGGATCAGCAATGTTGGGAACTGCCTGAGTTTCCTAGGGCTACCAGGACAAAGTACACTGGGTGGCTTAAAATAAATTTATTGTCACATAGCTTGGAAGTGTCAGCAGGGCCATGTTCCCTCCAAAACCTCTAGAGGAGGGTCCTTCCTTGCATCTTCCAGTTTCTGGTGGCCCCAAGCATTCCTTGGCTTGCAGCAACAGGACTCCAGTTTCTGCCTGTTTTCACATGGTTGTCTTCCCCTGGTGTCTGCGTCTTTCCTTTTATAAGAGCCCTAGTCATACTGGATTAAGCCCATCCTTATGGCTTCATCTTGATCACCTCTACAGTGATCTATTCACAAATAAGGTCACATTCACATAAGTGACTAGACCTTCACCACTTTAGGGAGACAATATTCAATCTGTAACAAGGACGGACAGTGGAGCTTAATGGGAAAGGCAGTACCACGACAGGACTGATCTATGATGCAGAGGTAGTGGAGAAAGGAGACCTGACATGCTTCCAGGCTGGGATGAGGAAAAGCTGAAGAGTCAGGCATTTGGGAAGGGTAGAAAACTGGGGGATCTCAACTGTCAGAGGATCCCTCTCATTATGTGTTTATATATTATTATAGCAACTATCAGACTGAAATTCTCCCAAAGGGAAAATGTTATTAGCAAGCAAGAAAAAAACAAGCCCATCATGGAGATACTCACAAGTGCAGAGGCATCTCCACTTTGTCTTGCACATTCTGATAAGTACTTCGCATGAAAGGTTAATTCTAAGATGGATGCAATGGTAATCTGATAGAGGGTTGGGCAAACTTCTAGTCAGGTCAGGAAATAAAGACCCCTCTTTGTAGTTGGTGCAAAGGAGCAGGGGGACAAGGTGAGTGGGAGTGGGGGACAGAAGATGGAGTTGGAGGGGAGAAAGAAGGTTAAACATAGCTCTAGGCATGAGACTCCTAAATCATGTCGGGATAGTGGGCTCTATGAAATCTTCCATGGATGTTTGTTCCATCAGTGAAAAATTTCTGGCATAATTTATACTGAGCCTGTGTAACTTAGGTAATGGTGTTTAAAACATTTGCTGTAGCTACTATATAGGTTATGAATTTAATATGTGATAGCAAAGCAGCCCAAATAAATAAAAATTATGCACATATAGACATAACACAATTTGCACTAAAATATTTTAAAGCAGTTACCAAATAGACAATATACATCCTCTTGAAAATAATCTTATAAACAGTTGGGGGTGAGTGTGGCTCTTCAATTGAAGATTGAGGTCAAGACTAGGGAAGAACAAATGAGTCTCTGAGGAAAGAGCAGAGAGCTGAAGACCGATGCTGGAGGGAATTTACCTTTGAGAATCAGGTGTAGGAAGAAAAGCCAGCAAGGAGCCTGGGGAGGAGTGATTAGGGCAGTAGATGGAAGGAAAAGCAGGAAGTAGAGGAGGAGTAAGTTTCAGGAAACAGTGGTCAAATATGCCAAGCAATCAGAGAAAGGGCAGATGCTTCAGGCTGGGGAAATGGTCCTTGGACTTGATGAGAAGGAAGACACTCCTGACCTTTCAGAGAATTTGCTATAATGATGAGAGTCCCATAGTCTGAAGAGCCTGTGTGGGTGAATGGAGTTAAGGGCAGGGCAGGCAAACAACATGTGGAGGGCAGGATCTGCGGGGGAATGGAAGGTTTTTTTCACATCTGCCCTTTTTGATGAAGGGCTGCTGCAAGATGGGAGAGTTGGCTGGGCTCATGTGACAATGTAGGCTCAGAATAAAAAGGAACACCATTTCTGAGAAGTCTGACGCCAGGGAAGGGAGCCAGTTTGGACATTGTGGATATCATTAACTTATTTGTTTGTTTGTTTTCATTTCCATTGCAAATTAGCATATATTTCGCAATACATTATTTTGTACTTATTTTTTTTTAATTTTTTATTATGTTAGTCACCATACAGTACTTCATTAGATTTTGATATAGTGTTCCATGATTCATTGTTTGTGCATAACACCCAAGTGCTCATTGCAATATGTGCCCTCCTTAATACCCATCACTGAGCCAATCCATCTCCCACCCCCACCCCTCTGAAACTCTCAGTCTGTTTCCCGGAGTCCATAGACTCTCATGGTTCATCTCCCCCTCTGATTTCCACCCCCTTCATTTTTCTCTTCCTTCTTCTAATGTTATCCATGCTATTCCTTATGTTCCACATATGAGCCACATACTGGGTCACAAATCAGGTCTCAACCGATGCCAAAAGATTGAGATTATCTTTTGCATATTCTCAGACCACAGTGCTTTGAAACTGGAACTCAATCACAAGAAAAAGTTTGGAAGGAATTTAAACACTTGGAAGCTAAAGACCATCCTGATTAAGAATGTTTGGGTCAACCAGGAAATTAAAGAAGAACTTAAACAATTCATGGAAACCAAAGAGAATGAAAACACATCAGTCCAAAACTTATGTGATACTGCAAAGGCAGTCCTAAGGAGGAAATACATAGCCATCCAAGCCTCACTCAAAAAAATAGAAAAATCCCAAATACCCCATCTAACTTTACACTTTAAAGAACTGGAGAAAGAACAACATATCCTAAGCTAAGCGGGAGAAGAGAAATAATTAATATTAGAGCAGAGATCAATGAATTAGAAACCAGAAATACAGTAGAGCAGATCAGCGAAACTAGAAGCTGGTTCTTTGAAAGAATTAATAAGATTGATGAACCACTGGCCAGACTTACCCAAAAGAAAAGAGAAAAAAACCAAATTAATAAAATTATGAATGAAAAGGGAGAGATCACGACTAACACCAAGGAAATAGAAACAATTATTAGAAATTATCAACAACTGTATGCCAATAAATTAAGCAACCTGGAAGAAATGGATGCCTTCCCGGAAACCTATAAAGTACCAAGACTGAAACAGAAAGAAATTGACAACCTGAATAGACCAATAACCAGTAATGAAATTGAAGCAGTGATCAAAAACCTCCCAAAAAACAAGAGTCTAGGGCCTGATGGATTCCCAGGGGAATTCTACCAAACATTTAAAGAAGAAATAATACCTATTCTCCTGAAGCTGTTTCAAAAAAAAAAAAAAGAAACAGAAGGAAAACTTCCAAATTCGTTCTATGAGGCCAGCATTACCTTTATCCCAAAACCAGGCAAAGACCCCATCAAAAAGAAGAATTACAGACCAATATCCCTGATGAATATGGATGCCAAAATTCTCAACAAGATCCTAGCCAATAGGATCCAACTATACATTAAAAGGATTATCCATCACGACCAGGTGGGATTTATTCCTGGGATGCAAAGGTGGTTCAACATTCCCAAATCAATCAATGTGATAGAACACATTAATAAGAGAAGAGACAAGAACCTTATTTGGGTTTCAAAACTCACTTTGCCATACACAGTTGACTGTGACATTGACTATAATGAAACTAATATATATGTTCTAGATCTCCATTTTTTATGAACCACACAATTGTTTTAAAATATAATTGTTCAATAAATACTAATTAAGTTTCCTCTTGAGAGATTGAGTCCCAGTTCCACTGCTGACCTAGTTCTTAAATTTTTTGAAGAAATGGTAAACTGATTTAGTTTGATATGTGAGATATGGGAGTAGTCTTCGGGAAAGTAGGTTTTGTTTTCTTGAGAGGAGGAGTGAGGTGGATTATTTTGATTACCAAAGGGCAGTTCTTAACCATAGTTACAAACATAGCCAAAAATACTCAGTAGCTACAGTGTTTGAAATAAGATGACTAGTGCTGTTGATGGGCAAAGTAATGTAGGACATTTTAGCCTGGATATGAGAGGACACATTGTATCTTCTTGTTGAGATCAGTAGTATTTCCTATTTTTTAAGAGACTACCCCAAGTAGGGGCGCCTGGGATCGAGCCCTGCATCGGGCTCCCTGCTCAGCAGGAAGCCTGCTTCTCCCTCTCCCACTCCCCCTGCTTGTGTTCCCTCTCTCGTTGTGTCCCTCTCTGTCAAATAAATAAATAAAATCTTAAAAAAAAAAAAGAGACTATCCCAAGTAAAGATATGTATGCCATGTGCACTAGCCCTAAAGAACACGCATGTTAGCATTTGTGCATATTCATATCTATACATATCTTTTGTATTTATACACAATTCTAACACATTATTCCTTTTGCCTTCACCTGAGAGTGTCACATGTTTGCTCCATTATGTAGATTTTTAATTTGTAAAATATATATTGTTGCTTGTAGAGGTAGACTGACCTTTGATTGTAAATGTTTTCTTTCTTTTTTTTTCTTTTTTTTTTGATTGCTAATATCCGTTTGTACTTTGCACATTTATAAAACATTTTGATCCAGGCTGAACAATTTATTACAGAAGAGTTCAAGAGCTATGATTTCTAAACAACTTCCCTGGAATTATTCTCTCAAATTTCAATGCTGTTAAAGAACAAAATGAACCTTATGGTTATTAATAATAGCAATTTATATCTGCATAGAACCTTACACTTGCAATTTCCTCAAAACATTTTATTTGACCTTTCAAATGGTCATGTGAAAAAAAAATACATGAAATATACACAAGGATTTCTATTGACCTTATTTTAACAGTAAGGAGACAGGGTCCCTGGGAGAGTCAGTGTTATGATTAATGTTCCACCCAAGTCCTTGCTACTTATCCTATGTTCTTGGGGAGTCTATTTGTTGCCTCCTGTCAAGATATGTGCCATCCATTTAATAGGATGTGTCTCTTTTTGTTTAAATGGTAAGGCACTTTTCTTTGGTACGTGGCAGATATTATGTCTATAATCATAATTATCATTTTCAGTAGTATATCCATAATATAACTGTTCATGAACTGGGTGGCTTAACCACAGAAAAGTATTTTCTCCTAGTTCTGGAAGCTCGAAATCTGAAATACAGGTATCAACAGGGCTATGCTCTCCTTGAAAGTTTTAGTGGAAGATCCTCTTTTTGCCTTTTTCCAGTTTCTGGTGGTTGCGGTCTACTTTGGTGTCCCTTGACTTGTAAGCATATATGACACTGATCACATGCCATTCTCCCTGTGTGTCCTCACATCTTCCATTTCTCTTTGAGTCTCTGTCCAAGTTTGCCACCTCTTTTAAGGACACCAGTCATTGGATTGGGGCCCATTCTGCTGCAGTATGACTTTATTTTAATTTGATTATACCTGAAAAAACCCTGTTTCCAAATAAAGTCATATTCTGAGTTTCTGGATAGATGTGCATTTTTGAGGGGGCACTAACCTAGTACATTAAAATTACATTAAATTTGTTTTAGCATTAAAATTATTTTGGTATTTCAGTAACTGAGCTTTGAGAGGGACTGTCCTTCGATGGTTTATGGGGTCCAATACTGATAGCAATGTATCAATGCTACCATGATTATGAGCATTATTAACACAATCCTAATCCTCTGAGGATGGTTTTCTCCTTCTACCTCATCCCCTTTAATCAGGGTCTGCAGTATGTTTGGAAACTTAGTTTGTCTTCTGTCTGGTGCTCCTTCTTCTGTCCCTCTCAGCCAATTCTCATTCTGCTGTGGGTCGCATCTCACTTTTACTTCTGTTGTACCTGGTCCTTGCCTACAACAACTTCAGGAACATTCTGCCTTCTCTGCACTGGGCCGGTGGTTAGGTCATACTTTATTCACTGTTAGGTCATACTTTATTCACTGTTGCTTAGACTTGTTTACTTGTCCACAGTGTTCAGACCCTCTGGAATGATTGTTCCATAGTGAGATCATCCCCTCTTTAGGGAGAACTCCATCTTTTCAGCAGGAGTTGGTCTTGCTCAAGAAACCAAGGACCTATTGCCATTCCCTAGCAATTCACTTCTCAAACTTTGACACGATTATTACTGTGAGCAGGAGGGTGAGCTATGTGAGGGTTTCAGCAGGTTGGTGCATGAAGAGCTGGGTTCTTCACCTGCTTGACTGTCCTTGCTGGTCAGTGTAAAAATAAGGATTATTTTTTATTGTCAAGCAGAATTTTTTTTTATTTAGTCTTACATGCACACCTCTAATGACTAATATTAATCCTCAGAGGCAATTTAGCCTAGAAGTATATTTAGGATAAAATTACTTTTTGAAGACAAAACATTATCAGCACCAACCCTTTTGTTCAAGGAGAAAAGAGTTTATAGTATCACGGAGACCTGAAGCCATGTCCTCTTCATTTTTCCTCTGTCTTTTCAGAATGTTTCTCGGACCAGTGTAGAAAGAAATAGGTCCAATTACAAAGTTGTTCATTCTGTGATGGCAACAAATTGAACTCACAGAAGCTTTAAAATTCTGAAACTTGGATATGGTCTGCTTTGCCCAGATTGTATTCCTTGGCATACAAGAAGAAAAGCAACAGGAAGCTCTATGGTCCTCCTAAGAAGTGACCGTCTACGGGTTGAGGGTAGAGATGGTTGAGTTTTCAAGTTGCCTAAGTGATTATCTTGGACTGAGGTATTCAACAGCCACAACCCGGGCTGCCTGCCTTTCTGAGGGAGTGAATCTATTTGCACTGCGGGGAACGCTGCCTCTGGTGCATGGCCAACTGATGGTAGGTCAGTAGCATCATTTTTATGAATGCATCAATAACATAATATATTTGGAGAATATCAAAACAAATGGCCATCTGCAGGGGGCTCCATTCACCAAGTTCTGGAAGTTAATGATGCCTTATTGAAGGAACATTGCATGAAGCTCTTGGCATATGCCTGGTGGTGGTACGTAATTTCATAGTTCACAAACCATAATGATTTCATTTTCTCAGAGGTATATTCATCCGTCTGTGTCTGGTATTGATCCCTTTCTACTAGGTACTAACTCAGAGATTATATAATTATTTATACAAGCCAGAAAATGACCAAGAAGGGAAATCTAATACAAGGTGGAAGATTCAAGCAATCTTTTTGTTGTTCTATTGAGAAATAATTGATACATGTCACTCTGAAAGTTTATGGCCAATAACATGGTGGTTTGATTTACATATGTTGTGAAATGACCACAATAGATTTAGCTAACATCCATATTTTGTATAGATACTATGAACAGAAAAATTCTTGTGATGAGAACTCTTAGGAGTTACCTTTACAACTTTCATATATTATCGTACAGCTATGTTAACTATAGTCATGCATGTTCTGTCTCTAGGACTTCTTGGTCTTTTAACTGGAAGTTTGTACCTTTTTTTCCAGTTCTTCCTCCCTCTGGCTTCCTCCACTGGCAACCACAAATCTGATCTCTTTTTCTGTGAGGTTTTTGAGATTCTGCATATGAGTGAGATCATAACAGTATGTCTTCCTCCGTCTGATTTATTTCACTTAGCATAATGCCTTCCAGATTCATCCATGTTGTCATAAATGGTAGGATTCCTCATTTTTTATGGCTGAATATTACATTATAATATATATACACACCCCACAACTTCATTTTTCATCCATCAATAGACATCTAGGTTGTTTCCATGTCTTGGCTCTTGTAAATAATCAAGCAGTCCTCTCAATAAATTTATAATGAAACTTACTCTTTGAAAATCTGGGTGCAGATTTACTTTTTAAAATACTTTCTATCAGCATCTTTAATCAGTGGATTTATTTCTAGACACATGACAGATATCAATAAGTGTCTCCCAGGCACTGTGCTAGGTACCCTGCTGGATACAAAGGTGAAATTTCTAAAAATTTGCCATCCAGGACTTAAAAATCTAACTGAACAGATGAGTCATGCAGTCTCCAAATCCAATAGCTCCTAGGAAGTGTCAATGTATAGATGTTGAAATGAATTAAAACTATAACTTAGTTGAGGGTAGATAAGAACCATAATAAAGACAGAGAAACTGCTATGGGTGTTCAGGGGAGAAAGAAAAAGAACTCTTGAAAGGTTGGTCTAAATTGGAAAGTGTAGATTTGTCCCTCTCCCTCCCCCACCCCCATCTTTCTGCCCCTTATTATTCTTGAAATGTTCACTTCCTTTTACTTAAAGGATAAAATACTCTCCCTGCTTGCATTCTACCTATCCACTACTTTTTAATCTCTTTTTTGGGGTCTCTCTGGTTTGACAATTGTGGTTTCCTGGCCCCTGCTTCTTCTGATACCACACATGCCTGAAAGTCTAAATACTGTATGATTTCATTTATAGGACATTCTGGAAAAAGCAGAACTATAGGGACAGGAGACAGATCCGTGTTTACCAGTGGCTGAGGCTGGGAAGAGGGGTGATTGTGGAGGGATGAGGGAGATTTCTGGGGTGATGGGATTATCCTAGATCTTAATTGTGATGGTTATACTATTATGTACTTGTTAAAAAGTTCTTACAACTGTACATCTCGAAAGAATGAATCTTGCCATGTGTGCATTTTACCTGAATAAACCTGACTTCTGTTCACGTCAAATCCCTGCTTTCCTTTGCATGGGAAGACTTAGTTTTTCCTTCCTTTTTCCCACCACCCTTGTTAGTTTTGCATTGAGTAACGTCTGATTAAAATTAGAAACTTATTTCAAGACTGTGGACCACAGAATTATAATTACTCAAGCATAAGCTATGTGTAGGGGTTCTAATTTATAACCCCAAATGGAGATGCCTAAAACAGGAAGCACCTTTCAAATACTTCTGCCCTGGGTATTGAAATATTGATCACAGGATGCAAGCAGAATCTACAAAATTCCATCTTGTACTGTGTGTCCTTTTAGAATGGTTATGATGAAAAATTAACTGGCATTTTTCAGCCATAAAAGAAGTTGAGTTTCTATGCCAGGTTAATCCACAGCTAAGGGATTAGAACTATATTTTTCATGACCAGTGGCACTGAGGCAGAAGAGGTCTAGCTTACAGTAGAAATTCAGTGTTTAAATAAAACCCAATGTTTTGTTCTTTCCCAGGAAACCAGTAAAAGAGGGAGACCATGCTTCTTGGTTCTTCGATGTGATCTGGGTATACCCTTGTAGATCGAGGGCTTTTCTGAATTGTAAGCCCTCAATTCTATTTTACACACTTTGAATTTTAAAGGAGTTGTGGAAATCTTTTTCTCCCCTCCAAGGAGAACTTTCTCCCTTCTAAGAGGCATCACAGACCATCGAATGAGCTTTGGATTAGAATTCCAAACGCGCATGTCCCTGTCCCAGCTCTGCTGTGAACTTAGCTGTGAGGCACTGGGAAGATGGTGTGAGGGAAGCTCTGCCTGTGCCTAGTTTTTGTTTGGTTGGTAGATGAGCAGGAGGTTGGACCATCTAACCTCTGTGGGTGTCTCTTTAAATTGAAATACATTGCTCTATACCCTGTCATACTGTGAATTTTCATGGCCATGGCCTCCTTCCCTAAATCCCATCCTTTTACTGTACACACTTCACCAGAAGAGCCTGTGTTTATCCCTGACGCGTTCCTGGGTTCTAATATAGTTTCATCTCCGGTCCTTCCGTGCCTCTTCCAGCCTCGGAAGCTGCCATGTGTTGCAACCAAACACCTCAGATACACTAGTAAGCGCCCAGCTTTTCAAAGTGTGTTCCAGCTCCTTGGCATGCTGGCTTTCAGATTTAACGGGGACTTCAGAATTTAGAACACAAGGCTTTAAAGGATAGCAGTGCTTTCTAATTCAACATTAAAGTGTGTGTGTGTGTGTGTGTGTATTTAAAATTTTATATATATATACATATATTTGCTGAATCAGGGTGTCATTTGGCTGTGGAAGTGTCAGCTGTCTAGATGCTTTTTAGGCAAGGGCATTTGGTTTATTCCAGTGTTTTCAGAAAAGGAAACTGAAATATAGAACTCCGAAATCCTTATTACAATATTTTATGAAATTATGGAGACATCAAATTTGAGGAAACTCAAGGTGGTTTATCTCATTCGACTTCTGGTCAGACTGCATTTTTCTGTAAGCGAGTGTGATCCCTGCGTCAGGGGCAGGTGCCCCGCGGACTGAGAATGCCTTGCAAGCTCATGGTTCTGTTTTGGGGAAGACAAGAGAGTCCAGAGGACTCCCTAAGTGTTTTTGCTGCCCTACTGCCATTCACAAATTATTCCGATATCTCGGTTTCTTTTCCAAGTCTAAGGGCCCTCAGGGAGGCATTCTACTCTCTGGCTAGTTGAGAGATAGCTTCTCTGTCGTCAGGAAGTTCCTGCTAAATCGAATATCTCCTGCTTCTGTCTTCAGGGGGAGTGCAGAAACGAAAGGAGAGTTCCCCACAATTTCAGGGGCGATCCCACACACAATGAAATGGTCTTAGGGAAATGAATACTTCTGTGGCAATTTGGAAAATTTGAGCTTAGAGGCAGAGCAATGAAAAGAAAAAGAGGAAATGGGGAAAAAATAGAAGTTTCAGAATTAGTGACTGCATTATCCTCTAACACTTTCAGAAGGGAACATACCTTGTGGGAGTTTGTCTGAGGGGTGTGGGATGAGGATATGTACCTACCAGGATGCTGGCAAGACACACGGGAACTATGAAATAGCTGGAATATGGTAAATAAAGAAAATTGGCTGGGTAATATTTTGGAAGAAATAGTGCTGGGAGGAAATGAAGAAAGTCAGGCAAGTATATACGTAAGAACCATACATGCAATGAGATGGTTGACAGGTCTTAAAGTCCACGGTGGGGATAGGAAAGGCCAGGAGTTTGGCAGGAGGGCCACCCATAACCTTGCTAAATGAAATTCTCTCCCATCAGGTTGTCTTCTCTTTCCATCATCTTGAAAGAATTTGGATATGGCTGTGATGAATATCACATTCTCTTTACTAAAACCATAAAATGGAAAGCCCACAATGCAAAAGGCTCTGGAGTAATTATTTTTTGCATCATTAACTGTTCCATAATTAGAACCCCCCGTGTCTCTTAAGCCAATTATGTATTACACAGTAGGTGATAGCTAAGCAACAGTGAGAAAATTGGCAGAACTACAAGGCTTTTCTTATCTTTTCTTTTTACTATAGCCAGCTATCCATTTACAAGGTGGGTCTAGATCTATTGCTGCAACCCTCTCAGAATAAACCCATGTTCTATGGAAAGTCCTTTCCCCATATTTCCATTTCTCCTTTCACTTACATGTTTGCTTGGCATCTAATGTGTGTTAGGCTCTCCTTTAGCCAGAGATAAATCTTATGTACCCTTGCCTGATATTTGCAAACTATCAACTCTCTTAAACATTTATATATTTACAAGGCCTAATATGAAGCGTCTTGAATCTCCATGACATAAAACACATTTATTCACATGTGAATCCATTGTTAGTTCACTCATTTGGTAAGTATTTATTGACTATGTCTCCGATGCCAGGAACTGGTTTGGTGGTAGAAACTCAGCACGTAGCCGAAGAGAGAAGGTTCTGGTACTCATATTGGTGATTATTCTTGCACATATGATTGAGGCTTTAATAAGACACAAGATTGAAAGTGTTGCTTTGGTTTCGTATATGTGTTTGAATGGGAAAGCAAGAGAAGCATGCAGTTGAACGGGGAGCAATTTTGATTTTCCTCAGTCCATACACTTGGTAATTTATTGGCTTGGCTCAGTGAACCTGTGTCCAGGCAAACATTCACCATATTCTCTGGAGCAGCTCAGACTCTCAGAATAGGGTCTTTCTTTCTTTCTTTCTTTCTTTCTTTCTTTCTTTCTTTCTTTCTTTCTTTCTTCTTTCTTTCTTTCTTTCTTTCTCTTTTCCTTCTTTCTTTCTTTCCTTCTTTTTTTTTTTCCAAATGCCAAAGTAGATCTATTAAATAGAAATAGGTTCATGTTTCTCAGTCTCCTTATGGAAAGACACTTTGCATCATCTGGGATGGTTCATTCTGTATGTCTCTCTTCAACCCATCATTGTCTTCTGTCCTTTTGAGTCATTTAATATTAGAGATCTCATACTGTGACCTGTATCAGGTACGCCAACATTCGATGTCCTCAGGGCCAGAATTGAGGGGATGTTGGGACTTCGAGGCTGTAAGTGTCCAGAGCTTATCATTTGGGCATCTTAATGAACTAGATCCTACCTAAAGAGTGGCCAGATGACGAGTTCAATCATCATAGAGGTTTTAAAATCCCTTCTCTTATTAATGACATATTCTTTGACATGGCTCAGTTTCTATGTTGACCATGGAAATAATTTTATCTGCTTTGCAAGGTTCTTGTGAGAGATAAATGAGAATAACTATGTGAAGCAACTGATCCAGGATGTTTATAGTGAAAAATCAGTTTGTCAGTTTCTCAGAGTAGGTGGGGCCACAATTGACGGACTCTCTCAGGCTCAACGTGAATAGAATTATTAATCTGTGGCATACTCATAATGGAGAATATTGCTTTTATTTTACTGTTGAGTGTGTAAGATTAACCTCTAACCTGGGAGAGTTTATACTAGTGAACTGATGCAGGGCATGTATTTGTGTTTGAGTCAGGACATAAAGATGCATAAATCACTTTCATTTTATCTTAAGTCAACATGAAAAGGGCCACACAGAGAGGATTAAGATGAAAGATGGAAAAAAAAAGCCCTTCAACATCTTGACTGCTCCTTCTCTCACCAGTTAGATCCATTTCTATTTAAACATTTGGAAGAGGATAGAAGTTGTCATCACTCATCTGTTGGGAAGCAGCTTCACACTAACATCTAGGTGGGTTTGCAGGAAAAACAAGTCTTCCTTCAGCAAAGAACCAGAGTATTGCTTCTACCTGGGTCTCTGTAGGCCCCTTAAAACTTGGTTAGCAAAATGAATGCTTCATTGGACCAGCAGGGCCAATGTCCAGTGTATTTTCCAATAAACATATTCAGCATCTGGTTCTCAGCCTCCCACATTGTAAATCAGACAGAAGATGCAACCACTTAAGAGCCCTAGTAAAAGATGGTGGGTTTTTTTTTTTTTTTTTGGTTTTGTTTTTTAATGGGCAAAGAAGAATGCAAAAGAGAAATTTCCATATCCTGCCATGATGCTTAATGGGTCAAAGTTCTAAATTGGATGTTTTTTCTTGCCTTACTTGAAGCAACTAAATAAATATGTATGTTTCAGTTACAAACTATGGTTTATTAGCCTTTTGGAGTCTTCATTTCCAAGTCCAGGTACCAGAACTTTGTGGTTAAAGCCCCATTAAAGAGCTCTTTGTCTTTTTTTTTTCTTTTTCTTTTTAATGTATGTAGACTGCTTGTAAGATAATATACAGTTGTGCATGGCCAGGAAAATACTGGAATTACCGTGGCACAGCAGGAAATTTACAATGCAGGAGATAATCATGCTTGCTTATAGATAATGCATTCAGTGCTCAAAATAGCAGTATGCCACCCATGTGTCGTTTCATACCAGATGGTTGGAAGAGCACAGGACATTTTTTTTTTTTTTTTACATTAGAAGGGTACGTTTAAAAATCTGTTAATAGCAACACACCAAAAAAAGGAAAATTTTCTATAATTTAGGATAAGTGAATGTTTGTCAAATTGCCTTCATCTATATCAAGCTCAAAGCTATTTTTATATATTCGGTAAGTAAAAATATTCTGTTCAATGAAATATCAAAATTGTGACATTATATGTTTCCAGAATTTTCAGTAGGACCCCTCATTTGAGTCTAGGGCCCCGCTTGAACGGGTAAACTGAGACTTCTGGGGCACATTTCACTTTTGGTTACATTATTTCATTTTTAATTCAGGGGAAAAGCCATTGTCACTCCAGTGGGAGAGTTCAAGGTAGTACCTAAAGGTGGAATTAATTTCCTACTTACTAAGATTGCTCCCACCCAAAGGTTTAAATGTCCTGCCCACTGTAGACTTATAAGAATATTAATTAAACTCCTTAACCTTCCGGGTGTCAAAATAGCATCTGAGTGAAAGTACAGGATTCTGAAAACACAAGCATTCCGATCCAGGCTCTGTACATCAAACTGTGGATAATGCAGACTGTTGGCGGGAGGACACCTGAAATCCAAGTTCCTTACCTTGTGGCCTGGAAAAATGGTTCTTGCGGGACTTTTGGCAATACCTGGATGCATTTTTGTCACAAGTGGAAGCAGGGGGAGGTGCTGACTGCTGTCTAACACATAGTAGTCAGGAATGCTCCTAAACATCCTGCAGGGCACCAGACAGACTCTGTCAAGGAAGAATTATGATGATTCGATGAATCAGCTCGGCTCGGCTACAGAACCCAATTATTTAATCACTGTAGGTGTTGATGTGAAGGCATTCTGTATATGTGGTTACTATCTACAGTCAGTTGACTTCAAATCAGATTACTCTCCATCATGTGGGTGGGCCTTATCCACTCAGCTGAAGGCTTTAAGAGCTAAAATTGAGATTTACCCAGAGTGGGGAACTAGTGGGATTCCTGGTGTGTCGCAGTGTATTTTTGCTTAATAGTCCTCTTTCCCTGGAGGGCCTGATGATATGTGACCCCCTTCCCCCAAGTTCTGATGTTGAAGTCCACATCCTCAGTGTGATGGCATTTGGCTTTTGGGAACTTTGGGAGGTCACTGGGTCATGAGGATGGATCCCTCATGAATGACGTTAGTGCCCTTATGAGAAGAGCTCCAAGAGAGATGGTTTCTCTCTTCTACATGAGCACACAGCAAGAAGACAGCCATGTGCACCCCAGGAAGTGGGCCCTCACTGAGAACGACTCTGCCGGCACCTTGAACTTGGACTTCCAGCCTCCAGAACTGTGAGAAACAAATGTTTGTTTAAGCCACTGAGTCCATGGTACTTAGTTATAGCAACCCGAGCTGACTAAGTCTGTGACTAATACAACTCCAAATATCAATGGTGTAAAGGGTGTCCCTGATGTAGGGACAAAAATATACCTTCAGGCAGTGTTTGTGGTCCTGCAGCAGCTATGCCCCCTCAGGATCTCCAGAACCTTCTGTGAACTGCAGAGAAGGTCTCTCTACTACTTGTGAGCTGCTGGGCTCTGCTTAAAGGTCCAGGAACCTGCCAGGATCTGGCTGTTGATGGTTGAGGCCCTGGACTCCCCACACCCTCCTCTCCAAAAGGAGCTCAACTCAGATCTCCCCCTTTTTTCTTCTCCGTTTCATGCTAGGACTCCTGCCCGCCACACCCCTGCACTCCCTGCTCACGCTGCCTCCCTCGTGGTCTAATGCTGCTTCCAGATTCTGCCTGGTGTATCTTTCCAGAGTGAAGCTGATAGAGCTCTTCATCCTTAAAGTGTGGCCTTTAGCATCCTCCACTGACTTTTTTTTAAACAAAACTACAACATTTGAAAATAGAGGGACATTATCTCGAAGCTGTGAACTTGAAATGGGTGGCATATGGACGCAACTTCCCTGGGATGCGTGGGAAACCCGGGAGATGCTCCTCGAGTCGTGATTAGAAAGAGGAGCCGGCCTTTCTCCGAAGAGCGAATAAATGCTGCCTTGTTTCCGGATTCTCCCAGTTCCCACATTGTCCAGGAGGGATCTGAGGAGGAGGGCGGGGGCCAGAGGATCAAACGCGGGCAGCGCGGCTGTCCCACCATCCCGCTCCCCTGGCCCTTCGCCCGAGGCGAGTCCTGACAGCTCCCCCTCCCACCCCCCGCCCCGGGCCGGGGCACCGGGCATCAAAGTCCCGCCGTCAGAGGCCCTGCCCGGGGTTAGAGGCGCCCGGCCCCTCGGAGCGCGGCGGCCGCCTGGAAGCCCGGGCGCAGCGCCCCTCCGGCGGCCTCCAGCTGCCGCAGCGGGTGGGAGCGGCGGCCGGGCGGGTCCTGCTGGAGGGAACCTGCGCGCGGGGACAGGGCGGGGGCGCGGGCGCGCGCGGGGTGGCCCTGGGCCGCTGGCTCAGCCCCCCGCCAGGCACAGCCGCCTCGGTGAAAAGCTCCCCCCCCCCGCCGCCCCCGTTTCTCCCCTTGCCTGGGTGTCATCCAGTTATCACTCCCACACATTTCTCGCAGCTGTGCTTTATGGATGACAAACATCTATGCTTTATTGTTCTGGGAGAGCGACAAACATGAAAACCAGACGATAGTTTATCAAGACGTTTGAATACAGAAGATGCATCAAGGGGACCCAGTGTGACTTTGGAGGACACACATGGCAGCCCTGGGGCAGGTGTTCTTTAGGTCGGAGTCCTGTGGGCTCGGCCCAGCTTCTGCGGGACAGGGTGTTTTGTGAGAGCAAACAACAGGTATTGAGGTTCTGTTTTATTCTTTTAATTTTTTATATTTTTAAAGATTTTATTTATTTGACAGAGAGAGAGAGTGAGTGCACAAGCAGGGGGAAGGGGAGATGGAGAAGCAGGCTTCCGGCGAAGCAGGGAGCCCCATGTGGGGCTGGATCCCAGGACCCTGAGATCATGACCTGAGCCGAAGGCAGACGCTTAACGACTGAACCACCCAGGCGCCCCTGTATTTTTTTTAAATACTGTTCCAGAAAGGCTTCAGGCAAGTTTATGTGGAAATTACTCACTGTGCTTGGAGCCTGTGATATACAGAAGGCAAAGGGCTGGTGCAGGAAGCAGGTTGCTCCACGTCCAGGGTGCCTGACCATCCCATGTGGGCAGGGCTGGGTTTGCTGCTCTGGGAGACTTCTAGTGTTAAAAATGGGCCAGTGCCTGGCTAACCAGGATAGCTGCTCACCCTATAATTTTCCTCAGTTTGGGGTCAGAGGAGGCTTCTATTTGGGTTTGCATTAGATCAAAGATAGTCTCTAAACAAGATAGCTTTAGGGTAGACAGATTTTGTGGAATGCCTCACTGAGACCCTGGGGACAGCACTGATGATTTTTAAAAACCACCATCGCTTCAACAGTTACAGCTTGCTCCTAGGTACAGAATCTCTGAGCACTGAGCAGAGGGCTTAGAAAAAGTTAGGGAAGGATAATGCCCTTTGTGTTTTGTAGGGGAGAGGGAAAAAAATCACTTGCAAGAGATGTAAGCACGTGTTAATTGGCGGTGATGTGTGCATTTGGGTTCCATTCTTTGAGTCCTGTTAAAACACACACACACACACACACACACACACACAAGCACAGAGTGACAAGTGCAGTCGGAGGAGGGAAGTGGCCAGAACATATTGTTTTGCTTTTAAAAGATAAATCAACCTGCATGGGAAAGGAGCAGAGGGTCAGCAGGAGGGTAATCTAGTTAAAGGTGGAATAATATTAGCCTGACTGCCCAGCTATGCATCCTTTCTGGAAACAGAACATGATACAGCTGCTCCAAGGCCCAGGCAGGAGATTAATAAGGCAGAAATCACAATAGCATATGTGTATTGCTTTACAGTTTGCAAAGGACTTTCACCTACTTTATCCTCATTGGTCCTCACAAAATATCCTGAGAAGTGGGCAGGGCAAAGACGGTAACCTCATTCGTAGAACTGGAGACACCAGCAGGGCAAGGGGAAGTGACCCGCGTAAGATCACATAATTAGGTAGAACCAGCACTGAGTCCCTGGTCGTCCAGCTTCTACTACACCAAGGAGTTTGTCTGACTTCTCACAGGTTGTAAGGGTGAACACAACACCACGGAAGATCCCTAGCATTCGAACCTTCTTGACCTATGGTTCTATTTTCTGAGGCTAAGATATAAAAATAAGAAAAATGCTTGGCTCACATAGGAGAAAGAACCATAGCTTAAAATTGACAACAAACCCTCTGCCCAGCCCCGGTATGGAGCAATTATTCAATCTCTTTAAATTTCACTTTCCTTGTCTGAGAAATACCCATAATGATGGCTTCTGAAAGAATAGGATAGGATTAAATAAGACAATGTGGGGACGGTGGACAGTGCGGCACTCAAAACATGGTTAACTGTTACTGTTTCCTACTATGATTACTAATGATAATATGACAAAGATAAATGTGGACCAGTTTGGTAGGAATGGCTGCCATGGTAACAAGGAGAAGCCTGGTGTCCCCTGCTGTAGAGTATGGCTTTCTCCAGCACTGATCCTATTAACGGGCTACATTCCTGTCTGTCCTGAGCAGTTGCTTCAAAGAAGAAAGAATCCAACTTTCCCGTGTGGCCTCTAATTTACCTGATAAGGAAACGTCAGTGACTTTGAAGGCAAAAAGTCAGAACAGCAGGGCCAATGGGCTCGAGTAACAGTGACCCTAATACTCCTGAATGTCGTCGTGACATTCAGATGAGCCCGGTAATGAAAATGGTTTCGTCAGACGAGATGCTGAGTTAAAAGTTAGCCACGGGATAAAATTAAATTGAGTCACTCATCAGCTATAGAAAATGTTCCCTGTCTCCTTTATTCTATGTTGAATCTGAACGTGGGTGGCAATAATCTCACATAGGTTCCTTCAAACAGGATCTATTTTAGATAAATTAACACTAAAAATCTCTTTGCTGTCTTTTAATGCCATTCAGCCCTAATACCACTGTAATGGACAATCAGGACTACTTTTCAGAGTCATCAAGTCTATTTACCTCTACTATCACATTGCCTTCAAAGTCCTGTAAGATTCTAGAAACACAAGGTGACTCAGAAGGTTAATGGCTGGTCTAGTTCATTCAAGAAAGATAGTTGGCTCTGCGAATATGAATAATTCCCCAAATTTCTAAAGAGAATTTGTGAGGTGTGTTTTGTGAGCAAATTTCAGAAAGGTCTATTGTGTAACATTTTGTATTAGGAAATCTATTTACATAATGCAAATTTCTGAGACTTCAACCGAAAAAGCCAGTGTTAACTCAATGGAGGGGAGAGGTCCTTTCAGTGTTTAGCAAGTCATCATGTTCTATGCTTGAAATATCTTATGATTTTACCTGTCAATTATACCTCAAAAGTTGGAAAAAAAACTTCTAAAAAATATCCAGGCACAAGACATTAATAACACTTGAAATATAAATGCTGTAAACCTAGATTTTCACCATCTACCCTTATTTCTCCTTTTCTTCCTTCTGTAGAAAGCTGTTCCTTCCTGGACGGATGACTTTGGTTCTTTTGCAAACTTTTGAGGCTTGTGCGTCAGAACGTCTGGACTCATGGTGTCTTTATACCTGCAGTCTTACTTTGGTTTTGATTTCATTTGCTTTTTGGGGTTTGTTTGTTTTCATTGGACTTTCTACTCCATCTCCTTAAAATTGTGGTGTCTCCCTACCTTAGTTGGCATCTCGTTTGCTGACTTGCAGGTTCTCAGTCTGACCCTTTATGGGTTCTCTCTCTATTGTAGCCAATGAAAGGCAGGTCCTAGAGTCGGACTGGTCTAGTTGGAACCCAGGCATCCTTTGGCAAACGACCCAGTGGATCTCGTCTACAGTGTGGTGGACTGATTGCATCGAGGATCCATTCTTAAGCCCACCTTCTGGCAACACTCTTGGAAAGGTGACTTTGCCTTGTCTGCCCACTCTGACTCTGGGCCTGGCCAGGTGACTGCCTTGGGCTAATGGGATGCCAGCAGAAACCTGAAAAAGCACCTGCACTTTCCTTCTTGCACTTCTGCTTTCTGCACTGACACAGGGAGGATGTGCCTGAGGTAGCCTGCTGAAGACCAGAATGTGTGGATCCCACGCGAGCTGCTCCGGATCTAGCTGAGGCTGTCTTACAACAGCTGTCAGCCAGCCCACCACCAGACACAGGTGACTAGCTTACCTGCATTCGGCCTTACACACCTGAGCAAGTGCAGCTGAGGTGCGCGGGAGACCAGGCCAGATCAGCGTAACATTGAATGCTCCTGAGCACATAATTACTGTTCTATGCTGCTGAGAGTTCGTGGGTGTTTGTATGTGGCGTTCTTGCAGCAATAGATAAAAGAATCACTCAAGTTTCTAATCTTTAATTAGGCAAAATATTTAGGACTACCTCAAAAGTTACTGTGAAGGTTAAAAGATCAAATGCATAGAAAATACTTTGGGGCTTGCCGCAGGGTACACCCCCAGGGAATGTTAGTTATTACCGTCTGGACACCGGGGGCTGCCATGACTCCTTCCGTTCTTGACTTTGCCACGTTCTTCTCTTGGGCAGATTCCTTCCTCTGAACTTATATTTCCTCTTCTTAGCAAGCAAATTATTTTCTTAAGCATGCCACATTGTGTGCCTTAATTTGAATTATTTTATTTTGTCCTCTCAAAGATGATTAGGATAAATTTTTATCTCCTTCTCGATTATAAGCATAGACTTTTATAGTCTATTATATGTAACTTCTATATCTCTTTATAGATTCCTGATCTTCTCCAATCTGTTCACTTCTTTTCTGTGCTATTTTAAAAGTTTTTTTTTCTTTTTTTATTGCAACATCTTTGCTTTTATTTCGGTTTTCACATCCTTTCAACTTGGGCATGTGGAACTCGAGGCTTGCTCTCTATTTTCTCCTTTCCAGCTTCTCAGGATTAGAACACAAAATGTAAACATAAAACAGCCTCTGTTCATTGTATCTGGCCCCTTTCTTCCAATGGCAGACGAAACTCTGGTGGTCAGGCTGTTGGCAACTTCAAGAACCAGGACCGGGGCCCAAACACAGAAATTCATGTACAAAGCCATTGCAATACACAGGGATCAGCTCCCATGAAGCCCACACATTTTTTTTCTCCAGGGACAGAAATAGAGTAATCTCATGCTAGTATCAATTGATAAATGTCTGAATTAGGTATGTGATTTACACATTTGCTTTTCTGGTGTGTCATAACAACTCCCCCGAGTCAGAAGATAGATGCGGATGAGAGGTGAGGGGTCAAGAAGTAGTTGAAGGAGCCGAGTGGTGCCTAGAGCAGATACCTTAAGAGAATGAAAAGTGATAGTTGCTGGCAAAGCAGGAAATAGAAGGAAAAGCAGATGTTCTGGTGCTTCTCAGTAGGAGGTTACTCTCTTAGGGTATCTGTGGGTGTAAATTAGGTAAACCCACATAGAAATTTATTTTGATAACAATAACTCCAATATGGAGACAGTAAAATTGCTTCCTGGATATTCTGTTGACCAAGCCAGGGAAATATATAATGCAGTGTAGAATTTTTAAAATATAAACCTGACCAATGGCAACAAACTGGAAAATTAACTCATTTAGCTTATCTCTTCTCTCGATGATGTCAGATATTCAGGTCTTACAAAATAGCTTTTACTGGTAGGTGACACTTTATACATTGACTTCTTAGTCTCCTGATCAATAACTAGAATAGACTGATTTTCTGGTTTGGATTCTTCTGTTCAGTCTTTCAGCAACACCATCTTCATTAACTTCATCGTTAGACATCAGGAATGCAAAATTCGATAAAACACTGTGTACCTTGTCTACGTAGCTATCAAGTGGTAACTGGGTTTAGGCATGTGAAAAATAAGCATAGCAAAGTATTATAGGAGCTGTTACCGAAACAAGAGTGTAGTGAGTGTCCAAAGAAGGGAGAGGTTCACTGGGAGGGCAGGGGCTCTCCCTGCACAGTGGTAATGAGTGAACAGATGTTGCAGGTGGATGTGGTTGGCCAAAGGCCTTCTCGGAAGAAGGAGCAGTGTGAGCAAAGGTATAGAACACATGGGGCAAGAAGCCTCACATGACAGCTGAAACTGGAAACTCACCAACATGTCACAAGAGTGTGATTGGAGATAGGACTGCAGAGACAAGCCAGGGTAGCCAGAACACAGAGGGTTTTGTATGCCATACAAAGGAGTTTGTCTCTGCCCTTCTCAGACTTGTGATTGGAAAGGTGACTTTTGTAGCAGGCAGAGAATGGGGTGGGGAGGAGTGAGTCAGCAAGCTAGGTGAGAGACCGATTGCTTAAGTGAGGAATGGTGAGGAACTGGCTTAAGATGGTAGGTGAGTAAGTGCTCTTTCATTACTCATTTGGACGAATAATCAAGGACATCTAAAGTGTATGGCTGTGCTGGGTGTTGTAGGGCATATGAAGAGCATGACCCAGTCTCTGCTGTCAGTAAGGTTGCAGACTGGCAGGGACCATGCTGTTCCCACCACGAAGACGACATCGGGACGATGGGCAAGTGACGTGAGATAAGTAGTATGAACAGTTAAAACGACTCAGAGTGAACACAGGCTGTTGGGTCAACCATAAAATGATTTGTGAATAGTGTAGCATTTCAGACTGTCCTTGCAAAACAGCCTTTTTTAAGGGAAAATCACGGAGGAGGACTCACCACCTGAGGTGACAGCTGAGTAAAAAGCACCGGACCATATGCACAGACCATCTTTGATGACTAATAACAGCCATGTTGGTACTTGTAGAGGAGATTTGTGAAACGAGGCTGGAAAGGGAGGTGGTGCCACATGGTGGAGACCCTGAAAGGCAAGGGTGAGCAATTGGGCTTATGATAGCGGGGTGCTGATGGGTCTAATAAAAAAAAAAAAAGACATAATGTGAGCTACCTTTGAGAAAGCTTTATCCAGGTTGTTGTTGGATAGGATGGATTAAAAGTAGGGAATTAGTGTGAGGGAATGGAGGCCAGAACCAGGGAGAGAAACTGAAAATGAGAGACTTAGGATTTGAAGTCAATGCCATGTATTTTAGTGATTGGTTGGAGGGGGAGGCTGAAGTAGACATGGATGGTATAGAGGTTTAGAGTGTGAATGACTGAGGTAAATTAGACACACTGATAGAAATTAGGAAGTGAAGTGGCGAGGTGTGGGGGAAGACTTTCTGGGGGAAGGCCAAATAGAGTTTTAGGAGCTGGCAGGATATCCAGTTAGAATTCAGTGGTTCTCAAGTGGGGCAATTTAATACACATCCCCTGGGGATATTTTGGAATGTCTGGGAACATTTTGGTCGTCACAACTGGGAGCTGGGAGTGCTCCTGGAATCTAGTGGGTAAACATCCCTACAATGCCCAGGCAATGCCCCCTCCTCATACAAAATTCTCTAGTCCAAGATGTCATTAGAGCCGAGGCAGAGAAAGTCTGAACTAGATGGTTCTAGTAGAAAAACAGAAATGTTAGCAAGAACATATAAATTTCGGAAGTTGCTGTCTCAAAACAGAATATAAATTATTTTGCCTATAGATCCAGGAGATAGAAGATTTTGACCTTAGAGGCAGTTCTGCCCTTGACAAGTCTACCTCTAGAGGTAGGAGGCAAAAAAGGGACCCACATGGCAGCCAGAGACAGGTGCATCACAGAAATGTGATGCTGGCAGGCTAATGTGCTGGTATAGAATCTCGGGACACCCTGCGGTGGAACAGGTCTCAGGAAGTCGGGCAGAACCAGGTCTCCTGTAGCCACCTCCTGGTGGTGCCAACTTGGATAAGTTGGCTGAACCTCTCTGTTTCAGCTTCCCCATCTAAAAACAGCAATGATAATACTCACCCGGTAAGGCTGCGAAGATTAGAGCTTGTTTATAGAAGGTTTCTAGGTGACTTGCCGCAAATAGGTACTTGATAAATGGTAGTTCCAAAGAAGGAGAAAACAGGCAGCTGCTGAGTAGATGGCAGTATTGGAGAAAAGAGGGGATTAAAATAGTACTGGGGATTCAGAATGTGTATGGTTGACATAAAGCTTAGGTGTGAACTAAACTGAGAGGCTTTAATACGGACGAAGTCTAACGAGCAGTGTGGCTATCTTGGAAGTTGGGATTTCTGGGCCACAGAATCTCCAGAATTTAGTTCTATTTGGCGCTTGCAGGCATAACTCTGATGCTCAACCAGAGTCAACTGGAGCATTTCGCCGGATGCTGGGGCGCACGCGTGAAAGAAAAACACAAGATCTTGTGCCCAGAGTTGCAATAGAAGAGGCATAGACACAAACAAGCGGTGATCCAAAATGATCCCTGCTGTGAAAATCTGGGTTTAGCTGAGAAATGGCACCTACAGAGAAGCTGAAACCCTGGAAGGTAGTGGCGGGGGACACGGAGTGGAGACAAATGGGATTAATGAGAGCAGTTCCGTGTATTTTTATGTTAATCACTTGTTTTATGGGATTTAATAATTTCACTAGCTATTGAAAAAGTAACCCATGTATATGGTTTAAAAATGAAAATATCACAAAAGAGTAAATGATAAAATCAAGTCAACCATCTTCCCTCATTGCCCTTACTTGAAGCAACTTTTACCGGTTTCCAGGGTTTCGTTATAGAAAGTTCTATGAATGTATCATCCTGTTGGTTTTTCTCCTCTGGAGAACCGTAATGCACTATTATCTATTACTCACCTAATCTTAAAAAACACTCATGAGAGCATTCTTTCTATATTCTTTTTTCTGTCTTGTTCTCAACTATATTAGCATGCTTCATATGGCTATACAAGGTTGCGTGTGGATGAAACACTTCAGCTACACCGTGCACCCCATTCATACTCTTTGTGCCAGTGTGGGAATATATTCACGATGTAACTTTCTACTAGTAGAATTGCTGAGACAGCGGGAACAAGCATGCTACACTTCGATAGCAGTTGCTAAATTGTTCTCCAAAAAGTTCATACTAATTTACAAAACTGGCAGCAGTGTATAGAAGGGTTTGTTTTTCAATATTCTCGCCACCCTTTATCAATGTCAGGCCAACAGTAGAATCTCATTGTTTTTGAGACTTACATTTCTTTATGTGTGAAAATTTGAATTCAAAATCACCAGTTTGTTGTGTTTGAGTTGATGAAAACTGGGTGTCCATTTATTCCTTGCTCTGCAAAAACTTTGGCAGTGTTTTAGTGATACAGGGAATTCTAATGCTAATGCAGATTTAGATAAAATGCAACAGGCAATTGGCTTCGATTCCTTGGGTCCTTCACCTGCAGAGCTGCTGGCTTTGCAGGCTCTATCAGTCCCTTGATTAATCTTGTTATAACATGATTTTGCCTTTAGTGTGATTGCATTTCTGGAACCTACTTAGAGCATTAGGGTAGGAATTTATTGTTCAAAATTAAGCGTAAAGTTAAGTATAGGATTTTATTAAATGAAAAATTTGAATATTACTAAATTTTTTTAATGAAGACACCATTTACTATAGCATCAAATATATATATCATATATCAAAGACTATATCCAGCAACAGAACTGAGAGTTGAAAGCTATTTATAATTATAAAGCCTCATTGACAGACATTAACGATGGCTTACATACCTGGGAAGATAGTCCATATCTATATAGGTTGGTTAGGCTCAGTGTTTTAAAGATATTAAATTTTCCAAATTGAATTACACATTCAGTGTAGTCCAATGAAAACCCAAACAGGTTTTTGGTAGAACTTAATAAGCCAAATCTAAAATTTATACAAAACTGCAAAAGGCTAAGAATAGCTACGATTTTCAAAATATAGAAGAACCAAGTGGAAGGATAAATTTAACAAATATCATGAATTATTATAAGACTGCAGCAATGAAGACAAAGTAGGATAGAGACAGGGATATAGAAATAGGTCAGTGGAAAAAAACACACACGCACACCCAGAAGTGGTACTGCGGAAAGAGAAGACAACTAGACTTTTAGCAAAGGTGTTGAGAAAATTGTTTATTTGAATGAAGAAAAAGAAAATTCACACAGCTCAACCTAGCCAAAATCAATTCCAGCTGTACAAAACACATAAATGTAATAAAAAACTGGAAAACCCTCAGAATATGATATGGAAGACTATCTTCATGGTTTCAAGACAGGAGATTATTTTCTTAATATTCTTAATCATTAAGGAACAAGTTGATAAAAAGTGACTACATCAAAGTTAAGATTTGTTGTTTACCAAAATCCTATAAGAAAGAAAAGATTAATATGTAGTGAGAGATGATTACATATATATATATATTTATATATATAAAATCTCAATATCCACTTCCAAACCCATATCCATATTTATATATCCAAGAAAGATTAGGTGTATCAAATTTGCAAGCTACATCAATAAGAGAGGCGTAACAATAGAAAAAGGCATAGAAACATAAATAAGTACCTCATAAAAGAAGAAAATCTCAAGTGTCAACAAATGGCAAATTAACAGGAACTCTTTTTAATTACTTATTGGACAGAGAAGTGTATATTGGAACCTATTGTTGATGTAACAACTTCCCACAAATGTAGTTATTGAAAACAACACAAATTTATTCTCCTACAGTTCTGGAGGCCAGAAGTCTAAAATCAGTTCCAATGGGTTAAAGTCAAGGTGTCAGCAGGATCAGTTCCCTCTGGAGTCTCTAGGATTGACTTATTTTTTTTTTCTGTCTTCTATTTACATTTTAGATTAATAATTTTATTAATAAAAATAGTACTTAGGCTCAAGGGAGTGGCTGAAGAAACTGAGTGGGTTATTAAAAGCCAGTCAGTCAAAGTAAAGGAAACCAAATGATTGAGTTATATAGGAACACAAATGAGAGGTTTTGTGGTTTGTAGGTTACAAGAACACAACCGTTCTTTATCCTTATCTTCCTCTTGGAGGAAATCAGCCAGATAACCCAGGAGGAGGTTTTACCTGTAGAGACCCCAGGTAAAACCGGTTTATCATTTGGTTTCACAAGGAAGTGCCGATCACTTAAATGCTCTTGCCAAGCGGGCATAGTTGAAATATGGCATGATATTGCTGGGTTTTCAGTGATAAATCCATTATAGCTTATAGTAAAAGTCACACCGAGGGGTAGGAAGGAAACCACTATTCACAGACACCACAAGAAAGCTAGCATCAGTCATTTCAATCAGTGTGATTGGTGAGGTACCTCCTGAGAATGTGCGATAATCCGCAAATGAAGAGATGTCATTAAAAAGACAAGAGTGTAGCTTTTCAGAGTGTGGCCTGGGTGGCTTAAGATAGCTGGGTGCCTGGCAGTTGGCCAGGCAACACAATCATAAATTGACCCACGAGGGTTCCAAATGTTTTCGGCTGGAGAAGATGATGCTGCCTGACCCCCTGACGTTGCCACTTAATTACACTGTAAGCTCCCTGGTTCTCCTCTGGTGGCCAGCTTCCCAGTGAAAGGCATGGAGCTTAAATTTGGTCACCCCAAACCTCTGCTGCTCCTCTGCTCTGAGGTTAGACACACGGTGGGCATGCTGGCTGTTCCGGTTTCTTCGATGAAGAAGGTGTGTGACTGCTGAGTGGCAGAGTGAGAGGGCATGTGGCCACCCTACACAACGGATGTGACTCAGCCACTAACACTGGAGTGAAGTGAAAATACAGCCCGGCTTGGAAACACAGAAAAAGATGCATGGTTTTAGTTGAGGCTTGTTTCAGGGTTTAATGATCTTGTGTTGAAACTCCATGTAGAAAAGTGGGGGACTTTTGGCCCAGATATTCTGAACTTCCCATTCAGGTGGGAATGGTGCTCTGCATCATTATCAGGAATGTATTTATTTTGGCTTGGAAGTCCTCTTATGTCAGAGCCAAGGAATTTGCAATGACAAAACCACTCGGTAGGGGAGAAGGAGTCACTGATTCCAGAATCTATGTGAGACCTGGTGACAAACTGTAACAATATTTCAGAAAGCCAATTACCCATAGGGCAATAAAAATGTACTCAGAAGAAGTTATTTTTCTTTGTCAAGATCTACTGTTGACAAAATTAGTATATTGTTGAACTTAATCAATATAGGAAGATTCATTTCGTTATAGTTCTGCCACAGGTATTTAAAATACTTGAAGCTTTGGGGATAGCTAAAAATAAACAAATTTCAACAGCCATCCACCTAATCAGGTTGTAGAAAGATAGGTAAACCCAGATTCTACAAACTGGGGAACAGCAGTCATCTGCAAATTAAAAATGAACTGGCAAGTATAGTTCAGTTGTTAGGAGAGGATAATATCCCGATGCGTGATATGAACAAAACACGTAGGATGCATGTAGGCAGGGCCAAGCTTTAACGCTAGGGTACTGATAACTGACGGCTGGCTATTTCACGGAATCTCCCCTTGTTGGCACATGGAATTCCTGCCTTGCTCCTTGCCTTGAATTTACATATTGGAACTCTTGTTGTTGTTGTTGTTTAACAGGAGACTCAAAACTAATCTGTGCTTGGGCGCCTGGGTGGCTCAGTTGGTTAAGCGACTGCCTTCAGCTCAGGTCATGATCCTGGAGTCTGGGATTGAGTCCCGCATCGGGCTCCCTGCTCAGCAGGGAGTCTGCTTCTCCCTCTGACCTTCCTCCTTCTCATGCTCTCTGTCTCTCATTCTCTCTCTCTCAAATAAATAAATAAAATCTTAAAAAAAAAAAAATTAAGAAAAAAAAACTAATCTGTGCTTATCTTAAAAAAAAAAAAAATCCGCTATTGAACTTAAAGTTTACTATGGATACGTGGACATTGCCTCCATTGTTGTGTGTGTGTCATATCCTATAACAAGTGTGTTTGGACAGAGTAGATGATTTTTAGCATCCAATTGGATATGCATGCAGTGTCTTTCTATTTTTTTAAATCCCAGCCTGATGACCAGTCCTTGTGTGGCAATTTTCATGGGTCTATAGATGGCTACCTATCTAGATATTTATCCTGTGCAGCAAGTTTAATCCTATAAATTAGAAATTGGAAAACTCCAACATAACGTGACCCATAGGGCTAACAGGGCAGCAGTCCCTGCCCCTGGAACTAGGCCAGTCCTCTGTAACAACCACCAATAATGACCTCTTATTGAGCATATTCTATGTACCTGTCATTACAGCTGTCCATTTAGGGACCCCAAATATGCATTTCTATGCAAACCCCAGGTTTCCCTCCTTCACACGTGTCAACTGGTCCAGGGAATAGGGCCCTGGCTTCCTATTTTGTGTATGTCCCCATGTATGAGACCTGTGGGCGGACTTGCCTTTTTGTGGGTTGACCACGAGGAAAAATAACTGCCTCAAGCAGCATTTACCTGAACAAGAGGGTGTTTACGGCTTGCTATAGAGTAGTATACGTCAGACATGGGTGCGTCCCACAGGCTCACCCTGAGCCCTGGCTCTCCTGCAGCTAAGTGTCTAGTCCAGGAAGGGGCTGACCTGCTGCTGAGGTAATGTGCACATGGAGTCCCTGTCCTTGGCCAAGCTCGCTCATCTCTTTGTTCAGAGGCAGAGGGCACTTTGCAGTTTCTACAGAAATGGCACCTGAAATCCCCATAGCTCGTGTGCGGCAGAGCCAAGACTGTACCTTTGTGGCTCTTGACTTTGGAGCCCAGGCTTCTTGTACTGCACAGCTCTGCCTTCCGTGATTCCCACTTAGCACCCCGCTGTCCCGGAGGTTTCTGGGAGGAGGCTGAATGTGGTTGTGAGGGGTGGTTGGCATAGTGGGTGCCACTGGCATCGTGGAAAAGTGCCCTGGGAAACCCCACCGATTATCCACTGTGTTGTTCTGACCACAGTTCTAAAAGCTTTCTTCCTCTGCAAGTGTCCATGCTGCTGGCAGATGTCTGCTTTTGAGCCTTCATCGCAAGCATGTTGGCTATAGTTTCTCTCCAGTTTAAGCAGGAAGGAGAAGGTCCCGGAAGCTCAAGAGTGGAGGAAGTGGGACAGATGATCAGAGGAGAGGATGGTGTGGAGCAGCGGGTGTGTGTGATATCAGAGAAAAGATAGCACCAGGGAAGCATCCCAAATGAGCTTTCTCTCCCTCAAAATTTCCCCAGCGGAATCTTGTTCTCTGTGCTTGGGTTGAGTGGGGGGCAGCCTTCCCTGTGTTTGCCTCTGATGATCACAATTCGAGAACTAGTCACCAGGCTCAGAAAAGAGCAGGGAAAAAAACCTCAGCTCCCAAAGTCAACAAGGAATTAAAATTGATTTTAATTTTTTAAAAATAATGCTACCTTTATGCTACTTTCATAAACTAACAATCTTGTAGAAGTCCTAAAACAGGGGCGCTTGGGTGGTTCAGATGGTTAAGCGTCTGCCTTTGGGCGCAGGTCATGGTCCCAGGGTCCTGGGATCGAGCCCCGCATCGGGCTCCCTGCTCTGCGGGAAGCCTGCTTCTCCCTCTCCCACTCCCCCTGCTTGTGTTCCTTCTCTCGCTGTGTCTCTCTCTGTCAAATAAATAAACAAAATCTTAAAAAAAAGTCCTGAAACATTTTTTTTTCTTCATACCTCTCCAAATGAAAAAGAAATTCTCTTAAAAAAAAACTATTTTCCCATCAGTTTTTTTTTTTTTTCTATTGACTTAAGAATCTATTGTCTAACCACTCCAAGATTTTCTTGGTCATTTTAAATAACAGATTATATTAGGACGGTATCTTGGTCAGTCATCTCTGGCATATATAATTTTACTTAAAGTTAGCAAAACTCTCTGTCAGGATCCCTATCCCATCAATCTTCCCGTGTGCACATGAGTTGTCTAGAGTGAAAATAAGTACATAATCTCCAATTTTTTAGCTTCTAATATATTCGTGTAATGCCAGTCCATTATCCAAATGATATTTATTTATATGTTTGAGTCTTCATCTTAAAAAGTAATTTGAAGCTGGTCTGAATACCTAGAATTCATTCCAGATTTTCTTCAAAGCTTTCAAGATTTAATAGTGAAACATGTATTTCATGGGAGCCCACCCAAGGTGTTAGCAAAGATGGACTCTCTGATACAGTGTAGTTTTTCAAGACCTGTTATATTATCCTTTTCTGTTAGACTCTATAAATATTTCAGTGCATGTCCAAATAGAACACCAGTTGAGTAAAAACCATTGGTTTGACCTAATGTGATATTATTTCTTATGAAATAATATTTGGTGTGAAAAATGCATGATAAATGCAGTTAATACTTCAAATACCTTTTATATGACAGCCAAGCAAAACTTAATTCAAGTTTATAATAAAAGCTTAAAATACATCTATTTCATTCTGATCGTTTTTGGGTACAGTACGTGTCAGT
Source organism: Leptonychotes weddellii (assembly GCF_054177405.1). Taxonomy (NCBI): domain Eukaryota; kingdom Metazoa; phylum Chordata; class Mammalia; order Carnivora; family Phocidae; genus Leptonychotes; species Leptonychotes weddellii. The sequence goes on along the minus strand of NC_138371.1, from coordinate 170,852,840 downwards.
GCTGTATCTATATGGAAACTGTTCTGTAAGCCAATTGTATTTTACTACTGAGTTATATAGTTTGAAAAGCAATAGAGTGGGAATAACATGTTTAAAAAGATGTGAAATAGGTATTAATGTTCTTATTTGACTGGAAGCCTTGGATGCTCCTTTTATAAAGATTTGCATTTTATATGGTATTAATCAGTTACTGTAAAGGCAGAATGGTTAATAAAGCCTTTTCATCCATAGTGCCAGAATTGAGAGCTTGATTTTTTACAAAAGAAGGCAGAATGGTTAATAAAGCCTTTTAATCCATTGTGCCAGAATGGAGAGTTGATTTTTGCAAAAGTGCTCGTGAGATTTTTGTTGAACTGGGATAGAAGATGACTAGAGGGTGAGCTGAGGAGATGGTCATCTGTGTCCTCTAATTGCGTTGTGCAGGAACTCGACCTCTTCATGAACCCTGTCCAGACATTTCATTGTCAACCTTTAGGATGTTTCTGTCTTTGTGTCGATACATGTTCTCCTAGTGTGAATTACGCATTTAATTATGCTCCGTTAATTTTGCCCCAATGCAAATTCACTTAGCCACCTCCTCTTTCTCCTTGGTCACAGAATGGGAAATAGGTTGGGAGGGGTGGTGGAGAGAAGGATGAGCACCACCACTTGGCCCAGGCCTCCACTTGGTGTACTCTGAGTAGCCAAACACCAGCATGTAGTCTCCCAGTAACTGGGGAGGAGAATGGAGATGGGGCCCCCATAGAATGGCCCCCCGGTTCTAAGAACTGAACCTAAATTTCCCAAGAATTCTCCTGATTAAATATTTCCTTGTAGAACTGTCCTGGAGCCTGTGATTACATATTCCAAAACATCTGTGCATTCCGTGATACCTAAAAACAGAAGCATTTGATATCTCAAATGCCAGATTTTATACTTTAAAATCTGATACTTGAGAGGGTTTCTTTTTTTCAAAACTTAACACAACAAAAACAAAAACTCAACAGTGAACACAGCAGAGAAACAAAGAAATTGCAAAACATCAAAGGAATTTGTTTTGGTAACATAGCAGAAGTAAGGAGTAGAAAGAAATCTTACAGAATTTTCTCCTACCTAATTTAGTTCCTATAAATCATTCCCGCGCCCCCCCCCCCCGCGAAAGAGCAGAATGCAGTGAAAGTTTCTCAACTCTTGTTCTAGAGATTTATTGCTAGGAAGATTTCTCCTCTTTTCTGATTTAGTGTCTGGGTGGTGGCATCCAGCCCCCACTCCCAGGAAAAGGAATCCCTTGACAAGCCCAGACCATCTTGGCCCCTTGGAGGCCTTCCGGCAACAGAGTCAGGCAAATGCCGGGAGGAAGCCTGGTAAGCTTTGGGAGAGTCCTTCCTGTCCCTCTGTCCTTCCCCGTGCAAGCGGACTTATCTGAGAAGGCCATTCTGTGTCTCCTGAACCCAGCTTGTAAGGCTGCTGAAGCCACGGGAGAGATCACCAGGGAGAGAATGAAGGTGGTGCTGGCTGGGAATGGGGGGTGGGGCGCTCTGCAGCGTGTGCTATGTAGGATTGCGCAAACAAGAGTCGGGCAACCTGCCACATGGGGATTATGGGGCGACTCTTTCAGGTGAGTAAACTATGTGGGAGTAGATTCCACGCGGCTTTCAGATTGCAGAAACATTTTCAGGTTCCTGCTGTTTCCTTTGATTCGTTTCTCCCTGGGGACCCCAGAGGTATGAAACAGTATGAAACTGCCCGTTTTCCTGTGTTCTGGGATTACATCCTGTGGGATGAGAGCCCAGCCAGCATTTGTCCGAGCCCTGTGTCTGCTCCCCAAAATCCAGCCTCACTGTGCAATAGCTGCTCTTAAATTAGGAAGGCTTTTGATAAAATCGAACCTTCCAGGAACCCCGAGGCCCATTGGACCTTGCAAAGAATCACTGCCTGTTTATCCAAAGTGAGACACTGATCCCAGAGACTTCAGAATCCTACGTAATTCACAGGACCCTCAGTGGCTCCTCTAGCCTTTCTATCCTATTCCAAAGACATCCCCCCACCCCCCCACCCAGGTGGCACCAGCCTCAGGCCTGCTGGAATTATCCCTGACTTTGCTCATATATGAAATTTATTCCTCCCATCAAGAGTTTTATTTCTCTTACTACTTAGCTATTTCCTAGGATTGAGGTAGTCATTTACTTTACAGTAAGCTGTGAAATTTTGTATTTTTTTCATCAACACATTAAACATAGACATCTAGATTTTATGAATCGCTAATTAGAAATGAATTCCTAAAATTCTTCTTGAAACCATCTGAAGTGATGGGAGTCTGCTAACCCTAACACATGAGTTCTCTGTCTACACAGAGACTTGTACACGGTGATTTGGATGTGACCTTGAATTTTCTTCCCTGTGGAGTAGGACCAGTAGATAGCTCCGTGTTAACACTTATAAAGCTCTCAGAAAAGTGTCTGCCATGTAGTAAACACCCAGCCAGACTTAGTCATTGTTTTTTTTTCCTCACTTGTCACAGTTTGATAGTCAAGACAGAGATGGACATCCCTAAATCCTTTCAAATCACCAGACAGGAGGCAGGAGAAATGACCATCAGCCTTGTTTCTCTACCTTTCTCCCAAGACAACTGCTAAATTACCCGCTTCAATCTGTTAATGCACATGTTCCAGAGGAAAAGAGAGAAAAACCCTGCTTCCCACTTGCTGAGAGCATGGATAGCCTTGGTCTGTGAGCTTCCATGTTTCCTTTGTTCAGGGATTCATGAAGCAACCACCTGCAACTGTCCATAGTAACTCAGGCCACCTCATCCTTAGAACCAACTCTCAGGGAAGATCAGGCTGGAGATGTCCTGTCCAGCCAACTGTCAGATCATTGAACTTGAAAAACAGTAGAGGACATACGCTGTGTTAAACCCAAAGTGTGGAAACATGTTTTGATATAAGTTTTGACTCCTTTCAAGCCATTCATCTGAAATATCTGGATGTGATTTGTTGAAGACTTTTTAAAGGCAACAGACATGGTCACTGGCCACAACACCAATCTGCCAAGCTGCGTATGATCAGTGTAATAATACAAGTGCGTCTTCTCCATGTTCCCTGCGGTGACTCTTCTTGCCAGCTCTCTCCTCCAGGGCAAGACAGTTTCTCATCCAAACCAGACTCATTCAGGCTTCCACCATAACCTTCCCTCATAACTGGATAAAATAACTACCGTTAGGCAAGGTCTGGCTCCTTACATCCTGTAGAATCCAACTTGATTTTTCCTGGAAGTGTACGTGTTTGTGCAGACACATCACTGCTGTATTCTGTCCACGTCACCACTGCTAGTGTTTGTGAATGAGCTTATCCATTTCACTTGCTCTGATTATTTTGAAAGGGTAATGATCCCTTCACAAAAACACAAACAGAACTGTGTGGCTGGAAGCTTAGTTCATCTTAACATGTTATATATTGTGACCTTGAGAAGGAGAGAACCACAGTAGGTAATTTGTAATGGTCCTACTTGGAGTCTCAAGCACTTACGGTGTTTGCTTATCCACAGGCTTCATGACTTTTTTCTGCATGATGGGGACAATGAAAGGTTCCTATCCTCCTGAGAGTCTAAATGCTGCCCAGTGGGCAAACACCATCCTTCTTCAGAGTTTTCATGATGCTATGTGTATGCTGGGGATGAATAAAACTGAGAAGCATTGTTTTTCTGTGCTAAGGAGACTACCCCATGGAAGGAACTGGAGAAGTCTCTTCTCTGGTCCAAGCATCTTACCCAAGGTTTATCTGTAGAGAGGTAGAAGTTGATATGGTGGCACTTCTCCCCAGATTCCATTCTGGAACCATGCCTTAAGGGACATGTATCCTGCAGTGGCTTTAGAAACACTGTGAGTGGGAAGCTTGGGAACATGGCGTAGATGGAGCACATTCCCTCTGCCCTCCTTCTCTGCTCCCTTTCACTTCCCAGCCCCTTCTTTCATTGTCACATTCTCAGGGGACACTTAAATGCTATCCAATTGGCATAGAGACCTCCTCTGCCCCAAATGCCCTGATCATTTTCCCAAGGTGGAGAAGAAAAGGCCCATTAATTAATTTGAATACAGATCCTCCAAATGTTGTTAGGCCTATGTCTCAACCTGTTTATACAAATAACCACATAACTAACATTAAGTGGCTGTAACCATTGAGTATATTTCTGTCTTAGTCCACGTAGGCTGCTGTGACAGAAGAATCATAGACTGGAGGGTTTATGACCAACAAATTTACTTGTCAGTTCTGATGGGTGCACGTCCAAGATCAAGGCACTGGGTGATCTAGGGTCTGGTAAGGATTCTTCCTGGCTGATAGACAACCATCTTTTTGCTGTGTCTTTACTTAGCAGAAGAGGTGAGGAAGCTCTCTAGGGTCTCATCATAAGGGCACAAATGCCATTCAGGAGGTTCCATGCTTATGACCTAACCACCTCCAAATACCATCACCTTGAGGATGAGGTTTCAATATAAATTTTCAGTCTATAGCAGTTGCTCTCTAACAATGTAGTGATTAACCACTGGAGTATTTATCCTGCCTTCACTTACAAGCCGTGTGTGTGACCCTAGGCCAGCAACTTTACCCTCTTTGTGCCTCAGTTCCCATGCCTGTGGAATGGGAAAAATCACAGAACCTATTTTATGTATATTTTATGAGGTTTAAATGAGATCCATGGAAAGTATTTTGCATTGTGGCTGGCACATAGCAAACGCTCGGGATGATTATTTTTATTTGATCTTAACTATTAATTCCCCTACATTTTCTCTTCCATTGAGCAGGCATCAAAATCCAAATGCAGTGATAAATATATAGCAGTTTAGGGGCACCTGGGTGGCTCAGTCGGTTGAGCATCCGACTCTTGGTTTCAGCATCTGACTCTTGGTTTCAGCTTAGGTCATGATCTCAAGGTCATGAGATCAAGCCCCACGCCAGGCTCCACACTCAGCAGGGAGTCTGCTTGAGATTCTCTCTCTCCCTCTGACCCTCCCCCACTCACTCGCATGCACACACACACTCTAAAATAAATACAATATATAGCAGTGTCTTTATTTTGAGAAAATAGAAGTATTTTGTCCATCATGGATAGGAGATGGAGCTGTACTGTTAGCCTACTGTTTAGGAAGTGGTGCAGTTCTGGGAGGAATTCCTTCTCTCTGGTATCACCTTAACCTGCTTCTGTTCAAGAAGGATGGTCAGCAGCCTTGAGGGACCCAGGGTGTCGACACCCACTTTGCCACAATGGAAAGAACACTAAGTGTTTGAGGACCTGGCTGTAGTCTGTTGTTTTGTGTGTGTGTGTGTGTGTGTGTGTGTGTATTTGAGAGAGTGAGTGTGTGAGCAGGGGGAGGGACAGAGAGAGAGGGAGAGAGAGAATCCTAAGCATGCTCCACACTCAGCGTGGAGCCTGACTTACAACCCTGAGATCCTGTGTAGTCTGTGGTCTTAACAAAAATAACTGCCCTTCAGTTTTGTAGATCTAAAAAAATGGAGATAATGTCTTAATCGGCCAATTTCCCTGCATTGTTGTGAAGCTCAGATGCATTGGTCTTCTGAGTGAGCTGCAGAGACTATACATATGTAAATTATGATGTTTCTTTCTGTTTCTGCTGTGCTGTGGGATACCAGAAGGTGGAAAGAAATGTTTTCCCCTTTCAAATCTAGTAAGGCATGTTTCTAAGGTTCTATGTGCAAAGAAAAGTAGAGATATGTTCAGGTTTCTTTTTTTTTTTTTAAAGATTTTATTTATTTATTTGACAGAGACACAGCAAGAGAGGGAACACAAGCAGGTGGAGTGGGAGAGGGAGAAGCAGGCTTCCCGCTGCGCAGGGAGTCCAACGTGGGGCTCGATCCCAGGACCCTGGGAACATGACCTGAGCCGAAGGCAGATGCTTAACAACTGAGCCACCCATGCGCCCCAGACACGTTCAAGTTTCTACCACTTTTTTTTTTTTAAATCTGAAACATAAATCCTCAGGGAAAGTTACTGTCCCAATTATGAAATTTCTTCATACATGTATTTATGTAAAACACATTCATAAAACAAAAACTTTGGGGTGCCTGGGTGGCTCAGTCAGTTGAGGGTGCAACTCTTGATTTTTGGTTCAGGTTATGATCTCAGGGTCTTGGGATTGAGCCCTGTGTCTGGCTCCACATTCAGTGGGGATGCTGCTTGAGATTCTCTCTCTCCCCCTCTGCCTCTCTCCCAACTTGTGCGTGCACACGCATGTGCACACACCTGCTCTCTCAAATCTTAAAAGCAACAAAATTTTGATGTCTGTCTCTGAATTTCAGAAAAGTCTCAAATTATGAGTTAATAATAAAATTTATTTTCTCAGTTGTAATTTTTCTTTCTACTTAAGGGCAATTTGCACCGAGCACTTAGCAAGCAATCTGACACATTTGCTTCCTGTACCAAATGTCAGGAATATGAGCACCTGCCTTTGTCAAGCCACCCAGAGCGTCTGAGCCGAGGCAGACCCCAGTGGCTTCCAGTAATGCCTGGGGTTTCCTGAGTGCCTTTAGACCAGCATCCAGCGCTGTCTTTGACTCTCTACAGGCAATTCGTGATGGTGTTTCCTGAACTCAGGCACTCCATCCATGATGTGTTGCCACCAACAAAGTGGGGTGAGTGCCTATGATGCCCCATGGACAATGAACAGGGATGGTGAAGTGTCACAACAAGGTTGTGACACTGCTGTGAAGATACTTCACCCCTCTGTCCTAGAGCTATGCTGCCTCTCCTCTTGGCCACGGGACCATCCACTTTTCAACCGACACTGACTCACAGACACTAAATCTCTCCAAAGGACGATTAAAAACAAGGCTGGAGCACTTTTTCATGTGTCTGTTGGCCATTTGGATGTCTTCTTTGGAAAAATGTCTGTTCATGTCTTCTGCCCATTTCTTGATTGGGTTATTTGTTCTTTGGGTGTTGAGTTTCATAAGTTCTTTATGGATTTTGGATACTAGCCCTTTATCTGATATGTCATTTGCAAATATCTTCTCCTATTCCGTCGGAAACATGAAACATGCTAAACTACCTCTAGGTTTCCTGCCTAATTTTCCCTCATTCTGCTGAATTTCTTCTGGATTCTTGGAGTATAAGAGGAAAAGATATTTTCAAGGCAGACTTAACTAGCATGCCACAAATGGGTAATGGAATGAGTGTTCATGTTGACACCTGTAAAAATCTCACTTGAATGTTTCCACATTTATATTTCATACAGTAAAGCTTTTTTAGCCATAGGGAGACAGTCAGAGCTGATCTGTCCTGAGGCAGTGATATGACTACTTTTACTGCATGACAAACTTTCTTAGTGTGATTTTTAGGGACAGCTCAGACCAGCAGCTGAGGACGACATGGATATTTATTTCAGTTACGGGCACTGTGAATTAAATAATTCCATGGCAATAGGTGTTGCAAAGCCGCTTTCCTTTTGGATATTTTGCTCTTGGAAATATCAAACATCTGCCCAGGGCAAGTAGCTAAATAGCGGCAATTTTCTAGCTCCTTCCTATTTTTGGCTTTTGGTGCCGGAGGCATTTGAACACCCATGTTGGAGGCTGGATTCTCCTGGAAACTGGGGAACGTAGGAGAGCCAAGCTGTTTTAGATCAATTGCTCCCCATGCTTAAAGGGCTAGTAAAAACAGGTTATAATGTTTACATGACTTTTTATGGGTCAGAGTTTATTACAGTTCTAGTCTATGGCCTACAGCGGAGGAACATTTACAAGATTTTGCTGTATTTGACAGTTCTGTTTCAGTGTATCTGGTAAGGGGAAGTTTCTTTTTTTTTTTTTTTTTCTTTTTCCCTTTCTTTCATTCTCTCTCTTGCTCTCCCTTTAATTTTTTTCCTTTCAAGCAGAGATTGTAAGGCTCCATAATTTACAGCAGTCTTACTTGGAAGGCTATCAATCGAGTTAGACTCAAGAGGCTGTGGATGAGCCAAAGAAACTTGACAATTTCAAATGACTTTTGGTCTTCCTTCAGAGGTTCCTATGAATAATACTCACAAACAGAAGGGTGTTATTTTACCAAGAGACTTCCGAGTTAGCATGAATGCTGCTGAGTTTTCTCTTCTCTGCATTAGTCAGCAGAGCCCAGACTTGGGAGGTCTGCATGCCTACGTCATTCATCAGGCAAATTTGCTAATCTTTCCGAGCATAGGCTTCATGATCCCAACTCACAAGTTCTTCAAAGGGTTAAAAAAATGCTATCATGTATGAGTTATGCACATGGGGATGGTCATTTTATTCATCTCATTAATCAACTATTGTTGAACACCTATTAGGGCGCCTGGGTGGCTCAGTCAGTTAAGCCTCTGACACTTCCCTGCGGCTCAGACCCTGATCTCATGGGTCATGAGATTGAGCCCTGCCTCAGGCTCTGCGCTCAGCGGGGAGTCTGCTTGAGAGTCTCCCCCCCACTGCCCATCCCCCACTCGCTCACTCTAAAAATAAATCTTTGTTGAACACCTATTATGTGTTGGACACTGCTGTGAATCTTGAGGCAAGAGAATGGGAGCTATGGTTCCTGTTCTCAAGTTCTACTGGGAGAGAGAAAGACAAGACACAAACAGAAGAGAGCCCAAGGTCCGGGGCAACAAAGAAAAAGCAAGGAGAGCAAGTGGGGCCAACAGTGCTGGTGTGGGTGCTGTGTCAGATCTGTCAAGAAAAGTCCTATGATGAGGTGATGGTTGAACATAAATCTGAACTTAGTGGCTGACTAAGCCTTGAAGCTATTCAAGGCAGAACATTACCGGCAAGGGGTTGAGAAGTGCAAAGGCCCTGAGGCAAGAGAAGGAGTGAGCTCCTTGTGTTGGAGGGTGAGAGGAGGGGGATATCACTAGAGGGATGTCCAGAGCCAGACCAAGCAGGGCTTGCTGGGCCATTGTGAGGACCTGGCATTTAGTCTGAGATAAAGGGAGCCATTGGAGGGTCTGTTCAAAGGCAGCACATCATCTGGTTTACATATTGAAAGGATCCTTTTGACTTTCCTTTGGAGAATAGACTGTAAGGGGGTACGGTTAGACAGTGGGAGAAAAACCTTTTCTTTTTTTTTTTAAGATTTTATTTATTTGACAGAGAGAGACACAGCGAGAGAGAGGAACACAAGCAGGGGGAGTGGGAGAGGGAGAAGCAGGCTCCCGGCCGAGCAGGGAGCCCGATGCGGGGCTTGATCCCAGGACCCTGGAATTGTGACCTGAGCCGAAGGCAGACGCTTAACGACTGAGCCACCCAGGCGCCCCAAACCTTTTCTAATTATAGCTGGGGGCAACACAAACACCAACAGCCTACTTCTCCGGAAGTTCATGTCTTCTCTGAATGTACGTCTTGCTTTTATCAATATATGGCTTAGTTTCTAATCTTGAGATCATATTAATTTAGTTTTGTTTTTTGGGTGGGCTTTATTATGGGAGCAAAGAATGTAATGCACTAACATTTTTTTGGTGGGAAGAAAGGGGGCATTTTAGTGATAAGGACACTATGGAGTAATTTTATATATGTATATTCATCCTTAAAACCTAAGAACCAAAAATAAATGTTCACGTTATGAATCCTAAAGACTGACAGTCTTCAGAGCTGTCCTTACCTATAGGAAAGTGGAAAGCGGTCTGCAGAGTGTGACCCGGAGGGCGCTGAGTCCCCAGTCTGCTCTGCCAATCATGCTTGAAATTCCACCCCCAGAGATGAATGTTTTACATACTTGACTCCTGTAAAAATGCGAGCAGTGCTGGGAGGGACCATAAATAATTAATACCATTTTATGAGTTTATCAGATCCTTCCTTTCGACGTTGGAGTGGGACTACAGAGTGAATAGTCAGTGGTGGGGGCCGCAGAAGTGCAGAGAACCACACCAGAGATTGGACCCGTTCCACCGGCGTGCCTGAACAGAGGCTTCGCCCTCCGGCCGCCAAAAGTTTCAAGTCCAGAACCTCACATGCCATAGACTGGTGTCCAGAAAGCTAGTGGTAGCAGCTTTGTGGGTGATGGCACCCCCCATCCCTGTCCTGTGGTTCCCACTTACACAGGGGTAATTAAAAGCACTTACAAGATTGGCCTCAGAGAGGCAGTCAGGGAGCCGGGTTTCTACTTCCAAGGTACTCTAATTCAGCTGTTTGAAATAGCAGGCCACCACATCTGTTAAAAAATACATATATATTCTCCTGAATTTTTATGAGCTGGACTCATCACATCTCTGCTTTGGCTTAAAAAAATAGTAAAAGCTCGAATATATAACTGGTTTCCATCCCCAAGAGTGGGTACACATATCATATTATGTGATCCTTGGAAAAAGTCCCTTCCTCTGCGAAATCTAGCCACACTTGGATGTTTTCTTATGCTCAGATGGACACTCTTTGCCAACTGTTGGACTTGCTCTCACACTACAGGTGGCCAAATCAAAATCAGGAATGAACACATTGCACGGATTTTTTTTTTTCTTAACCTTATCATATGTAGGACAAATATTAAAAGATGCTTTTGTGTATTTGCGTTCCATACAGGCCACACACATATACTAAGCAATGTATTCTTTGAGTATATATGACATGCTTTAAACTTCAACGGGGATTTTATAGAGAATATTAGTTTTTCTTGGAACTTTTGGCCAATGGCACGTTTTTGGAAGAATTCTCAGACCCACATTTTTCAAAGTTGGCTGTCACACCTGCAGTTGTCCGGATAAAAACAAAGGATCTGAGATTCCCAGTGCAAATATAATGGAATAATGGCATTAGAAATAAAGAAGGCTGTATTTGCAAGTAAATCACCTTATCCATCTTTGAATCCCCCCCAGGTGAGAGGCTAATGCTTGCGAACTCCTCAGGCAATGAGCTCCAAGTGAATAAACAAAAGAGAGTGTGTTAGGGGAAATTGACCAGGATGGTGTGTGCGTTGGAAATAGTATCAAATAATAACTAGTGAAGAAAGGAGGTTGTTTCTTAAACACAATCACTGCCTTGATAGTTTTGAAAGCATTTAGTGAAAATACACTAGAATGTACTTTTCTCTAGGGTGTACGGGACTGGAAAGAAAGTTTGCTGAATTTTCAAAGATACAAGGATGGCATTTACAACTGCTTGAATTGTCTAAGTAATATAAAGAGCTGCTGTAAAGGCTGTCAGCTTCTGATCGTTAAAAACACTCCAGAAGAGGCTGGACGATTATGCCTCAGGTTTGGGGGAAGCGCAGTATCTAACCAGAGGGAAGGACCGGAAATAATGGTTAGAATCCACTTCAGTTCTATTAGGATGTGATTTATTTGAGCCCATATGTATTAGTACCTCATTTCCTTCCCATATGGCTAAATGTTTCTATTCATTATATCTTCATCCTTCACTTAATGTTCTTCATCACAGCGGTTATGATGTTTTGGTATCATTTGAGGTATGCCCATTAAAGAATGATTCCAATTTTCCCATTTGGCTTGTGGGATCAATCTCATAATTTTAAGGTCATGCTTTGTGAAACATGGGAAGTACAAGTGAAGTCTTGGGCGGACCACAGTGCCCTGAGTTTTACGTGAAAGTATCGGTAGGTTTTCTGTTTGTCATCACTGTACTGGATCAATGAAGACATTACAGGTGTTTTATTTCTGACAATCAGACAAACATAACAAGAATTGACTTCTTCCTTGATGAAAAGCAGTAATTTATAATCCCTTATTTTAGTTAAAAATGATGCACTATATTTACAATATGAAAAACACTGTCTTTTTTTTTTTTTAAAGGTTTTATTTATTTATTTGACAGAGAGAGACACAGCGAGAGAGGGAACACAAGCAGGGGGAGTGGGAGAGGGAGAAGCAGGCTCCCTGCTGAGCAGTTAGCCTGAGGTGGGACTCGATCCTAGGACCCTGGGATCATGACCTGAGCCAAAGGCAGATGCTTAACAACTGAGCCACCCAGGCGCCCAGCACTTTGTGTTTTATTTAAGAAATAGTTCTCTACCTTAGGTCATGATAATACTCTTCTTTTTTTTTTTTTTTTTAAAGATTTTATTTATTTGACAGAAAGAGACACAGTGAGAGAGGGAACACAAGCAGGGGGAGTGGGAGAGGGAGAAGCAGGCTTCCCGCAGAGCAGGGAGCCCAATGCGGGGCTCGATCCCAGGACGCTGGGATCGTGACCCGAGCCGAAGGCAGACGCTTAACGACTGAGCCACCCAGGCGCCCCGAAAAACACTGTCTTTAACTGAATAAACATTCTCTTTTCATCTCTAACACAAATGGGGCATACAAATTAGTAAGATACTGTCTTTCAGGAAGTTCACATTCTGGTGGGAGGAAGATGGAATTCATACAGAAATGATGATGGCACAAGACAGAAATGTAAGTGACAGAAGTAGAAATATGACATTGCTGTTTCAGCTCAGAAAAGAGTCATTCAAGATTGGAAGGTTATGGAGAAGGTGGCATTTGAGTGGGACCTGAAGTGTGTGGAGCATCTGGGAATTGACAGATGATGACGACACACATCTAAGCAGCTACAAACAGCCAACGCAGGGAAGCAGAAAAGCAGAAGGTGAGCAGCTGTGCCTTAGAATGTTTGGAGGAAGTCTCGGGAAATAATCTACGCAGTGAGATGACACCAGGCCTGAGAAGCTGTGGGAGCGAGCCTGGGCTGTGATCGCTAGCACCGGGGTCAGCAGACAAGTGGAAAGAAATGTATTTTGAAGATGAACTAGAAGATAGGAGCCCGTCTGATTGGATAGGAGAGGAGTGGAGTTCATGGGACAACCCAGCAGAATAGTGTCCTGATTGAGAAGAGAGAGGACTGTGATCGAGGGACTGGAGTGGGGAGTGCTGTGGGCACAGGAGACGGTGGAAACAGGATCAGGGTGGTTCGGAGGCTGGACCTGGGTCTAAGGGAAGACAGGACGGGATGTTGAGGGAGACCAGTGGTCTTGGGAAGGAAGGTGATGAGCCCAGCCTCGAGCACTCTCTTGAGGAGTCTCCATGAGACAGCCAGGCAGAAATATGGGGCCAACTTTTGGGTAGTGGTCTGGCGTTGGTAGAAATAAATCTGAGAGTTGTTCACAAAGAAGGCTCAGTTGATATTATAAAGGATGAGATGACTAAGAGAGGGAACACATAATGTATATTTTATGAATTATTTAAGCTTTTCAAAATATCAGCACATGATATTTTTAAAAGTGTATTTATTTTCTTGAAGAGATGAGATGGACCTAGTGACTGGAACACATTTTTTTTTTTTTTTTTTTGGCAACATTCCTTTAAGAACTAATTGGTTCTAGGAGAAAAAAAAGATTTCCTATATTAACCCCCATCTTTATTTCATGTTTATTTTAGCAATGACATAAACATTAAGCAAGGTCTTTAACAACATATTTATGCTGTTTAATTTCATTCTGATCAACTTATAATATCTTGCAGCCAAAAATTGATAAATATTTTTTTTTTAAAGATTTTATTTATTTATTTGAGAGAGAGAGAGAGAGAGCACATGAGAGGGGGGAGGGTCAGAGGGAGAAGCAGACTCCCTGCTGAGCAGGGAGCCCGATGCGGGACTCGATCCTGGGACTCCAGGATCATGACCTGAGCCGAAGGCAGTCGCTTAACCAACTGAGCCACCCAGGCACCCGATAAATATTTTAATAAACCACAATATACAATCATATTTTATTGGGATTCAAGGGGCTTGCATTTTTAACTGCTTCAGTCTCCTCCCCAGAAAGGGTACCATAAAAGGAAATGAGGATTTGTGCTCAGCTCTCTATCACTTCAATAGGCCAAAAATTCATTGGTCTTCCCCACAATGAGAATAACCGTTTACTACACTTAATTTTCTTTTTTGAAAGAATTTTTATTTAAATTCAATTTAGTTAACATATGGTGTATTATTAGTTTCAGGGGTAGAATGTAGTGATTCATCAGTTGCATATAACACCCAGTGCTCATTCCATTATGTGTCCTCCTTCATGCCCATCACCCAGTTACCCCATCCCCCCACCCACCTCCCCTCCAGCAACCCTCAGTTTGTTCCCTAGAGTTAAGAGTCTCTTATGGTTTGCTATATTTAACTTTCATTGCCCTAGATCTGTAGTCACTAATCTCTCTTCTCACTCTGTTCTCATCCACATACCGGGAAGCAGGTAGATAATCATATAATCTATGTGGCCTCTGTGTCCCCACACAGAATGGTTTCATGAGATCATGAGTTCCTGAATAGGGATCTCAAATACTGTGTAACGTGGAAGAAGAGTGAACCGATCTATCTCTTTTTGGACAACTGTACATTTTCAACACTTTTTCTGCACAGTATCGCCTCGAAGGGCTACTCTAATTAGTCAAAGAATCTTTCCTGCCGGGTGTGACATTTTCGCAGACATGATGTCACCTTCCAAAATTTCTTGGCTCACTAAAGGAAATATGAAACATGTTGACGTTATGCTAAAGATTAATTGGGTTCTAATTTTTAATTTTGAAAATCTTCTTGGTCCTTTGGAGTGACAGCTGAGATCAAACTTGAGAATATATTGGAATAAATTACCTCAGGGAATACTATCCTTGGGGAACTTACAATCTTAATAGAGATGTCATCCAAGCATGGGATGGCTGGTAGACCACGTATGGAAGACAGTCTAAGCTTTGTGTCGGGTTTCACTAGAAGAAGAGATTAAACTAAATTTAGATAAAACTACATTGAAGTATTCCAGTATCGCAGATTCTGGGCCATTGTTCCTGAATTTTTCAGACTATCTCAAGTTTCTGGAAGGCTTTTGACAAGTATCTGGCTTTGTGATTTATTGTTACTTTTTAAATTTTTTAGGATTTTTTTTTTTTTACTTTAGCCCAAAATAGGATTGTAGGAATTTTCTATTTTTAAACACATCATTAACTGTAGATTATCCCATTAAATACTGATGCAGATATTTTGAAATACACCACACAACTTTAAATTGATTTTGTTTTTTTTCCACATCTAAGCTAAATTCACAAAATATGTATGAATCAATGTTTTAGTTTAGAATTGGAAGCTAATACCACCCTAGTATTATTTCATACTTAATACTACTTTAGTATAAACAGTGTTATTTGTCTTGTCC
Source organism: Leptonychotes weddellii (assembly GCF_054177405.1). Taxonomy (NCBI): domain Eukaryota; kingdom Metazoa; phylum Chordata; class Mammalia; order Carnivora; family Phocidae; genus Leptonychotes; species Leptonychotes weddellii. The sequence continues at coordinate 170,837,771 of NC_138371.1, read as the reverse complement.
ATAGGAAACAAATTAGATCATATTTTAATAAAATTTTCACTCTAACATTTATTACAAAACATAATTACGCATTAATATTCACAGTAGTGTGTTTCAATCTAATTATAACAATAACTTCTAAAAGTTGAAGTAAATTTACTCTTGGATGGAGCATTAAGTATCTCTAAGAATATTAGAATAAACTATTACTAAAACAAAAAGTAGAATGGTTTTCAAAAGAGCTAAGAGATTCAAGAATCTCTTAATTTAAGAAGAGAGTCTTGAGGTTGATAAGACAATGGGGTCCAGTGTTTGGAAGCTCTAGAGAAGGTCATATTTGGACATTCAAGAAGATCAGTGTCAACAAAATGGCACCTGTTAGGAGCCCTGAAATCTCCATGCTGGATACTGAAATCAAGGCCATAGGTGGGCAACCACAGCCTGCAAGCAGGCATAGAACTGGGTTCAAGATAGAAGCCTGTGTGTCTGAACTGTAAATCCCTTTTATCTAAGCTCCTGGGCACTGGGGTGGCCTGAGTCTAGAATGAGAGTCGGGGGAATTCTACAAATGGCAAAAGGAGGGATACTAATCGCACTATCCAGGAAGACTTTAAAATTAACTAGACCAGAGATAGAAAATCTAAGCGCCTTGACTTAGGAAAGGTCATGGAGTGAACAGTTGCACAGAACAAGTTGCTCTAAGAAAAAGTGCACTGAGCAGCTTCTGCTGTAAGCAAGGATGACGCCTGCCTTGAAACCGCTGGGTGAGCACCCACGTGGCCCTGGCAGGCCCTTGGGGAGCTGAGCGCCAGAAGTCAGGGGCGCCAGACCACATTGGGTCCTATGAGATGTGCTAAGGAGTTTGGATTTCATCCTATGCTTGAAGGACGAGGTTTAAGCAGGTGGCAGCACAACCTGGTTTGCATTTTGAAAGGATTGCTATGGCTTCTGGGTGGAGAGCAGACATCAAACCTGGATTTGTCTAGGGGCACCTGGGTGGCTCAGTCGGTTAAGTGCCTGCCTTTGGCTCAGGTCATGGTCCCAGGGTCCTGGGATCGAGTCCCACATTGGGCTCCTTGCTCAGTGGGGAGCCTGCTTCTCCCTCTGCCTGCCGCTCCACGGCTCCCAACTCACACACACTCCACACTAAACTATTCACCATCTCCTAGACGTTGAAGCAGTTTCCAATGTCCATTTTGTTCATGTGCTGCCCTCCTTTATAATT